>NW_012106097.1:1440536-1442573 GCF_000951045.1 Mandrillus leucophaeus | reverse complement strand
TGGGTGTCGACGAGTTGATGGGTGCAGCACACCAACATGGCACAAGTATACATATGTAACAAACCTGCATGTTATGCACACGTACCCTAGAACTTAAAGTATAATAATAATAATAATAATAATAAAAATGCCAAGCTGGAGAAAAGTAAAACCAAGGTTGGATAGGTAACAGGGAGTGCATTTTGTAGAAATAAGCAAGATTCCTCTATGATGAAGTGAACTTTGATTAGGCAAATTTTGTAACCAGTAGTTTCAGAATCACTTTTGAACTCTGCTTTCCAAGGAATAAGAACAGGCTCTATGTGTACGTTTGTCATTAACTCAAAGACTTAAGACATTTAACTTTAAAGACTTAAGTTCACACCCAGAGGCAAATTTATCTCCCTTTAGAAAGGCAATATTTCCTTAAAGATAAACCCTATGCCAGAGACCTGGCAGGGGAGAGCTGGCGAGAGATACCATACCTATGATTATGGCAGTAAGACCACAATGTGGCAGAAATTAATGGTGGACTTCAGCCGTGATTCATGAGTTGAACACGCATGTTCTTGCTGAAAGATCCAAGAAACTGTTCAGAGTCATCAATAATTAAGCTCATGACTCAATAGCATGCTTTTCCAAGGCGCGCCAGGAGACCTTGGTGAAACTCGGGTCACCCTTCCCGTCCTGCCCAGAGCAGGAATGATCTGTTTTGTGCTCTCTGTTGCTCTCCTGTGGTGCACAGGGGAGATACAGGAGTGGATCCCAGGATTGAGCCTTTGCCCAGCAGTCCCTGCATACATACTCTTCAGGCCTGAGAGGTGCCCTCACCACACAGAACACAATGGGGAACATGTTCTTCAACACTCAAACATGACAGGGCACTTTTCTATGCACCACTCTCTAGTGCTGCCCTGGTCAAAGCAGTTTTTCACTTTATTCTGTGTTTTTAAAGTACTGAATCACTGGTATTTTTTTTTCCACTCTAAATTGCTAAGCTACATTCAAGTTTTTAAAATACTTTACCTAGAAATAAAGGTAGCCTACTGTGCTTGGGGTTGCCCAGGATGAATCAGGGTTGGCCATACTGTGGACTAGAAATAATGACAGCAGGACACTCTATGCACCTCCTTGTTAAGTGCTTCCGTGCACATCCTTGCTGCTTCACACTGAAAATTATCAACAGCATCAGACGTGCCTGAGCCATCTTTGCATCATGAGCACACTACCTGATTTGCATGTTTGGTGCATGAGTGAATGCATGATGAAGGTTCTGGGCAAGAGCTGCAATATGGCCACCTTCAAGTCTGCACTTTTGAGGGACAGAAAGGGAGGTTTGGAGAGTGGATATTCTTCTTTTTCTCAGATCAATCAAATAAATCTGTGGAGGCATAAATACGATCTCATCTAAGAAGAAACCTTGCCAGAAAAATGTAATGAAATAAAGGACACTCCTACAGAATGAACTGAAGAGAATGAGGTTGACCTGCATGAAGATATAAACGAACTCCATACAGTACTTTTCCAGGTAGAAAAATCAGTATTAAAAAGATGAAAACAAAACTTAAGACAGAAAGGTATGAAATATTTACAAGGAATATAAATGGCAGTTCTCTTTTTCTTGCTGGCAACCAGAAGGAAGTGTTTATTTTTATTATTATTATTATTATTTGAGATGGAGTCTTGCTCTGTCACCCAGGCTGGAGTGCAATGGCATGATCTCAGCACACTGCAAACTCTGCCTCTCAGGTTCAAGTGATTCTCCTGCCTCCGCCTCCCGAGTAGCTGGGACTACAAGTGTGTGACACCACACCTGGCTAATTTCTGTATTTTTAGTAGAGACAAGGTTTTGCCATGTTGGCCAGGCTGGTCTCAAACTCCTGACCTCGTCTGCCTCAGCCTCCCAAAGTACTGGTATCACAGGTATGGGCCACCATATCCGCCGGAAGTGCTTGTTTAAACTGCTCAACCAACTATTAATTAGAGGTTGATAAAGAAAAGAAATCACATTCGATTTAAAAGTGAGATCCACATTTAATAGACTTGCATTCTATTCCC
>NW_012106097.1:1408891-1438846 GCF_000951045.1 Mandrillus leucophaeus | reverse complement strand
GCCACCACGCCCGGCTAGTTTTTTGTATTTTTAGTAGAGACAGGGTTTCACCGTGTTAGCCAGGATGGTCTCATCTCCTGACCTCATGATCCGCCCGTCTCGGCCTCCCAAAGTGCTGGGATTACAGGCTTGAGCCACCGCGCCCGGCCAAAAAAGGTTAATTTTTAAAGTCTGTGTAATAGTTTTTAGCTGGATTTTAATAAAGTCCAAAGTTCAAAGTCACATTACTACTAGCAAATTCAGTCTATTTGAGGGAATTTCTGATATTTGCTTTGTATTATTATTATATTTAGAAAACACACACACACACACACGAACTTTGTCATATCTCAAAACAAAAGTCTGACAACCCACCAAGAAACAGAACTGGTGCCTCATAAAATCATGGGGGTGATTTTTAGGCTTGGAGCAAAAGCAGGAGGCTGGGTCCAGACTCGTTCTCCCAGTGAGGAGGCTAGAACTTGTGCAAATACACCACTTAGCCTTGCTGGGCCTCCACATCTGCATCTGGAGCATGAGCAGCTTGGACCAGTGGAGCTTGTACGTATAAGCAGTTATGATTTTTCTAATGATCTCAACTGAAGGCTGCTTTGCCTGTGTGGACTCTTCAAATTTAAAGGGCACATGAAAGAGTCACCGCTTTATACGTAATGGAACCATTCTTATCCTTCTCCAGAAAGCCCTGGAGGGAAGCAGTGACACTGAGTATACTTGTGAGGGCAGGTGAGTGTGGATGAGCAGGGTGGCAAGAGAAGGGAGGAGAAAATCTTTTGAAGGAGATAGTTTACCCCTGCGAGTGGAATCCACCCATGCACAAGAGACAGGAAGGGAAAATGGGAATCCCAGTCTTACTATTCACTTGCTGGTGCTGATATGGAGGTAGAGGGTGAGAGCATCTTTGGTTTTCTTCTGATTCCACTAAGGTTACAACCCTCCCAGACAACTTATTATTAAACGGCTGAGCTGCCTGAACATTCAGTGGTGCCGTAATTTCATCATCTCATACCACAAAGGCCTCTCCTCATCATACCAACAGGGAGGGAAGAACTGGGCTGCTGTGAGTGGTGGCGGTCTCCTTTCCCTCCATGATGACAGTGGAAAGAGCAGTGCCACTGCCTTTATTTCTCAAATCCTGAAGGCACAAGTTAAAAACAAAACAAAACAAAACAAAACCAAGTTCACACTAACAGATTAGTTTATGCCTTGTATGTTGTAGACTCAGTCATGTTGAAAATGATGCTTGATTGAATGTTTTGTCATGAAGAGTTCATGGCACTGTCTCCACAATGGCGCCCCCTTTGGTCAGGTATTGACATACACACTGAGAACAATGCATTTAACCCGATAACTCATTTAGGTAGAGAATAGCCAGAAAAAAAATTTTTTTTTTTTAATTATACTTTAAGTTCTACGGTACATGTGCACAACGTGTAGGTTTGTTACATATATATACATGTGCCATGTTGGTGTGCTGCACCCATTAACTCATCATTTACATTAGGTATATCTCCTAATGCTATCCCTCCCCTCCTTCCCCTCCCCAAGAATAGCTAGAAATAAAAGAACATTTTGGAGTTTCGTCTCTTGGTCGGGGGAGGAGGTCTTTTTCTTTTAAATAATTAAAAAAAAAAATAAACAAAATGTTTCATTTCCTCTCAAACACTAGAGTCTATTAAAGTAAACCCTAACTCACTTCAAATCACTTTGGACCTGCGCTTTCAAGATAAAATACTCTGAAGTGTTTAAATATTTTCACTTAAAAACTGGTGGAATTGTATTGCAGAGAAATGGGAGCTATGTCTGCTGTCAAGTATCATGTGCCTGGAGGCTGCACCACCACCTCTACAAAGGCTGGGATCCAAGTGTGAAATGGCACATTATCAGGGCTACTGTTTCCCTAGTCACTCTCTAACAATCAGGTTACTTTTCCTTTCCCTGTATGGCAATATGGGACTTTCCCATAGCTTTCCTACCCAGCTTTCCTTCCACATCAGGGAAAGGTGTGCAAGGTGGCAGGATGAGATGAAATTGGCCTGGACTTCTCAGTGTTTCCAAAGTTCTCCAGCTCCCTCCAGCATTATTAAAAATTAGTTTTTGTCAAAAGTTTGAAGCTGAAAAATCAGCCTGCCTTGTCCTAAAAGTCTGTATTTCTCAGACAAGGTCAGCACACCGTTGATCTTTTTGGATCTCAGTCAGTAAAAACCAACACTGTAGGGCAAGGGCTGTTCACTCACTTTTCTGTGGGGTCAGGCAGGTCACAAAAAGGGGTGGTGCAGACCATGGTTAAGATGAAAACAGGAGATGTGGCCAGGTGCGGTGGCTCATGCCTGTAATCCCAGCACTTTGGGAGGCCGAGGTGGGTGGATCACGAGGTCAGGAGATCGAGACCATCCTGGCCAACACGGTGAAACCCCGTCTCTACTAAAAAAAAATACAAAAAATTAGCCAGGTGTGGTGGCGAGCGCCTGTAGTCCCAGCTACTTGGGAGGCCGAAGCAGGAGAATGGCGTGAACCTGGGAGGCGGAGGTTGCAGTGAGCCGAGATCGCACCACTGCACTCCAGCCTGGGTGACAGAGCAAGACTCTGTCTCAAAAAAAAAAAAAAAAAAGAAAAAGAAAAAGAAAAAGAAAAACAAAACAGGAGATGTACACGAACCAACTGATACCAGCTTCTGAGTTGGGGGGAGGTGGCAGCTGGAGGAGGACAATCACTTGTCCTAAATGGGAGTAGGAGCTAACATCTTTTTGCAGGCACTTCACTGCATCTTTGCAAGAAAAAGGCCAGAAATCTAAACGTAATGCTCAATTGACAGATTTTTAAGTGTTGCCAATTAATACACATACGTTTAAAACGGGGCGTATGACCACACTGTGACAGCCAAATACATCTGTGGAGGGCCAGTTTGTCCTCCTCTGTGGAAAAGCTCGGAATACATGTCGAGCAGCAGTAAAGGGAGACAAGGAGAAGACAGGGCAGGGAACAGGGTAAGTAAAGCCCACTGTGTACTGCAGACTCAGCTCAGATGTCAAGCAGGAACCTAGCAGAGGGCTTTGTAGTGTCACTGTCGCTTCCAGGGAAGAGAACTGAGCCAGCCCCCCTCCCTGGGAGTCTGATCCAGGGAGAGGAGAGGAAGCAGGGTGTTGGGGGTGCTTTGCCGATCACATGATGTATGATACCCAATGGGAGGGCTGTTGCTGGGGAGAGAAGGGTTGTCTTGCACCACAGTGACCCTCTGCAGAGGAAGGAGGGGCAGGAAACGCTCTGCCTCCTTGTTACCAATAGCAACTCTCACTCCCCTCACAGGGCCCGGCTATTCTGAGGCTGCCATCTCTTTTCTGGCTGTTTCCTTCCCTCTTTCTGTGCAGCATGCCCTTTCCTCTGTTCCACCAGGGTGGCTCTCATTAGTAGATGACTGGTAGTAATTAAGACTGCCTCCTGTGTGGTAGAGGTGAACCTGTGGGTGGGTGGGAAACATGAGGGTCGCAGTCAAGCACCTGATCATGAAGGGCTATGGAAAGGGGCAGAAGGATCCTGTCCCTTCATGGTCTCACTGCCCAGGACTTATCTCTAGAAAAAGGATAGGAGGTCGGAAGTAGTGCAGGAATTGACCTCAGTGCAAGAGTAATCCGAGATTCAAGAATGTATCAGGGAGGATACACCATTTCCATAGGAAGAAAGGAGGAAGCAATGAATTTTGGTTATGGAATAATAAGATACAAAGATCCCAACTATATAATTATCCCAAAAAAGTCAAAACATCCAACATCTGGCTTAACCTGTAGAACCGTTTCCCAAATGTCAGTCATGTCCTATCAACATAATTTTTGCCTTTACTTCACACCACTCATACTGCTATTCATGTAGTAGTTTCCTTTAAATTAAGCCACCATTTTATGTAAGTTTATTAAAAGGAAAAGTTAAATTGCTGCCCCAAATAAGAAGCCAGTATCACCTGCCATATGTGAAAACAGTCGTAAAAACAAAAAAACTGCAAATGCTCATACATGTAGCAGAGAAATAATCTCCGACATTAACTGGTGTGTATATGCACTTAGGGAATGATTGTTGTAAGGAACAGAAGAGAAATCAGCCAATCTAAACTATCACCGTCTCTGATAAGGTGTTCTGTGCTGCCAGGAAAGATATGACTTGGAATTATAAATCAAAGAGCTTTCATGTTATTACTTGGGCTTCACTTACCCATTCTGGCTAATGATTTCTTACCTTAAAGGTGGGGGAATAAAGACTTGCTGTACAAACAGTAGATATTCCATATGTACTTTAAGACGAATGACAGCATATGGAAAGTAATTCACCAAGTCACAATATATGTTAGTCTCATTCTATCCGTAGGACCTAGGGATTAGAGCTAATCCAAAATAGAATCACAAGAAAACCTCACCCTTAAATCTGCAAAACATCGAAGACCAAACTCACCACTTCTTAGACTTCAGCCGAGGCGCTGGGTTCCGGGGGATGAGGAAGAGAGCTCTCATAGGGTGCATGTCACAGAGAGCTGCAAGAGACCAAAACAAGGGCCAGCTACAGTTAGGAGGCCAAATCCAGGCCAAGCTCGTCTTGGCTGTGCAGATAATGCTGCCCAATGACCCACTGAGTTTACACACCATGATTGAGCACGAAGTCAGAATATCCAAATGCTTCCATTTGACGAGCATTTGAAAGATCTAATGTCCACTTACAGGAGTCTCAAAATACAACATGGTTCACATAGCTACTGCTAACATTTCTAGTGAATACACGTTTACTTCATATTTAAGGAAACTAAGTTAAAGGGTCAACAACCAGCCATCTTGCCATGAATGACCACCTGACATTCAAAGTAAATAACATCAGATGACAACTACAATGGAGATGGTAAGCTACGTTTAATTAGTAAAAGACTAAGCCATAAATAAAAGACATTTGATTATCCCATCTATTTCTTACACAATGACAGCTCATCCAAATGCAATGTTATCTACACAGATTTTTGGAGTCCAAAACACCAGCCCAGAGCCCCATTTTCTCTGTTTCCAGATATCCCGAATGGCTTTTCAGGTGTCGTAACAGCTTTTGTTTCATTTTGTTTTTAAATTCACTGGCCGGCCCCAGGAAGCCCAGAGGATTAAGTCACACAGAGTCTGGCAGAAAAACAAAGTTATAAAAAGATCTCATCTTGTAAACATGACATTATCATTTATAGTGAAAGCACTCATATGTTCTTACTTTAATAAAAATATTTTATTAGTTTACTTTTCAAATATCTGGGAGAATTTCTACTTTGTAGCTAGAATAAGAATATGTGCTCCCTAAAAGCCAAAGGATTCTGTGGGCAGAAGTTTATTTTTAGCCCTGTCTACCACTCATCAAGAATGATAATATGGTTTAAGACTGCAATATATTATTTTTCTGATTCACACATGCCTATTAGCATTGTGAATGAGGGCAATTTTGTCAACCAGCACTCCAAATCAATCATGCTACAGATGAGTTCTACCAATTCTAGACTGAGAAGTAAGAAAACGATGACAACCTGAAGGTGAAAGTCTTAAGTATAACGACCTGTCATGCAAATAAAGGGCCTACTTTTGTACTGGTCCTTTGAGATGCAGACACCAAGGATATTACTGGGTAAATTACTATGTGAATGGAAACAGGGAAGGAGCCAGGCAGTATGGGAAGTCATCACATTGCTATGCAAGTCTGACCCTGAGTGAAGGAGAGAGGGAGAAGGTGGGTGGAAGGGTCCCAGAGTGTCCTGCAGGTCTTGCGAAGTCACAGGGTATTACTTGGGTGAAAGCCGTCTACGAAGGAATCTTGTGTCCTCCAGGAAAGGGCCTGCCTTAGTATCCCCACTGTGCTAGGTCACTGGTGGGGAGTGACCCTTCAAAGGTGCGGCCTGGTGCCTCTGCAGCAGCTGGGGCTGTCAACCAGTTATACTTCCTATATGGAGATCCGTGAGGCACAGTGTCTTTGGACAGAGACTCTCTGCCAGGGCCAATACTCCAAATCTCAAGGAACTGAGATTCTCAAGACTGCTGGAGCCCCAGCCACTCTGCCTCAAATAGAAGGGAAATCTAAAATTTTAAACATCAGTATTTTAAGAGGAGTAATAGCAATTTGTATAACCAGTGCACTGAAAATCAATTTTGGATTCTCATACATTGGAGTTGATAGTCTTGTGAGTTGGTCATGGTTTTATGTCAGGTGAGGAGTAGTCCAGAATAAATGATGTTTCAATCTGTACAACAAACAAGACTCCCCAAAGTATGCTTTCTTTTTCTTCCTTTTTTTTTTTTTTTTAAAAATAAAAACAGGATTCTCCCACTGCTCTGAAATGAATGGATTCTTGGTTGACTTAAGATGATTCTGCTTTCTAAATATGCCAGCTTGAATCCATGCAGGGCTCGGTGTAGTGGAAGTAAAGCAACTGCAGCTCCTGGCAAGGAAACTTCAGTACCTGCAGAGCAGACCAGCAACAGATTTCACCCCAGAGGAGGGTACTTACGGGGAGCACCTTCTGCCATTTCAATGGCGGTGATTCCCAAAGACCACAAGTCACTCTGAAAAAGAAGGGGCAGACACACACATAAATTCAATAGACAAAGGACAACTTGGTTAAACCTGGTAATTGCTTCAGAACTGCCTGTGGGAAAGTCATTCAGTTGTCTGTTTACAAACCTGTTTCTTCCACTAACCTTCAAAGCAGAAACAGTCTTACTCACTTTTCACTGACAGTACCATTCATGGTATCTGGCACATGGCAGCTTATCAATAAATGTATGAAAAATGAATATAAAAAATTTTTAAATTCATTACTGAAATTTATTTGTGAATTGAACCGTAGGAAATTGCTGCTATTTGACTGTTTATAACACCATCATTGAGCTATAATTGTCATATAATAAACTGCACATAAAGTACACCATTTGATAAGGTATAACATAGGGATCCTCCTGTGAACCCATCACCACAATCAAAACAGTAAACATATCCATCATCCCCCAAAGATCTCATTTGCCTCCTTCCTTTTCTGCCTGAACCCATCCCCACTGTCCTGTCCCTAGGTAACCAATGATCTGCTTTCTGTCACTGTGAATTAGTTTGTAACTTCCAAAGTTTTGTATAAGTGAAATAATATCATGTGTGGTCTTTTGTATTCAGTCTCTTTCACATAGAATAATGTTTCTGAAGCCCATCCATGTTGTAGCACATATCAGTATTTCACTCCTTTTTATTGCTGTGTAGTATTTCATTCTATGAACGTATCACAGTTTTTGCATTTGGACTGTTTCCAGTTTGGGCTATTACAGATACAGGTGCTGCAAACATTGGTGTACAAATCTGAGGGTGTATGCTTTTACTTCTTTTAGTTAAATACCTGGGAGTGGAATGGCTGGATCAGATAGTAGGTGTTATTTATATTCAATTGTTTTTAACTATAAAAACAGCAATTTCGTATCGTTTTACCTAGTAAGATGAGGACACGGAGACTTTTGGATGATGGCATTCACTGATGTCTCTCTTGTGCTTAGATCAGAGTTGGGCACAGTAGGAGGTACTCAATGTATTTGTTGAAAAGAGAAATACGGTCTATTTTGTGACTAGACTAGTATGTACAATAGAGGCCAGTATACCTTTATATTATTTCTTATGCTCAGACTGACTTTTATTCTCTGAACAGAATTTTCTAGGCTAATGCCTCCACTTCTACCTGTACAATCTCAATCTCTAACAATATTCTCCTCCCATACTCTGTCTGTGGCTCAGTAGTCTCTAAATATTGCATGAGAGGGGGAAAACCAAGAGATGGGGAAAACCTGGTTAGAAAACACCAAAAAGAGGCTTGCTGCCTCAGTTCCACAGCAGATTGGTAAGAAAATCTAGTATCAATGGCCCACATCCTAACATAGATATCTCATTTTAAATACCTCATGCATTTTGTATATTTTTCAAAATTCTCTCAGATTAGAGTGATCAAAGGTAAGTTTCCTTGCTATTGCCATCAAACAAATGTCAAGACCACATGAAAAAGAGATGTAACTGGAAGACAGCTTCATAAAATTCATAACCTTCATGCTGAGTCATTCCCTAGAACTAAGTTTCTCAATATCCTGTGAAGTCACACTCAGGGCTGTTCAGTAATTGGGCAGAGGCCTGCACAATGTGGAGGTGGCTTTCTAGGGGATCTAACCTCTTGCCTAAAGTGCAGTCTACCTGAGAGCAGGTGGCTGGGGCACATGTGTAATCTCACACTAGGAGCAAGGGGGATTCTTTAAATGTTACCAGTTCTCAGTTCAACCGGGAATAGCAATGCACCTTCACAACACTATCATTCTAAGACTCCAAGGAACTCTGTGCATATAACACAACTCACAAAGGCAACTCTTGTCCCTTCTCTTTGTTATGTTTCAAGATATACACAAAGATTTTCATTAAACGCAATCTGCACCCCATGTTTCTCTAGCCTAGCAAGTGACTGAGTTTCCCAGAGGCTCTTGGCCTCGCTGAGTGAGGTTATTTCCAGAGCTGATGGGGAAGGTTCAGCTCATCTATTACAAGTTGGCTCAGGAGCAATAACTGGTAAAGATGGAAATGCAGTTCTATTGTACCTGGGGTTTTATGGTTGATAGACAAAGATAATCATTTGGGAACATGAAAGAAACACTGAGTCATTTGCTGTTCAGGAGGCTTTAAACAGGAAACACAGCAAGAATAGTCTGGAAACGGTGGGTTGGCTCTTAAGGTCCCTGTGCTATTTCGATAAGACTCTAGTATCTCCAGGCCTTGGTAGTTCTACCACCATTTTCCCCAAATCCCTCGGAATTGAGTGTTTCTATAGTGTGAAATAAGGCACAAGTAAGATGGTGGCAGCCAGGCTCCATGGCCCTAACTGCAACAGAAGGGTCCAATTTAAATGGCTTTCAAGTCCAGGAAGCTTTGAGCTGGGTTGAAAACCAATACATGTGAAACAAAATGATAGTTCTGGGGTAAGAAGAACGCAAGGCCAGGCCTCAGATCAGGGAGAAGGAAAATGCTCAGAAGGCCCAGACACACTTGTGCCTTTGGATCTTGGCTCAAGCTGTTCCCTCGGCCTGCAGCACCTCACCAGTGATGTGCTGGCTGACTGCCTCACCTCCCCAAAGCCTGCTCAACCCCTGTGTTCTCAATGAGGACCACTGGGACCTCCTCCCAGCACTGCTCATTCCCCTTCCCCATATTTGTCCCCCACAGAACTAACCACCTCTAACATGCGACATGTTTATTCATCACTAATTTACCATGTTTTGTGTTTGTTGCTTGTGCCCCTTACCTCCAGCACACATACCTAAGAACATAAGAGCCACAGGGCAAGGATCTTTGTCCTGTTGTCAGATGTATCCAAAGTACCCAGAACAGTTCCTGGCACACAGTAGGCCCTTAATAAATATTTATTGAATGAATGAACAAATGAAAAACACTTGAAAGTAGCAAAACCTAAGTGTTCTAGGGCTGGTAGACTCTTTACAGATCATCTGGCTCAACCTTTCATTTCACAAATGAGGGAAAGTGACTTACCCAAGATCAAAGAGCAACTTAGCAGCTGGTTTTAAACAAAGCTGGGTCTTCTGCTTCCTAGGCCAGTTCTCTTTTAACTAGCATCACAGTCTAAGGACTGGAGTATTCACCATTTTTCCCCTTATCAATTATTATAAAAATGCATTTTTAATCCATAAGATAATTCCTTCAGATTCCTACTTCGTCCATAGGTGACTGAAGGTGCTGGTAATTCAATAACGGTGATGAGATTCAGTGAGGTACTCGTTTCATACTATAAAACTGGCCCCAATTTCCCAATGGCAACATGGATTGGTAGAAAGAAACGGGTATTGATTGATTGATTGATTGATTGATTGAGATGAGGTTTCACTATGTTGCCCAGGCTGGTCTTGAACTCCTGGGCTCAAGCAATCCTCCCACCTTGGCCTCTCAAAGTGTTGGGATTACGGTCATGAGCCACCGCACCCAGTTGAGAATAGGCTTTTAAGTCAGGCAGATCTGGATTCAAATACTGGCTTCTAATTTAGTTACATGCAGAATGTTGCTCAGAGCTTAGCTTCTCAATTGCACAATGGAAATAACCGTGGCATGCATGTATTGATCAGGTATGCTGCTAGCACAAAATCTGGCACAGAGTAGGGCTCAAGAATATTGATTTCCTTCTCCTCCACTGTCAGATGACACTGCCTTTGCCTGCCCAACTTAGTCTTCTATGATTTTCCTCTATTTAGTTGTGGCAGAAATTGTTTATTGGCTAACCCAGTGGTCATTTTCAACCCTCATTTTTCTTGCTGCTTCCATTTCAGAGTATAGCAAAGCCACACTTGCCTATCCTGATGCCGCTGCAGCTAAGGATGGCAGTTAGGGATGTGATATAGTTTTCTCCAATGAGACACAAGCAAACATCTTCTGGGAGCTTCTGCTTTTCCTGAAATAAGGGACGAATATAGCTGGTGTCTTGCTAACTTTTTCCCACTTCTTAGTGCCTTGAATACAAATATGATATCTGGAGCTACAGCATCCATCTTGCAACCATGAGTTACTGCCAACAAATTGATGATGCCAGGACAGAAAGCTAGGAGCTTTGGTTTCTGAAGACATCAGTGAACCATCACATCAACCCTGGACTGCCTGCCTCTAGACTTCTGGTGACATAAGAAACGTAAGTACAGACAAAAGCATTCCTAAGTGATAATCCATATACAGCAATAATTTGAAGAAACATACTTTGACGGCAGGGAAATGGAGTGGTCTCATTTGTTCGGTAATCCTGGATTTATCCCACAGGAAGCAAGAAGGTTTAGGGAAAAGATATGTACTTTGTTTAGTACACATCATCTCAGAATCCCTCTTGGGCAGCCTTTCCCTAAGCCCCCAGAAGACCCCTTTCAAACCAAAGGTCACACCACCACAAATACCTGTGCATACTCTGCTAAGTCACATGACCTAGCTGATTCTGCTGCTTCCTTAAGCCTTCATTTGATATCAATGTTAGGATTTTTTTTTTTTTTTTTTGGCTGGGGTTCTCTTGTTTTCCAAGAGGAACATTTATATTCCTGGCCACATATACCCAAAGCTGCTTGTAAGCCACACTTAACTGCCCATGCTAGAAAGCCATAAATGTCCTCGACAGGCCTTGTTTAAGCCTTTGGATACATTAGCGAGTCCCAAAGACACTTCAGAACTTAAATAAAGGAGAAAATGCTCCAATTACGACTGGCAAGACAGATCACAGGAGACGAGAAAGGGAAGGGGGAAGAACAAGATGAGGAAAGAGTCAGAGAGAGATAAGTTTCGTTCATGGCCATGGTGTGACTCATTTTGGCAGGAGCTGGGTAATTCATTATTCCAGAGGTGCTGTGCAGCCTAGCCTGTGGCATGATTAATAGCCTAGCGCTGTGTGCATTACAAACAGAAGAGAGACAAATTCTAGTGCCTTTGGGAAGGCAGAGGCAAGACAGAACTTTTGGCTGCTGGAAAGGGCAGGAGTGGGGAACAGCTGATACACAAGCAACTTGAACAGAACAAGAGAGCATTCCTTCTGGGGCTGGGCTGCTCAACACAGTGAAGAAAAGCAACACTTTCAGATGTCTGAACCAGCCACACAAGAATGAGAGGCTGTGTGGCACAAGACAAGAACCCCAATGGCCACCATGAGGTAGAAGGTGCCTATGCTCTGCAGCCAGACTCAACTCTGACACAACTAATAACTCTGAGCCCATTTTCTCAACTGCAACATGAAAAGAACACGTATCTTGCAGGATTGGTAAGAGAATTCAATAAGGAAATATATGCAAAGGGCCTAATATACAATGTAGTACGCGCTGCATTGGGTATTCAACAAATGTGGGTACAGATAGACCCTTAGGGCCAGATATCATCAACTGGCAGTTCAACCAGCAAACCAGAGTCAGGTAAGATGGCAGGGAGCTCTGGCACTCAGTGGTGCTCAAAGAGGTCACAAGGACCGTGCGGACATAAACAAGAAGCTTACAGGAAGCAAACAGGAAAACGTGCGTCCTCCTCCCTCCTCCTCCTCGCGAGGTCTCCCATTCTCTATTGTTCCCCGCTGGCAGAGCCTGATAAGTAGTCAGATGGACAAACAGAAGGGAGGACAGCTGAGTCCTAGCTCTATTAGCACAAAGCAGAGGGCAGCATGGCAGTCCAGAGTTGACAGACAATAGCTTAATAATGGGCACAGCCAGCATATTTTATTCTATCAAGTTTCATAGAGCAGAAAGTAGTCTTTTGTTGGGTAACTTATTTGTAATTAGTTTTTCTTTGAAATGTTCCAGGTGGGAAAAAGAAATGAATGCATTGTGTGTATGGTCCCTAAGGACAACATCTTAATTGAGTGGTCAAAGTTATAGAGAAGCAGATTCTGGCTCAATGTAAGCAGATAATTAGAGGTGTGTAACACAAATACGAGGTTGAACCATATGAAACTGTTGCCTTTTGGGGGTAACAAATGGCCCCAAATAGCAATACTTCCATATTATAACATAAACACAAACTATCTATAATATATATGTATACACTAAGTACTATATATTGAGTATTTACCAAGTGGTGGACACTGTATTAATCTCTTTATGTATATTCTCACTTTATTATAACCTCGGAATAAACAATTTATTATTCCCATTTTATGCAGGTTTACGAAAAGTTAAATAACTCCCCTGAGGTAATTTGCAAATAGGAGGCAAAGTCTAAACTGGTCCTGTCTGACTTCAAAGGACTGACTCTTATCAATTATATTATATATTTATATATTATGTTATTTAGACACAGAACTCAGGTGGTGAGTTAGGGTCATTGAGGAGGAGATAGTTATTAATAATCCCATTTCGCACATAAAATAAACTGAGGACAGAAATCTTTAGTTCTTTGTCCATTTTCGCTTGTTATGTGACCAAAGGGAAAATATTAGACTAGCTTACTCTCTTCCCTTAGGGATCAGCATGTTGCCTTGAGGAGGTACTGCCTGCATTTGACTAAGGAATCCTTTATAGGGGGGTGTGAACAGGAAGCCACAGAAATATGTTGAATAGGAGTTTCAGTTTCCTGTTGGTGACACTAATGTGCTATCTGGGTCACCTTCCTTCTGATCAAATAGGGAAGTACCTTTGTTTGAATCTCAGTAGACAGATGGCAGGACTTGTTTGAGAGTATAAACGCATCATTCTGCAATCTGAATATTGTCCTCTCAGGTGACACCCTGCACAGCGGAAACTCTACCACTAGTTAGGTTGCTCACTTTATTTCCAACTGAACCTCTTACTTAGAAGAAGTATTTGCACCCTGCCTGAATAATGCCAATTATCTGTGACACAGGGGAAAAGAGTACTTTCTCTCCACGCAGAGCACAATATTCACCCAAACGCTGGAGGAGACACCCATGTCTGCAAATGATCTGCAGTACCTGTGTGAAAGTCTCATAAACAGAGTTTAGGCGAATAATAAACAACAGTGGCACAGATCAAGCCTAAGGACAGGAATCTGGTGGGGAGTGGGATGAGGGGGTACGCCATTTCACTGTGCATCTCTTACTCCATTGGCTTAATATAAGAGCAAGGCCTGTTTATGGCAAAAAACATAACAGGACAGAAAGATATAGAAAATAAAAATTTTAAGTTTTCCATTCACATGCCCTATTCAAAAGTAAATACTATTAAGTTTTTCCAGGTTCTTTACAGATTTCCCGTGTGTGTGTGTGTGTGTGTGTGTGTGTGTGTGTGTGTGTGTGTGTCTCCCTCCATGGGGTGGGAGGGGTGAATAACACTACATTATGTGTACTATACTGTGGCATTCAGCCACAGAAATTTCTTAGTGGGTGGTTCTGTTAAAGTAATAAATACACAGGACTATAAAATGCTTGGCAGATCCCATCCAACCAAAATGAAATTCAAACTAGGTTTAAAAAAAAAATAACAATTTAAACAGCCTAGGCATTTTGAACAGCTTTATTAATTTCAAATCTTTTGAATGCTTATTGTTAAATGGGAAAGCTTTCATTATTGCCCCACATACTTATCAGGGAAATAAAACCTTTCCTTTCACTTGAAGTGTTTTGACAGAATTTCTGAAAACAAGAAAGGAAGGGCCTCCAGGGGAAAGCCGGCACACCAGGCAAATGAGATTCTGGCACTCCTGCTTAGGAGAGGGTCTATTTTCAGTGAGTTACTTACTGTGCCCAGTAGATATCACACAAAACCAGACTCTGCAATAAGAAGCAAGAGCTCTTCAGGCTACTTTTCTACAGAAGACTTTATAACATTGAGTTACTTTAGGTTTTATAAAAAGTTATAGTGGTATTTAAAGACATCTTAGACACATCAAATAATAATCGATAAACAATAAATCCAATAACAAAACTCAGCTATACTCTTTTTCTTTTTCTTCTTGTCTTTATTTTACAGGAAGGACTTTTGTGGTAAGAAATCTAATAAAGTCTGGTGGCCAAGTCATCCTTTATTCTAAATATACACTCTCAGCTGAAAGTGGCTGTGGCACATGAGGGCCCAAAGTGTTGACATCAAGCTTCTGGAGCTGGGATACACCACTGGGCCAAGTGGACCACCAAACACACAGTGAAATCCTCGGGCTTTGACGGGGTCTCAAATGAACCTTCTATCAGAAACAGCATGTACAGATACAGCTTGACTAACTCCTTATACACAATGGATAGTCTACAAACATGCACTGAGTGAATGAATAAATGATTTTGAAAATCAGCATATTGTCAAGTTGTCCCCTGGTGACAGGTCACATTCCTAAGCATACTGAACAGAAAAGGGGATAATATATGGTGCCAAGAAAGAAGTAGTAAGGTTATTTAAAGATCAGCATCTTTTCTGGCCCACAGTAAAACTGTGTAAGTGGATGAAATAAATCTGCAAAAATCCCCAAACCTTCTACTATACCCCAACAGGGTATGGCTTGGTTTTGTTATTTATTATTTACTATTTGATTTGTCTAAGATGTCTTTGAAGACCACTATGAATTTTTTTTTGTTGTTGTTGAGACAGAGTCTCGCTTTGTCGCCCAGACTGGAGGGCAGTGGCCGGATCTCAGCTCACTGCAAGCTCCGCCTCCCGGGTTCATGCCATTCTCCTGCCTCAGCCTCCCGAGTAGCTGGGACTACAGGCGCCCGCCACCTCGCCCGGCTAGGTTTTTGTATTTTTTAGTAGAGACGGGGTTTCACCGTGTTAGCCAGGATGGTCTCGATCTCCTGACCTCGTGATCCGCCCGTCTCGGCCTCCCAAAGTGCTGGGATTACAGGCTTGAGCCACCGCGCCCGGCCTGAATTTTTTTTTAAACCGAAAATAATTCAGTATTATAAAGTCCTCCGTGGAAATGTCTTCTTTATTCATTCTTTTGTCATCCTCCTCTTTTTACCCATGGCAAATAACCAGTGAAGCTCATATCCCTGCCATGACTTTTTCCTCCTCTTGCACAACCTACATTCCTGACAATCCTGTTAAACTAATTTGCACTAAGGTCTAAATGACTGACATAGTTGAACCTATTCTATCAGGATTCTTTATTTAAAAAAAATACACAACAGACATTCATCTTCAATCTTTTTAATGTCTCAGGATACTTTTATAGCCAGGTGAACCTTCCAGTACCTCTGAAATCACTGTGCAGCATGACGACCTCTGTGGCTACTCATGCACTAGGCTTTGCCCATACCTAGAGTTATGCACTGGTCTCATACCATTTACAGTGATTTTAAACTATACTCCTCAGCCATAATCTGAGGAAAGAGGACCAAAATATCAGTTTAATTCCAAGCTTTGCTTGGCCAGAAGGAAAGCCTCTTCTAGATACCCTACTGAAAACAAGTCAGTGGTAGGCACCCACTTTATTTACATAACAAAAGTCCCATATATAGTGTAGTCAGTCACAATACTTAAAAGATTAAGCTGAGGGTGAAAGCTGCAAACACTGATTCCCCATGCTATGTTACATAGTAATCTAGAATATCTGTGGCCCAGATATAGACTAGTTAGCACTTGTTAGGTATAACTATGGTTTGAAGAATTGCTTGTAGCTAATCATGACACACATATCTGGCCTGGGATGTATATTTTGTAGTGGTTTCTCTGAAGGGATTTGCAAATGGAATTATTTAAATATGTTTATCATTAGCAGTTTAAAAAATGACACTTATTTTGGCAGGAGATTAATTTTTAACTTGGCAGCTGTTTTCAGACAGATTGTTGTCAGGTTATTACAGTGACTAACTTTGAAGGAAGGAGGAAATTTATGGGAGATTATTACGTTTTCAGACCTTCAAGCTTACAATTCCCAAAAGAGGCAAATTTTCTGTCAACACTGAGATACGGGGCCTCAAAAATGCTGCAATGTTTGCAATGCATCTTTAAGACCTGATTTCAATAATAACCCCACATGTCGAGAACTAAAAATATTCCTTAAAAGTGAAATTCTTCAAATATACTGTTCAATTGGTAAACTGGAGATTTATATGGAAGTATATTACAGAGGAGCAAGGTAATACATTGGAAAGGGCTCTGAACAGAAAGCTTGGAGACCTGCGTTCAGGTGCTAACTCTGAGATGATCACTAACCCGGTGGGCACCTGCAGATCTCGGCCTCAGTTTCCTCATCTGTTAGATGAGAGTATTTACAGAGGATCATTAAAGTGTTTTGGTGAAAAGTCCATGCACCTCTGAAACCAGCGCAGGTAGATCAAGTTTTGCCCAAGTTGTCCTGTAATGCACACAAAGACCACAGGGTGTCTCTCTACCTAATGCACAGCCTGGAAACCCACACACAGTTACCAGATCCCATTGCCCCTAATTTTATTGTCTTGACTTTCAGTCACCATTCGTTAGAAAGCCATGTCACCTAAAAGCCCAGACAATAAAACTGAGGGGCAATAACCCAAATTTATCTTTGGTTATTGGCTAGCAGAATAGAAAAGAGAAGGGCTTCTTGGAGAAATCTACTTGAACACAGCTTTGAATTTATTAGCAAATTTCTAGTTTATAATATAAAGTTAACAAGTCACAAATCAAATTTCTATGAAACATCAGGATACACGACAGAAAGACCATAAAGTAGTCACCAATATTCCATTTGATTACCTCTCATGAAAAAGAAACCCCAGATAATTATACTTCGAGCATAGTAGACGTGAGTAAGTCAGATTATTCTCAATCAGAAAAAGATGGCCCAAGATAACAAATTCACATCTTAGTTTAACGTAAAAAGCTCTCAGAATATACACTCTTCCAAAACTCTCAACCATAACCAAAATGGAAATCTAATGTATTTTCCAATAAGAAGAAGCAAGAGTAAATTCAAAAAATTATAAAAAATGATTTAAACATTTTTTTTTAAACAAACAGGCAATCAGATAAGATAGGTGAATTCATTAAAAAGATCCCCACTTGAATGTCTTGTAAGTCTTAAACTCAAATAATGTTCTTCAGTTCTCCCTTTGGGTCACATGAATCATAAATATAAAGGCACGTAAGAATCTCCCGCTGCAAGACTCAGGATAATACGGTAGGCATAGGTTTGAAACACAACAAAGAAGTCATACCTTGAAATCATATGTGGCATCTGGGTTTTCGTCACAGGCAATAACTTCTGGTGCCATCCAGTAGGGAGTTCCAATGAAAGTATTCCTCCTGCCCACAGTTCGATCAAGCTGGGCACTGACTCCAAAGTCCACTATTTAAGAGGAGAAAAGTAAATAAAGTCTATGATCTTAGGTTTTATAGAGCGATAAAATGAATATGAATTATTTTATTGTGGTAAAATGTACATAACATAAAGTATATAATTTTGACCATTTTAACGGGTACATTTCTGGGGCACTAAGTACATCCACATTGTTGTGCAAGCTTCACCACTATCCATCTCCAGAATTTCTCATCTTCCCCAGCTGAAACTTTGTACCTATTAAACAATAGCTCCCAATTTCCCTTGCCCCAACCCCTGGCAATCATTCTACTTTCCATCTCTGTAAATTTGACTATTCTCACTACCTTGTATAAGTGGAATCATACAATATTTGTCTTTTTGTGACTGGCTTATTTCATTTAGCATAATGTTGTCAAGGTTCATCCACATTGTAGCATGTGTTAGAATTTCCTTCCTTCTCAAGGTTGAATAATATTCCGTATTTTTGGACCACATTTGGTTTATCTGTTCACCTGTTGATGGGCACCTGGGTTGCTTCTACCTTTTCTATACTATGAATATGTTTTTAAACTGCATGTATAACTGGATGAGGTGTACCAATGAGGAAGGCACAAAGAGTTACATTTGGTTACACCAAGGCTTCACAAGGACCAAAAATAGGTGTTAAAAAGAAGTAAGCCCGGTTGTCATAAAGGGTAGTATTTTGGGGATACGAGGCAAGTGATTAAAAGCAAAAGTCTGGAGTCAGACTGCCTAAGTTTGTATCTCATTTCTGCCACCTACTAGTGGTATGACCTAGGGCTAGTAGATCAATCTCTCTGAGCTTCGGTTTCCTAATCTGTAAAATGAGGATGATGACATCTACACAGAGTTGCTCTGATGTTTATGAGAGATAATCTATAGAAAATTGTCATACAGGGCCTGGCATATAATATACACTCAACAGGTAACTGTTAATTAGTGATGCAAGAAAGCTCTCAGGGTAGCTTATCTAGTTGATACATATATAACTGCTTAGCCTATATAATGTATACTTTTGTTTTTAAAAGAGAATATTCATGAGATGAGAAAGTTTGGCCCCAAATGTTAACTAAGAAAAAAAATGGGTACCATATATTTCAACAAAAAGGAAGAGCAAATGTTTGAGATATAAACATAGAAGATATTTAAATCTCTTTGAAAACATACAATCATATAGACAGTGATCCTTTTCTAGATGACAAGTACATATCCTACTGGATATTTTTCAATTCATGCTCTTACTCATATACACCAAACAGTCAAATGCATGTGGTAATTCTCTACTTTATTTGGACAGTCCCAGATTTGTTGCGGAAAGAGCTCTAATAGATATGCCAAAGAAAAGGATTCTCCCACTGATGCAAGTGGGGGTAATCAGTATGCACCTAAAGGAAAATATTGAGCATTCATTTTGTACAGGAGCCCAAGGTAATAACAAAATCAATGTAAATATAACTTAAACCTACAGGAAGATAGCAGGAATTGATTATTCTGAATATGCCTAACTGGGTATATTTTCATGGAAAAAAAATTGGGTCCTAGTGCTCTGTTATAGCAGCAAGAATATAAACAAACTGTAAGATACAGGAGGCCATTTCAAACTTTGTCACTTCTAATCTTTGCTGAAACAAAGAAACTCAATTATTTCTATATATTGATTAAGCAAGTGGTTCTGTTCCCACATTATATATAATTCATTCCTCAGAATGCCTTGAAAAAATATTTTTTAAAATAGACAAACATTTTCCTTTCTATTTTTAGGGCAATGCCCTCCAAATCCACAGTGGCAAATTAACATTAATTTTTTAGAGCTGTTAATATAATCTCATCACTTCCTGCAATTCCAAGGCTCACAGGATTCTGCTCTTACCGAGTTTAACTTCTGCATTTTCAGTCAGCAAGACATTTTGCCCTTTAATATCTCGATGAATCACTTTATGCTGGTGCAGGTGACTCAGCCCCTGGAGTGTTGGAGAGTTAAGAAGGGTTAATAGGAGCATAAGCCAACATGCCAATAAATTATTTTGAATGTTAAGGATCCAAAAACTTTACACTCACCCAGACATACTTTTCAGAATTATAATCACATCTTTCATGTGCTCATAGTGCTCTTCTAACTGTAGGCAATTGATCAATATACATTAAAATACACAGACAGTCCTTGCAATGCATGGTGCTGTGTTTAATGAAATGCTTGCATATCGGATCTGATTATCAGGTATCAGGGAACTACACAAGTGATTATATGGTTCCAACATGAACACGAGTTTCAGTTAATACTACTGTGAAAAGCGAGGACTGCCTGTATTTGCTAGTTTGGAACAGAACCATCTACACATTCTCTGTATAGAAAACTAACCTGATTTAACTGAATCCCTGCAGGATTTTTGGCAATATTTGAATTTAAAAGTTAAAATTTACTTTCTGTTATCCAATTTCATTGAATGATTGATTGATTGATTGAGACGGAGCCTTACTCTGTCGCCCAGGCTGGAATGCAATGGTGTGATCTAGGCTCACTGCAACCTCTGCCTCCCGGGTTCAAGCGACTGCCTCAGTCTACAGAGTAGCTGGGATTACAGGTGCCCGCCACCACGCCAGGCTAATTTATTTTAGTAGAGACGGGGTTTCACCATGTTGGCCAGGCTGGTCTTGAACTCCTGACCTCAGGTGATCCACTCACCTCAGCCTCCCAAAGTGCTGGGAATCCAGGTGTGAGCCATAGCAGCCGGCCTCGTTATACAATTTTAATTAAGCACAGTAAAATATTTCTCAGACCAGCCAAGAAATTTCCCATTGGCTTTACCCATTGTGCCTTACATTTAAAAAGAAATACAGTTTCTATTTCCTTTGTTGGCATTTATCACTGTCATTTTTAGTTTATGCTATTTGCGACTTTGTGCTCATTATGTGAGATAATTATTCAGTGACAACTAAACCTGTTTGTGTTCCATTTCTTCATGAATTACTCTGTTTTTGGCTTCTTTGTGGTGTGAATTCTTTAACCTACAGACTTACTCTAAAGTAGTCAGATATTTTTCAGATAAATTATAATCTAAAAGAATCTAAAACTGGAGTCTTAAAGCGAATTATTTTATGCTAACACTTGATAATTCAATGTATCAGGTACCCAAGTGTACTTTATTATTTATAATTTTTTGTTCTTTTAATCTTCTCCACAACAACAAAGTCATGGTATGAAAAATGAGGTTGACAGGAAAAGAAACAAAACTGGATATCTGAATTCTCTTCTCAAAGAAATTCAGCATGAGAGTACAGAGGTCCAAGAAGACCCACATATACATTTAGAAATATCACAAAACATAAACCATGTTATAGAAGGGTTTGAGGCACTGGTTTAGGTCTTAAAAAATTGCCTTTCTTATCTGTTCAGTTTGTCACAAGGTAGGCATCTAGCAGGTTTAAATGTGTGGTTTTCACAGTGTTTATGTACCCTATAAATCCTTAAGAGAGGGGACTGAAGATCCCTTGTCCTCCTTCACCACTGAAGTGGTTGAAAGCAGAGACCAGAGCATGGAAGTGAGCCAAAAGTTCTTCTAATGAGATCATACAACGCATGGAGGTCATCTCTAAAACCTCTTGTGGCCAGAGACCTTTGGGTGATCAAGTGTCTCTTCCAGTGAGTCATGTCTGAAATGCCGGTATCATTTCCAAGAATGTACTGGAAAAGGAGGAACGCCATTGTTTCCACACATTGAGAATGTGTGAAAGGTATTGAGAGATGCTCATGTGATGAAACATCCCTGCTGCTTTTAGAACCAAGATGAGATCAAATGACTGATCCTCTGGAGGGTTCCCCAGCAGTGCAGAAAGGCGTATCGGGCAGATCCAGCCCTAGAGACCTGACAGGTTCTTGGCACCCACTGAGTGGTCAGGATGACTACATAATCCATCATGCTCTACTGAATGAGCAAAATTTTAAGTCAGAAATTCAAAGTAAGTTTGCATAATGGCACATCAAAACAGAGACAAACGTCAGATGTGAAGGAAATCAACAGCCAGGCCTCCTTGTTTCCCCTCAAATTTTGTTTTGTCTTCTGTTTAAAAACACAAAATATATAATTTATATTTTTGCCTACCCCAAGCCATGGATGTATGTGTTTTTTCTTAAGAGGTTTAATTTTTATATTTTTCCCATTTATATCTATAACCCAGCTGGAATAAATTTTTGAATATGGTATGTAGCAGGTATCAAGTTTCATGTTTTCTTATGGATATTCAACTGATCAAGTACTATTTACTGATAAAAGCACCCTTTCCTTTGTCACAGACCAGGTGTCCATATGATGTGGGTCTGGTTCCTGGATCCTTGGTTCTGTTCCTTTGGCTATTGTCTAATCTTGTAACAATACTACTCTGTCTTAATTTATTAGTAGCTTTATAATAAATCCTGATAACTGGTAGCATAAATCCTCCAGCTTTGTTCTTCTTCTTCAAGATTGCCTTGGTTATTCTTGGCCCTTTGCATTTCTACATGTTTGAAAATCAGCTTTATAAATTTCCACAAATATACCTATAGGAATTTTAATCGGAAGTTCAATGAAACCATGGATCAAACTGGTAGAAATGACATCTTAACAATATTGAGTAATCTGTGAAATAATATATGCCTCCATTTATTAAGGTCTTCTTTAATATTTCTCAGTGATATTTTGTAGTATAGAAGTCATTCACATCAATGTTATAATTTTAAAATTCCATTTTCTATTTGCCTTTTCCTAATTTGGTTTGCATTTAATGAACAGACATCGTCTTCTTATGCCTTCCTTCTTTTTTACTTCTATGCATTTCATCCATTCACCCAAAGCATATAATGCCTTCCTTCAACTTCTATGCCTTCCTTCTTTTTAACTTCTATGCATTTCATCCATTCACCCAAAGCATATAATCTGTCTCTCAAAGGCATACCTTGAACACACAGTAAAAAGTTTTAACTTTTGTTCCCTTAAATTAAGAAGGCAGAGCTTATAAATAAACAACAATGGCCAGGAAGATCCAGTAAGAATGCTCAGTAGACATAATAATCTCCATACTAGTAGGAAGGGATGATTAAGCTAGTCTGAATGAACTAAAATATGCCCAGTTACTTTCTTCTTCCTGAACTCAGCTCAGCAAATATGATACAATTGTCTAGATTTCCTAGATTTCCTGATTGGGGGATGTATGGGAAAACTGGCCAAACAGGCAGTCTTGTTCAGCTATTTTGATTAGTTTAAGCGATTAGGTCACAAAGATTTATTTTTAAAGGTAAAATCAGTTAAACTAGGTTGTATGTATAGGAATGACTAAAGTCACACAATCCTTATAAACTTTATATGGTGAGAAGGTATTACACCATTAGAGATAATATATTAATTATAAACTTTCACGAACAGATAAATGAGTGATCAAAACATCTCTTAAAATAATTCATTTCCTAAGTGGAACACTGTCTTTATGATCTAAAATCAGGTTTCTAATTGGAAACAGCATTGAAAATGAATCCCTTATTAAGATAAATCACCCAATGTCAACCTAAATGAAAATATGCTCATGGCCTATCTCCAGAACGGCGTTTACTTCCATCAGAGCAGACCTTCACACCAAACTACCACCAGCACCACCACCACTGATAGGATAAACTTTTAAAGAGTTTTTGATATGCTTATGAATTTCACTGGAAAGTCACAAAATTCAGTCCCTCCTAAGATATCATGTGTTGCTTGAAGACTTTGGGAGGTGGGCCAGTCCCCACTCGTAACCTACCCGTAAGATTTCCCTGCAGATGTATGCAATCCACTCCTCTTTCAACGTGTTACCCTTCGTGTTCTTGATCAGGTCGGTGACAGAGCCAGCACCACAAAACTCCATCACCAACTGGCAAAGGAAGCAAACAAACCATTATTTTAATGATGCTTCACAGCTTCCATTAAGTTGGGGTAAGAAAGCACAAGCAATTGGCTGCTCTGGAATGCCATTCCTGCAAAGAAAAAGTAATCATAAAAAAATATAAAACACAAGCTTTTACCTTCACATATTCCCAAAATGATATAAAGGAAACATTATTTTAAAATTTTTCAACCTGTAAGTTATAGTTGAAAATTGAGGAAACTCTCCATATTCTTTTTTTTTTTTTTTAATTGGGGGCGGTTGGTTGCTTCGGCCAAATTGAGAATATCTCTGTTTTTACTCAGCAGTCAAATTTTCACATAAAAGTAGCATTATTCCCCCTTCAGAAAGAACTGTGGTTCTCTAGTGTCCCAACTTAGGGTTACAGAAGTGCACACTGTTTATGTTACTGGTTTGTAAGTGGCACTGTAGGCTGTCAGTGTAGGAACTATCTGTTTTTAATTAACTTCAGCGAATGTTCCCAGGAGGTTGGACACATCAAATAAATTCAATAAACAATAAACTCTAATTTAGCACCTTTCATGCAAAAGCTCCAAGCACTCTATAAATATAAACTCATTACAGTACTTAGCAACTTATAAAATAGGCAGAAAATAAACATCACCCTTACTTAATGGGGATGTAGAGACCATACGAAAAAAAAAAGCCATCTATGTGCTTTTACATGCATTTTCTAGGCTTAGAAAAACACATCCATTTCCAGACTTTTACCTTCAAAAATATCTTCAACAAAGGTCACCTTACTGTGTACTTATATATTTTTTATAATTATACAAAAAGAATTCAGAATAACTAGCAATCAATTCCTGACTTGGTAGTAGAGACAGAACTAAAACGGAGCCATAATAAAATCACATTGATGGCTTTGGCTTTGTCCAAATCTACATTCCTGATATTAGCACTATGTTTCCAGGTCCTAAAAGATACTTCGTCAGGCTCCAAAATCTTCAGGCAGAAACTATATTTTCTTTTTCTTTGTATGCCTAATGGAAACTGAATAAAATCTCATGAAACGCATTTCATGAGTGAGTTTCCAAAGCCTGTTCTGACTTGTCTTCTTATGATTCCATAAAGGCTAGGGAAACCTTTCCACCTCCTCCAAGAAGCCAGAGAAGTTTCAAGACCTATAAGTGTTTATAGGGAAATTTGGGAAGTGCCACAAGTAGATTACATTCCAACCAGATAAAAGTTGGGAAATTACAATATGTAATAGCCCAGAAACTATCAAAGACCACAAAATCATGTCAAAAAGGATTCAATTTGATGAGACTCCCAGTGGTGAAAGATGGAATAATTTGAGCATTGATAAGAGTAATAGCTCCAATGTGTAGAAACACTTTAAATGTGCTTAATTAAATGCCTTAAGAAAGTCACCCCCCACCCACAGGATATGACTGGCACTGTTAGAAAAAAATAACGAACCAACTTATTTTGAGAGCTGGCAAATAAAAGGAAAGACTGAAGAGTCTATACTGCCTTTTTTATACAAATCTTACCACTGGGTAGTTGAATAATAAAAGAGGGAAAGTTTCTCCTCATACAAAAGTAGGTATTCCATCTAATAAATGAAGAAGACATAGTAGAATTAGAATGCCAGCATTTTGTGCCTCCTAATAAGCTAGCAGACTCATGCAGTGATCATCAATGACTGTTAACATTTTAAAAAGTAAATACAATTTGCCTCTTGATAAAAGAACACACATTACCTAGGAA
Source organism: Mandrillus leucophaeus (assembly GCF_000951045.1). Classification (NCBI taxonomy): domain Eukaryota; kingdom Metazoa; phylum Chordata; class Mammalia; order Primates; family Cercopithecidae; genus Mandrillus; species Mandrillus leucophaeus. Next base: position 1,413,484 of record NW_012106097.1, on the reverse strand, counting down.
GTAGTACTGCCAAAAATAAAAACAAAAATCTGAACCTGATCAAGCCACTAGCTCCAATCACCAATTTACAGGAAATTCAGAGGACTGACGTACATGTAACATCATGGGGATACAATCAACAAAATCTAGACCAGGATACTAGTCAAGACAAAGAGTTTTTTCAACACTTAAATTGCAAGGGAGAAAAAAAGAGATGCAAAGAAAACCTATAGATTTAAAAACACTTAAAAAGATATACCAACAAATTGAAATGGGTGCACCGTATTTAGATATTATTTTTTTTAAAAGAGAGATATCACAAATTTTGAGATAATTACAATTCTGAATACAGACTTAGATATTTGATGATACTCAAGAAATCTGCTTAATATTTTTTTTTTTTTTTTTGAGACAGAGTCTTGCTCTGTCGCCCAGGCTGGAGTGCAGTGGTCCCATCTCAGCTCACCGCAAGCTCCGCCTCCCGGGTTCATGCCATTCTCCCACCTCAGCCTTCTGAGTAGCTGGGACTACAGGCACCCACCACCACACCTGGCTAAATTTTTTTTTTTTGTATTTTTAGTAGGCTGGTCTCTCGATCTCCTGACCTTGTGATCCGCCCACCTCAGCCTCCCAAAGTGCTGGGATTACAGGCGTGAGCCACCACGCCTGGCCAATATTTTTAAAGTGTAATGATGATACTGTAGTTTTGCAAAAAGAAGGTCTTATCTTTTAGAGAAAAATGCCGAAATACTTACGGATAAAATTATATGACAGTTTCTTCTACAAATAGTGCTGAGACAACTGGATATTCACATGCAAAAAAAGTTATACCTTTACCTCACACGCTATACAAAAAAAATAACTCAAAATGGATCAAAGACCTAAATATAAGAGCTAACACGATAAAACTTTCAGGAGAAATCATAGGGGTAACTCTCCTTGACCTTAGATTTAGCAATGGCTTCTTAGATATGACAACAAATGCACAAGCACCAAAATTTAAAAAAAAAATAGAAAAAATTAATTTTATCAAAATTATAAACATTTGCGAATGAAAGAACACTATCAAGATAGTGAAAAGACAGCCCACAGAATGGGAAAAGTATTTGCAAATCATATATCTGATAAAGGTCTACTATCCAGAATATATAAGGAACTCTTACAACTCAATAATAGACAAGCAACCCAATTTAAAAATGAGAAAAGGACTTGAATAGACATTCCTCCAAAGAAGACATACAAATGGCTAACAATGACATGTAGAGATGCTTGATGTCATTAGTTATTAGGAAAATACCAAAACCACAATGAGATATCGCTTTAAATCTACTAGGATGGATATTAATTTAAGAAGAAAAGAAGGCAGAAAATCACAAGTATTGGTGAGGATGTGGAGAAACTGGAACCTCTATACATTGCTAATGGTAATGTAAAACGGTACACGGTCACTGTGGTGAACAGTTAATAGGTTCCTCAATAAGTTACACATAGAGTTGACACATGATTCAGCAATTCCACTTCTAGATGTATACTCAAAAGAACTGAAAACAGGTGTTCAAACAAAAACTTGTACATGAATGTTCAAAGTAGCACTATTCACAATAGACAAAAAGCAGAAATAACCAAAATGTCCATCAACAGAAGAAGAGATAAACAAAATGTGGGATATCCGTACAATAAAATATTATTCAGCCACGGAACGGAATGAAATACTGATGCATGATATGTGGGTGAATCATGAAATCATTATGCTAAGTGAAAGAGAAGCCAGACAAAAAAGGCCATATATTGTATGGCTCCATTTCTATGAAATATCCAAAACAGGCAATCCATAGAGACAGAAGCAGACTAGTGGATGCCAGGGACTTGGGGTAGGGGTAACAGGAATGACTACTTAATGGGTACACCATCTCCTTTTGGGGTGATGGAAATGTGCTGGCACTAGACACTCATGATGATTGCATAACATTGTGACTATATTTAATCATAATGAGTTATACATTCTAAAGCAGTTAAAATTTAGGTAAATTTTCTGTTATGTATATGTTATCAGAATTTTAAAAAATGATATAAGTTTTGTTTCAAAATAACTAGAAGGGGCAACGTAGTTGGGCATGTGGATGGGTGGAATTGGCTGCTGGTTAAAGGCTGTTGGGGCTAGTTTTGGGCACATGGGTGTTCATTACACTGTTCTGCCTATTTTTGTGTATGTTTAGGATTCTCCACGACACAAAGTTAAAGAAAGTCCCATTATGCAGCAAATCAGGGTTCAATGCCAGCAGGATGGACCAAAGAAATATCTTTTGGTAGCAGGAAACGAATATTTTCCTGAGTTAGCAAAACATGTTTGTGTCCCTTCTCTTAAATCCCATTTTGAAAAGTACATTGACCAGGCCTCCTGTGAATACATCCATTGCTCCTGTATCAGCTGGAGAAAATGTCCCACCACTGAGCTCTATTAGGCCATGTAATTATAGCTCCCAAGGAAAGCAATGGAAGCCCAGTGACTCGAGTCTTTCAAAATTAGATTGGACAAAATACTTTCAAATATTCAGTAGAAAACAATCCTACTCTAGCCAGGCACTACTGTCAGTGATTTCTATAATTTGCTTTTCCATTCAGCTCCAGCTAAAGGCTGCTAAATTCCTTTCATCTCACTATGGAACAAAATGATTGTTAAATTATATAATGGAATTAAAAAACAAAAAAAAGAAAAAAAAAACAGCACTTGCTAGCAATCGGTTCCTACAGCCACACAGCAACGCTGATAATTACTGCCACCGCACAGCAGGGACCCTCCCTCCCCATAAGTAACCTCATCACATTAATAAACAGAAACAGAGCTCAACATGCCAAGCTCAGCAGTGATAAGTCAATAACTTCACATCTCACAAGTAAGAAATAATGGGTCATTAACATTCTCCCTGAAAGAAAGTTCTCAAAGAGTTCATACTGGGATAATAATATTTTCTAACATTTACTGAGAATTTACCATGTGCCAGGCACTGGGTGAAGTGATTTACAAATGCTTCGTTAATTCTTCTTCACCTAACTTCCTTTTTCTGTATTTGGAAATAGAGCTTAGTTACAGTCCGCCCTTTATCCATAGTCTACGCTCATTAAGTAACTTGAGCATGGTGAAAGCACGTTGCTCCCTCAATTACTAGTTATGTGTCCTTGGGTATGTTCCCCAGCCACCCTGGGCTTAGCACTGTCTCTGTCCCCACCACTACCACTCTGATAAAATACAAAATAAAAGCATCGACCTTACAGGTTTGATGTGAACATTAATTGTGTCTATGGATATAAAGCTCCTAGCAGCCAAAAATCTCAAGATGTATTTATGATGTTTCTATTCTTTGGTCTATTTTGCATTTATAAAAATGCAAAAAGAAAGAGTTTCTGACATGGAAGATAGCATCAATACCTCCCTAATGTCCACTTCACTTGGATGGTGAAGAGACAGGTCTGAAAGATGTTTGCCAAAGGCACTGGGCACATTTTTCTAAAACCTCTATTAATGAAAGGGCACCAGGGACACATGTCTTTTTTTTTAGTTTTTTCCCCCCCGGCAGGAGACACAGTGGTGCATTCCAGGGCAATGGATCTTTTTATTTGGAAGGCAGTAGTGATGGGGGTGGGGGAATTTTGAATGAATTTTACACTTGAAATTTTCACTCAACACCACCTAAATATACAACTGGGTCAGAAACTTAAATAAACATGCATACCACTTGAGAAGAAAGAAGGAAGGTCAAGCTGAAGGTGGCTGGGGGCAGGATGGGGACTTGGCCTGAACCTGGAAGAGGTGTCCATAGAAAGCACAGTGTGGAGCAACCAACTTATTAGAGAAAAGAATTGCTTGGATGATTTAGACATGGGTAGTTATTACTACCTAAATAACAAAGGTTAATTTTTAAAAGCCAAAGAGTTCTGACACATCACAATTTGCATGGTTGATTGTCAGCAGTTTTTGTTAGTCGTCGTGTTTCTGACAAGTAGGATGTTTTCTTGCAGAGGTTGGTCGGGGTTACTCAGTATGCCTTCCTGTGCTTCTCCCCTCTCCAGGACAATATTTAAAGGGTCTTCAGCCTCAGCTGATTCCAGAAGACATTTCAGAATACTGAGTCAGCACTGAGGTTATCTCTTCACAAGAGACAGGGGGCCTTTAGCATGGAATCACCAGATGTGGTCGCTTCTAAACTTCCCTTACCAGCCCTAATAACCTCTGAAAGAATTTTAAAAGATTTACTCTCAAAGGCAGTCAAAGGTTTGGATGATTCCTGGGGTCTCTAAAGTATTCACTCCCTTGCTAGTTTATTGGTTTTAAGTTCCTGTAATGAGAAACGAAGTCTTACGATGTTATTTTACAACTGCAGATACTTACCCAGTATACCCTGACAGGAACTAATTCCTCCCAAATGTCACTAGTCAGTCACCTACAAGAATAAATGACTGCTAACACATCCCTTCTCTTTTACAGTAAAAGGAGGGGTTGGAGGCAGGGGGCAGGAAGAGGTGCAAGCGGGAAGATGAAGGTCTTCCTAAAGTGAGAAGAGTTTGCACCAAGCAGTTTAAAGGGCACCCTAAGAAAATAATAGGGGCCAGGCAGGG
>NW_012106097.1:1403730-1404236 GCF_000951045.1 Mandrillus leucophaeus | reverse complement strand
TGTGTGTGTGAGACAGAGTCTCGCTCTGTCACACAGGCTGGAGTGCAGTGACGCTATCTCAGCTTACTGCCACCTCTGCCTCCCAAGTTCAAGCAATTATCCTGTCTCAGCCTCTAGAGTAGCTGGAATTACAGGCACCCACCACCATACCCCACTAATTTTTTTGTATTTTTAGTAGAGACAGGGTTTCACCATGTTGGTCAGGCTGGTCTCAAACTCCTGACCTCAAGTGATCCACCCGTCTTGGCCTCCCAAAGTACTGGGATTACAGGCGTGAGCCACTGTGCCCAGCCCCTACTACAATTGTTAATACTTCTCCATTTAGAAATGTGGAGCTACATCATTTTAATTGTCTGCACTCTCCCTTAAGTGACTCCCTATTGGTTAACTTCTACATACATCTTTATATGTAGTTACCTAAATAAGTGACTTTATTTAGGACACATTCCTGCCTGTGAAAATATGGAGTCAAAAGTAAGGTGCTGGCTTTGGAAGGGGTGTGTGTG
>NW_012106097.1:1398540-1403680 GCF_000951045.1 Mandrillus leucophaeus | reverse complement strand
ACTTTAAGGTTGAAGAAATTTGCAACTCCGCATCTCAGAATGTTACACCCAAATAGAAGAATGTGGGGTGAGGAATGGTGAGCCAGTTTTCAGACAGGTTGAAAATAGAAAAAGAAAAGAAATTGCTAGCTTTAGAGCATTTAGGACTAATCATCTTGATTGTTGAGGATTTTGAGAAACACAACATAAATAGGTACATAGACTTTGGCTCAAAAGTCATCTAAAAAAAGGAATCAAAAGGGTTGTATGGACCATTAGCAAAATAACTTTGAGTACATATCAAGTCTTCCTTTTGCTTAGATGAAAAGAAGTTTAAACAAAGTTCAAATGAAATTCTTTGGGACAAAAGAAGAGATCAATTGCACATTCTTATCAAAGAATCACCCATTATTTCATAAAATGGCTCTATTAAAGTTCAATTCACACTAGTTGCAAAGTATTAATTTACGTGTAGCTTCAGATCTGTTTCTGTCTACGTAACTTACCTTGTGTCTCTATAGGTCTTGCAAAGTGGCAGCTCTGAAACTGGGAGACTGTTTACAATCATTCCTCTTACCATGTTAGGCATATATATATCTGCCAAATTCAACCTTTTAAAAATTTCTGCTCACAAATAACAAGACTAAATAACTCCTCCAGACAAGTGACTTAGGCTCTGTATATGAAGGAAAGGAGTTATTTACTTATAAAATAACAAACACTAATCAAAACAAGTTTCGAAAGTCTCATTTCTGATACACAGCACTAACAAAAGATAAATTTTTACTACTCGAAAGATTCAGCTGTGAGTGGCTAATTTTTTTTTTTTCCTACAACCTCCAGGTCACACAACGGTGGTTAAATTTTTAACGGCATTATCTGCAGTACCTAACATTTAAATGTTAAAACAAACAAAATTGAAGCGGGCATTATTTTTACGAAGCCAAGATGCCATAGCAATGTAAATCCAAAATACTGCAGAATTAGGTTTAGGAGTTGTGGCCAACATCAATGCAGAGTCTAAAAAAGGAAATGATGCTCTTGCCCTCATGAGGGCTTCCATAGCTTTTATCTTCATCTTCGGTAACAAAGAAGCTACTGGACAATTGCTAGAGGGGATGGTCAGAGCAGCCCTCCGCATAGACACGAGACTGACAAGTGCAAGGACCTTTCATGGGTAGTTGAATGAGTTTGTTTCTTAGTTCATCCCAGTATCTCATTCTGAGATGATCTCACACAGGGGCTGGGCAAGTAATGTGAATACATGAAATTTAGTATGTATGGAAGACAACAGAGGATATTGGGGCCTCTGGTGCAAATTAGAATTATATGTGCCCTCTAAACAGCTGGTACACTGCTCTAAAATATTGCTACTATTTGAAATTTCAGGCCCAATATTTCTAGATTATTTAATTTTTCAAAACTTTTCCAGGAATCCAGACTTTTCTGTGAAACTGCTCAGTTTTTCTAATGTTGGCATAATTAAACCACCACCACCTTATGTGAACCAAACTCAACATATTTATCATGGCAGCATTTAGCCTCCAGGCTGCCAGTTTGCCAACTGAGAACTAGTATAACATTATCATTTTTATAAAGTAGAACCCAAATGCCAGACACACTGGTTCTGCTGAGGTTTGACTCTGGGTCTCCAGATTCCCAGGCTGTTAGAATCTTTCTCCTTAAAACGTACATGATATAATTTCTTAACTCTTGGCTCTGCAAGTGTACAGTGTTAAAACTTGATGAATAGTTTATTGAGCCATTACAGGGCAAAAATCTGCTATCTTACTTGACCATCCTACATTTCAGAAGATGATTACAAATTTATTTCCTGTTACAAGATATTCTAGCCCTGTATTATGGTGGTATCAAAAAAGACAGCAAAATATGCGTGAGTTCACATTGTAATTTTTGAGAAATTAGTTCATTTACTTAACAGTATTTCTCACTCCCTCCCAGTGTCTGAATGGCATGCAGCAAAATGGAGAGCCTCTCATCACTGATAGGCAGCAGAATGAGATGTTGTGTGTCAGAGCTTGCCTTGTTTCCGAGAGATCAGAATCTTTATTGAAAGGGCTCCCTTTTTTGATTTCCGGATCAGACCCTGAGCAGTTGATAAAGGAGAATTACTTGGCCATTATCTGAAGTAGTTGTATTTCCACAAAGAGCTAGTGCTAAACAAGAGTTTATCTCTACAACAAGACTGATAGGATTCTTACAGATTATAATTCAATCAGACACCCGAAACAGGACACATATTGGCTAGTGGGATATATGTAAACCTGTCTTCCAGACACAGCAAAATAAATATCTGGGGAATATTTCATGTAGTCTGAATACAGGGAATAAATGTTAGAAAGTGTTGCTTTTAGTTGCTTTAGGCCGTGCCTCTATATAATTCATAATATTTTTATATAAACGTAATCCTAACAAAATGCCACTAGTCCAAAGAGTCAACTATCTATGACCTTTGCAATTATTTGATAAAACATTCCCAAAGCGCCTAATGCACTTTTCAAAATGCATTTCTTAGAGTTTACAGCACTCTTATTAGTAGCTAACAGGCCTTACTATCCTCTATGAATATTGGGTAAACAGAGGAGTACAGATTAAAGGTGAAGTCAAACTAAATTTAAACATAAATCTTCAATCCTATTTAGAACATCAGCTTCTCATATCAGAACTATTTTTCATGACCAAAGGAGACGAGTGTAAGGTTTAAGGGCTTGATTCTGGAATCAGACAGCTTGGGGTTAGCTAGCACGCCGGCTTCATCATGGACTTGCTATAAGACCTTGGACAAACTTCTGGACTCTCTGAGCCTAGTTTCCTCCATCTGCAGAGTAGGGATACTTAATTTGCAGAATGACTGCAAAGATCTAATAAGATAACATGACAAAGTAAACAAGTATAGTACTTGGCACATGGTAAGCAGGTGATAAATATTTCCTACCATTGTTCTTATTAACACAGAATGCCACAAATTTAGAGAGTCAGAGGCCTGGGAATAAGTATGTACTGTTCTATTCTATGACTGTGTTCCCACCAATATTGTAATCTGATATTAATTTCCTAACTATTATGTTTCTGTCTTTCCTCTTCCTAATTGTTTCTTGATTTGTCACCACATAGAGCAACTAGGAAAAGAAATGATGCTCTTGCCCTCATGAGGGCTTCCATAGCTTTTATCTTCATCTTCGGTAACAAAGAAGCTACTGGACGATTGCTAGAGGGGATGGTCAGAGCAGCCTTCTGCATAGACACGAGTCTGACAAGTGCTAGGCCCTGTCCTTCAAACTTGGCAGAATGTAGGAGCTGTAACTTCCATATTTTGTCACCTGCAGTTAATTGCATTGAACTGAAGTGGGGTAAGCCGAATGTGATGGCAGAATCCATCCCCATGGGTTCCAGTTTGGAAGTGCTCACTACTTACAGATCCCCTTCGTCAAGTTCAGGAAGAGGATTCACTTACTAAAACGGTTCCTTAACTGGTTTCCTGTTTCTCTCCTTGACCCATCTGGTCTATTCGCAACCCAGCAAATGAAGTGACCCCTTCAGTATGTGGGTCAGATCCCATCCCCCTCACTCCACCTTCAAAACCTTCCATGGCTCTCCCATCGAATGCAGAGTAAAAGCCAAGGTCTTTTCAATGGCCTGCAAAGCCCTGCATGAGCTGGCCCCAGGTTGCAGACTGTTAATTTCTCAGAAAGATAGCAAGGGAGCTCTGGGGGTTCTTTTTATGAGGGTACTAATCCCATTTATAAGGGCTCCACCCTCATCACTGATCACCTCCCAAAGGCCTCACCTCCTAATACCATCACTTTGAAGGTTAGGATTTCAATATATGAATTTTGGGGACACACAAATGTTTAGTCCATAGCACATTGCAACCCTTACCTGCATTCCCCATTAATACTCTACCAGGCACTTACCAGTTTCCAGCATCTTCTGTAATTGTCTTATTTATTATGTTTATTGTTTGTAATCTACAGCAAGAATGTAAGCTGCATTAAAATAAGGACTTTCATAAATTTTGTTCACTGTTATATCCTGCGTGCTTGGAAGATTGCCTTGTGCCAAGACAGATATATGTATATATACTAGCCATGTATATATATGATGATATGATATACATATACATATATATGTATATACAGATGAATAAATGAATATATGGAGATATATATGTTCATATATATATTTTATATATATATATATGGAAGAATGAATGAATGACTGGGGAATAAATAAATGAACACATACACATCAGGCTCTTGGTTCCCAGCAACAACAGCCATCTCCATGAGAAGAGCAATTGGTCAGGGTGAGAACTAGTGGGAAGTGACTCATTTCCAGAGTACAATACCTTCCATTAACACCATGCAGGTGCCAGCAGGCGTGCTGCTTTCTCCGAGTACCTATCTGAAAATGGACTGAAGATTTTGCTCACTTTTTAACAAAAACTTCCAGGGGGCTTTCACAGAACTTCCGACCAAGCTAAAGTGTTATGTTTTAGGATGTCTGCAATCTGGTCCTGCATCATCCACTAATGAGTTTTGAGGCCCGGGGAAAGTCAATTAACTTCACTGGACCCAGCAAAGTCTATCATGACTAATTCTCCTTCCAGCTTAAAACATCTCAGGATCTGGAAAAAAGTGAAAAAGAGTCAAGCCCTATTGACCACCCCTCTCCTTCCCTCAATCAACGAGTTGTAAATAAACACCCCAACTACCCCAATTTTAATAATTCAACTTAATGTGAAAACCAACTATCCTATCTGGCCCATCTCACAAAATGAAGGAGATTAATAGTTAGGTGTGGCTTATCTAGAAATAGCTGTTCCAGCTCAGGTGATAAGCTGGGAGATGGTTCTAAAGCTATATTAATGCTTTTTTAAAATTGAGAACCATAGCCCTGACCAAAGAAAACACCTTTCTACAGACAACTATAAAATAGCTATCATTCCTTGGCTATCATGAAAAATGCTGCAATGAACACAGGAGCTCAGATGCCTCTTTGAGATACTGATTTTATTTCCTTTGGAAATATACCGAGAAGTGGGGTTTCTGGATCATAAGGTAGTTCTATTTCCAATTTATTCAGAAACCTCTATAGTATTTTCCATATGACTGTACCAACTTACATTTCCACCAACAGT
>NW_012106097.1:1393787-1395385 GCF_000951045.1 Mandrillus leucophaeus | reverse complement strand
ATAATTAAAAAAAAATCTTTGCCAATCTACTAGGCAAGAAATGGTATCTGTTGTTTTCTTGTGGATTTATATTGTTAGTAAGAATAGCCTTTTAATAACACCTTTATTGATAATTGATATTGCTTACTTTTTCGGTTGTAACATATTCCTTAATCTTGCTATTAGTAATTTCATGTTTTTCCTATTGATTTATAAAAATGCTTCATCTCTGAAGGCTACTAAATTCTTTGCTCATTATATATAAAAGGAATATTTTTACTCAGTTATTTGCATTTTTACTTTATGTTTTTTGTTAAGAAGACATTTAAAATATGTATATAGTCAAGTCCATCAAAATTCTACTTTATGGTGTATCCCTTTGTTGTCATATATCTCTCTTTAGTACTACACAGTCACATTTATTTTCTCCCACTACTTTTGTATGTTTAATATTCATATTTACATCTATTATACATTTAGAGGCCACAATTAAAACCTACTGTAACTTTTTTGGAATCACATAAACTATATAAAATGTGTTTACCCCCAAATAATTTTTGTTTTAAATTTGGAGATGAGTCTCATGGAAAAAAATAATCCCAATGGTTCATTTCCAAAGATTGAGTACTCATATTAAATGACATGAAAATCTTGTTAGTTTTATGAGCTAACATTTTTATATCTTTTTTGGTCACTGATTGTATTCACTGTCTATATTCTGTCTTCTCCACTGCACTGGAAATGTCTGATGCATTAAAATAGTTACTTCTACCCAAGGCTGAGTACTTTGGGAATTCTCCATGAAATAGCCATTAGCGGATCCACACAGCTCAGCACAGTATTTGGCATATAGTAGGCTCTTGCTAATTCAGTAAATTTTTTGTGTTAGGCACATACAAAACCTCTGGAAAATGAGCAAGACGGTAAGGGGTTAAAAAGGTATTTTTAGAAGCATTAATATAACAACGACATGTGGGATGAACAGAAATTGAGAGAGAGGAAGAGGGGAAGGAGAGACGGAAGGATGGAAGGTAGAGGGAAGAAGAAAGAGTGAAAGAAAAGTAGATCAACACATAGGAGGCCACTGTAAAGTCCAGGCTTCCACTGAATGGGCCTATACTAGGGAGGTGATAATAAAATTGGCAAGGGAAGGCCAAACCAATACAGTATTATAATCTTGCTGAAGGACTAAGTGAATAAAAGTTCCAAGGACAGAAACCAGGAAGGTGAGAAAAAGACAGTCTGGGCTTGGCAGAGCAGTGATAGGGTTTGGTATCAAACACAGTAAACTTGTTGGTGGGACAGCCAATCAGAGCTGCCTCTTAGGCTGTCAAAGATAAAGGACTGCGGCACATAGCTAAGTGGACTAGGGGAAACATGAAAGGAAAACAACCTTTGCAGAGTCCCTACTTGGTACCAGACACTATAGTAGGTATTTTACCTACGAAGTTAAAGTTTATGTTTCAGAGTCACCCACACCTCAGTGATAGACAGAGAATCACATAGAGCTTGGTTAGATCCTAGCTCCATCCCTGCTAGCTATGTAGACGTTGGAACAGTTTACTCGTTTTTTCTGTAAACCTTAGTTTCATCATTCAAGAAATTAGGGAAATAATAAT
>NW_012106097.1:1390271-1392952 GCF_000951045.1 Mandrillus leucophaeus | reverse complement strand
TCTTCTGTAATTGTCTTATTTATTATGTTTATTGTTTGTAATCTACAGCAAGAATGTAAGCTGCATTAAAATAAGGACTTTCATAAATTTTGTTCACTGTTATATCCTGCGTGCTTGGAAGATTGCCTTGTGCCAAGACAGATATATGTATATATACTAGCCATGTATATATATGATGATATGATATACATATACATATATATGTATATACAGATGAATAAATGAATATATGGAGATATATATGTTCATATATATATTTTATATATATATATATGGAAGAATGAATGAATGACTGGGGAATAAATAAATGAACACATACACATCAGGCTCTTGGTTCCCAGCAACAACAGCCATCTCCATGAGAAGAGCAATTGGTCAGGGTGAGAACTAGTGGGAAGTGACTCATTTCCAGAGTACAATACCTTCCATTAACACCATGCAGGTGCCAGCAGGCGTGCTGCTTTCTCCGAGTACCTATCTGAAAATGGACTGAAGATTTTGCTCACTTTTTAACAAAAACTTCCAGGGGGCTTTCACAGAACTTCCGACCAAGCTAAAGTGTTATGTTTTAGGATGTCTGCAATCTGGTCCTGCATCATCCACTAATGAGTTTTGAGGCCCGGGGAAAGTCAATTAACTTCACTGGACCCAGCAAAGTCTATCATGACTAATTCTCCTTCCAGCTTAAAACATCTCAGGATCTGGAAAAAAGTGAAAAAGAGTCAAGCCCTATTGACCACCCCTCTCCTTCCCTCAATCAACGAGTTGTAAATAAACACCCCAACTACCCCAATTTTAATAATTCAACTTAATGTGAAAACCAACTATCCTATCTGGCCCATCTCACAAAATGAAGGAGATTAATAGTTAGGTGTGGCTTATCTAGAAATAGCTGTTCCAGCTCAGGTGATAAGCTGGGAGATGGTTCTAAAGCTATATTAATGCTTTTTTAAAATTGAGAACCATAGCCCTGACCAAAGAAAACACCTTTCTACAGACAACTATAAAATAGCTATCATTCCTTGGCTATCATGAAAAATGCTGCAATGAACACAGGAGCTCAGATGCCTCTTTGAGATACTGATTTTATTTCCTTTGGAAATATACCGAGAAGTGGGGTTTCTGGATCATAAGGTAGTTCTATTTCCAATTTATTCAGAAACCTCTATAGTATTTTCCATATGACTGTACCAACTTACATTTCCACCAACAGTATACAAGGGTCCCTTCTCTCTACATCCTCACCAACAATATACAAATCATTTTTCTCTTTTTTTTTTCAATTTTAATTTTTTTGGTAGAGATGAGGTTTCATTATGTTGCCCACGCTAGTCTCAGACTCTTGGGCTCAAGCAATTCTCCCAGCCTTGCTCTCCCACAGTACTGGGATAATAGATATAAGCCACCATGCCCAGCCAATATACAATTTTTATTTGTTGATTATATCTTAATACAACTGGGAGAAAAAAGTCAGGATACCAGTTTTCCTTGGGGTGGCAGTGATTGAGAGGGAGCACAAGGGGGACTTCCAGGGTGCTGATAATGAACTGGCGGGATAATAGCTATCATTCTCTATGTGTCATCTGCTGCAGCTTCTGGCAATTCAGCGTCATTGCTAAAATGCTAAATTGTTGACAATGTAGAAGTCCTTTGGAAACACAAAGAAATCTTAACTCATGCCACCTCATCATATGCTGTTGAATCTGCAGGCCTCAGGGAAACTGAGCTCTCAAAAAGTACCTGTTGCAACCAGGTTTTGTTCTAACAATATAATTTTCATTCATAAACCAATGATTTTGTCAGCAAATTACCCAGTGCCTTCCAAATGCTGCAGAGGGAGGCAAAAGACATAATCCTTGCCCTCAGAGAGCAGACAGTTTTTTATAAGGAGCAAGGACCTCCCAGTGGTAGCAATAACAAAAGAAGCAGCAGAAAGGGTTCAGATGCTGAACTTAAGAGAAATTTCAGGTCAGGTATAGCGGCTTGCACCTGTAATCCCAGCACTTTGGGAGGCCAAGGCAGGAGAATCGCTTGAGACCGCGAGTTTGAGATCAGTCTGGGCAAGAAAGTGAGACAAAAAATAAATAAACTAGCTGGGCATAGTGGCGTGCACTTGTAGTCTGAGCTACTCAGAAGGCTGAGGCAGCAGGAACGCTTGAGCTACGGTATATAAGGCTACAGTGAGCTATGACTGTGCCACCGCACTCCAGCCTGGAGGACAGAGCAAGGCCCTGTCTCTAAAAGAAAATGTACTAAACAGAAAGATTAGGAAAAAAAAAAAAAAAAGCAGACGTAAAAAAGAAAAATGTTTTTAAAATAAAATTACTGAAATTACTACCTCAAAATAAATATTTTCAACACAATTAGTATACATTATATCAGATATCCCCACCATGTCACTACATGTGTATTTTTTCCACAAAAATGAAAACATACTATATCTAATTATAACTTCTTCAAAAGCCTTTACAAAGTCCTATTTTATTTTATTTTATTTTATTATTTTTTTTTGTGTGTGTGAGACAGAGTCTCGCTCTGTCACACAGGCTGGAGTGCAGTGACGCTATCTCAGCTTACTGCCACCTCTGCCTCCCAAGTTCAAGCAATTATCCTGTCTCAGCCTCTAGAGTAGCTGGAATTACAGGCACCCACCACCATACCCCACTAATTTTTTTGTATTT
>NW_012106097.1:1382426-1389181 GCF_000951045.1 Mandrillus leucophaeus | reverse complement strand
TTTAGTACTACACAGTCACATTTATTTTCTCCCACTACTTTTGTATGTTTAATATTCATATTTACATCTATTATACATTTAGAGGCCACAATTAAAACCTACTGTAACTTTTTTGGAATCACATAAACTATATAAAATGTGTTTACCCCCAAATAATTTTTGTTTTAAATTTGGAGATGAGTCTCATGGAAAAAAATAATCCCAATGGTTCATTTCCAAAGATTGAGTACTCATATTAAATGACATGAAAATCTTGTTAGTTTTATGAGCTAACATTTTTATATCTTTTTTGGTCACTGATTGTATTCACTGTCTATATTCTGTCTTCTCCACTGCACTGGAAATGTCTGATGCATTAAAATAGTTACTTCTACCCAAGGCTGAGTACTTTGGGAATTCTCCATGAAATAGCCATTAGCGGATCCACACAGCTCAGCACAGTATTTGGCATATAGTAGGCTCTTGCTAATTCAGTAAATTTTTTGTGTTAGGCACATACAAAACCTCTGGAAAATGAGCAAGACGGTAAGGGGTTAAAAAGGTATTTTTAGAAGCATTAATATAACAACGACATGTGGGATGAACAGAAATTGAGAGAGAGGAAGAGGGGAAGGAGAGACGGAAGGATGGAAGGTAGAGGGAAGAAGAAAGAGTGAAAGAAAAGTAGATCAACACATAGGAGGCCACTGTAAAGTCCAGGCTTCCACTGAATGGGCCTATACTAGGGAGGTGATAATAAAATTGG
This sequence comes from Mandrillus leucophaeus, assembly GCF_000951045.1. Classification (NCBI taxonomy): domain Eukaryota; kingdom Metazoa; phylum Chordata; class Mammalia; order Primates; family Cercopithecidae; genus Mandrillus; species Mandrillus leucophaeus. The sequence continues at coordinate 1,388,436 of NW_012106097.1, read as the reverse complement.
CAAGGGAAGGCCAAACCAATACAGCATTATAATCTTGCTGAAGGACTAAGTGAATAAAAGTTCCAAGGACAGAAACCAGGAAGGTGAGAAAAAGACAGTCTGGGCTTGGCAGAGCAGTGATAGGGTTTGGTATCAAACACAGTAAACTTGTTGGTGGGACAGCCAATCAGAGCTGCCTCTTAGACTGTCAAAGATAAAGGACTGCGGCACATAGCTAAGTGGACTAGGGGAAACATGAAAGGAAAACAACCTTTGCAGAGTCCCTACTTGGTACCAGACACTATAGTAGGTATTTTACCTACGAAGTTAAAGTTTATGTTTCAGAGTCACCCACACCTCAGTGATAGACAGAGAATCACATAGAGCTTGGTTAGATCCTAGCTCCATCCCTGCTAGCTATGTAGACGTTGGAACAGTTTACTCGTTTTTTCTGTAAACCTTAGTTTCATCATTCAAGAAATTAGGGAAATAATAATGCCTAACTGAAAGAAGCAAAATAAATGATATAATTCATAAACTGTAAATAACATGGTGCCTAAAATAAAAATGCAATAAAAGTTTGTCAATTAGTGAAAAAAACAAAAACAGAAACAAAAATAGAGAACTCAACAATTGGCTTTGGTCCATATTAAAGGATAGAAGGAATATTTAGAGATACTGAAAAGATAGGTATTCAAGGAAATGGGAGAAAACCCTGAAAACAGTATGTTACAGACATCATGGGGGCTAAGGGTTAAAGAAGGAGTTAATCAAATTTAGTCATGAGGATAGAAAAATGAACCATTTGGCCCTGTTTGTTCTTCATGTAAATAAAGCAAATTTGGATAGCACTACATACCCAAAGTTGGTCATCCATGCCTGGTGGGTTCTTTTTGATAAAAGCACCATAGTATGTAGCAATATTCCGGTGATGAGAATATTTCTTCAACATGTTAATTTCTTGTTTGATTTCTTCCTCTTCATCCTGTATGAGAACAATATAAAAATTCTGTCATGAAAATCTATTGTTGTTAGTAGGATTCTCTTCTTCAACACCATCTAAATTCTTTCTTAAGGTTTTTCTTCCTTGGTGATAAATAAGCATAATTATTACATATGAGGACAAAGAACAATTCTAAAACATAACACATTGGCTGTCTAAGAGAGTCTTCTGTTTCTACAACAAACAGGCATAGCACGATCTCTTGGAAAACAAAACAAAAACACCCCAAACAATTGCTCATCTCTTCACCTAGAAGAGATCAAGGTAGAAACACTACTGAGATAAAATTCACTGTGGGCCTCTGGGAACTACATACATCAAGTAGCCATTACTGATCCTATCTGGTATAAGAAAGATTGAGGAAAGTAGAAGATATTAAAACCATGGGCTTTCAGATTTAAATTTTGTTAGGTTCATTTTCTTTGAAGGCTCCTTTCATTGAAGTACCTGACTGAAGATAATGAAAGTCAGACGGGAAAGGGAGCAAAGGTAAGTTCTCTAGATCTAAGGAAGTTCTCAAAGCAGGAGTACCCAGCTCACCTTCAGGAAACTCAGCTTAGAAAGAAAGGGGGAAAGGTGGTGGTGCTGAGGATGTAAAAAGAGACAACTCTGTTACAGAGGTAGTTTCTTAATATTCAGGTTTCATTCATTGTGAATTTTGATTTGGAATCCGCCAACCCGGACCCTTTTCAGAGGTCCTGGCAGTGCTGGTGGAGACGGTGTGACCTCCCATAATTTTATTTTCTTGATGTTTACACATTGGTTGGACTGCAGAAGAGTGTTTTGTTGTTGAGGTTGGGGGAGAAAGTTTCTACCTCAGGATAAATTTTTTAGATGCAGCAGTAAGCTATGACTGTCCCTGAGTGTAAGATGTGACATTGCCATGACCTGAAAAACTACCCATGGTGTCCCCTGTCTGTACCCTCCTCCACTCGCTGCACTGCCTCCTTGCAGTGTCTCTGCATTACTGGGACTTCCTGCAGTCTCTCATGTGCTGTCTTCTTTCCCCGGCCTCTTCTTCACATAATCTCTACTCACCGTTCGTGATTGAGTTTGATCGACATTCACCAGGGATCTCTTCCTTAATTCTCTCAGGCAATGTCAAATCTCCCCACTGCATCTGGTCATAGCCCCTACACTCCTTCACATACCTGCTGCACTGGTTGACATTGGTATGGACGTATGTCCCCTGATTGCCCCATTATTCGACTCTCTTCTTCATATATTGTAAGCTGTCCTCTCCAGATCTTCAGATCTCAGTTCGAAAGTTCCTTCCCCAGCAAAGTTCCCTGATCTGCCCAATCTGGTTCTAGCCCCATGAATCATCATGTATCTTTTCCTTCGTAGCACCTATCAGAATTGCCACCCACATTTATCATTTGATTAAGGTCTCTTCTCCTTATCAGTATGTAAGAACCGTAAACTCAGGAATCCTGCCTGTTTTGTTCTCTACAACATCCCTAGCATCAAGCAAAGTGCCTGTGAATAAATGCAACTAAAAGAACAAATAACCGCAAAGAGCCCAATGCCTAGAGCAGCATTAGTTGATGTCAGAAGGAACAGGTAAGAATAGAGTGAGGAGAGTAGTGAAGTGCTGACATTTGCTGACCATGCTTACTTACTAAAATAAGCTTTAGGAAAAAACGAACGGGATTTGCAAACCTAGGAGAAGTAAAGCATGTTACATATCACAAGTCTTAACTAAGCTGAAGAATAGGTAATCTCAAAATAGAATATATGCTTGGGATGCTGAGCTAAGGAGAAGCATGTGGCCAGAATGGCGGGGAAGGGAGTCAAGGGGCGAGACAGGGGAAGGCACACTGCTGACCACCTATTCTTCTCAGCAGCTATCAGAAACCCCCCACGCCTTCACTGCAGGTCATGGAGAGAATGACCTTCACCAGCCTTGAACTTGTTGAAGGGCCCCTACAGCGCACCTCCAATGTCTTACTACGGTGCACAGTAGCTATTTTAAACTTGCTGTATGGGGCCAAATAATTGTGGATGAATGTAGGATGTGAGCAGATGTACTCTGGGGAAGCCTAAATAGAAAAAGGGAGAAAAACGACCTGAGGGTTTCTGTGGGCAGCACAGCATCGACAGCTGCTTCCATTAAAAAGGCAACTACGTGAGGTAATAAAAGACACGGATCACTTTCCAACTGCAGCCTGTCAATCTTAGCATCAGTCATTCTTAGTGAGAAATCAGCCTGCTTCTACAAGTATTTACCGCTTGCCTCCTGGGTTCTTAGCAGGATAGTGGGTAATGTGGGAAAGACAGGGGAGCGGGGGACTGTCTATAAAAAGCTCACCATGTCATTAAGAAAATAAGAGCTTATAAAACAGTTAAATAACAGCAGAAGAACTATGTAATTAAATCCAAAATAAATAGTACTGGAGGTCAGAATAAAGTCAGTCATTCTCCATCATTTTTCAAAGGTAAACTGAGGCAATATGACAATAAGGACAGCATATGCACTGAGTCTGGGATCAGAAAGATGAGGGTGGGCAGATGGGGTGCATGTTGAGTTTGGGTACCATTCCTTTCTGGCTGCAGGACCCCAAGAAAGTCACCTACCTTTTTGGACCCTAAGTTTTCTCATTTATAATGAGATAAAGATGTTTAAGTCCCAGCATTTTGTGGTAATTAGATAAAGGATGTGTGTTATCAAGTGTACTACGAAGTAAATGTTATTACTAATCTATGTAACCAAAAAATAAATAAATAAAAGGGCAGGAAGGCCAAAATGTAAATCACTTGAATTTTAGGTTGAAATTGCACTGTTTCCAAACACACTTATGGAACCACTGTAAGTCATGGTTAGGTAGTTCTAAGATATAAATCCTTGATCTTATGCAACCTTTTAAATGAGCATGCAATTTAGCAGGCCTTACAGGGCTACTGTTTATCCAGATTTTTAGTCTAGGGCACAGATGGCAGTAAGTTATTCAGTGAAATAGGAAGGAAGAGCCTTACTAGTGACAAGAACTCATTTCACCATGCTGCAAAGACTTCAGCCTCTCACAATATGACCCATCAAGGGAGATGAGTTACAATGCTTTCCAAAAACACAAAGAGAGCAAGGGAGGCTAGAATTAAACTAAAAAGTTATAAGGGAGGAATGTCCTCTATTTTGTAAATGTACTATTTCGAAATCTTAAGTATTAAGCACAAAGATCAAGCCCTCTGATAAACTAATGACCACTGGGCAATAATGAAAAATAAAGCTGTGGTACCAAATTATCACACATTTAAAAGAGTAACTTCAATAAGCCAAGTCCGGTACTGTAGGAAGAAGCATTACTTAAAGCAGAAAGACTTCCAAATCCAGTCATATTCATTATGTTAACCTCAGCCATGGCATTTAAACTCGCCAAATGTCAGTCATTTTCAGCTATAAATAGGAATACGAATACCTATGTACGCCACTTCTCAGGGCTTAGAAATGATTAAGTGCTTAGTTAAATGTAGCTTTAGTATTAATATAAATAAGATAATATTATTACTCAAGATCACAGGATCTACTTATTGCTTAGTGTTTGTGGTAGACTGAAAAAGAAAATGGCCATGATATGTGTCCTACCTGCATCAAGAGGTGGAGTCCATTTCTCTTCTCCTTGAACCTGGGCTTGGCCACATAACTTGCTTTGGTCAAGAGGACATTAGCAAATGGGATGCAGTAGAGGCCCGAAAAGCACTTGTGCCTTGAGACTGGCCCTCTCCTACAGCTTGCCAGAGAACCCTTCAGCCCCCATGTGAGAAACCGGGATCGGCCTTCCAGAAGATGAGAAACCATGGGAAGATAGGCAGTTTTCAAACCCAAGGAAATAGATAATTCCAGTTAATGGTTTCAAGCCACTGACCACCTCTGATGGCAACATGATGTCACCATGTGGTCATAAAATATAGCCAAAGCCAAACCCTCATGTCATGTTTACTGTGTACCAGCAGCTATGTATGAACTACCTTACTGAGCACTCAGAACAGGTATGAAGCTGGATCCTATTTTACAAATGAGTAAAATGAGTCTCAGAGAAGTTAAGTAACTTTCCCAAGTTCACTCATATTTTAAACGTTAAACCTCAGATTCAAGACCAGATTTGTCTGACTCCAAAGCCAGTATTCGTAATTTGATACAGAAAACCACTAGTCAAACGAAGGGCAATTATCCATGGTGACCAAAACCAAAGCTGTTAATCAGAAGAGTTTAAGAGCATCTTAAGCCAGGGTGGAAGAGAACCCTGACTTTGGTCTTCCAGTTAAAGGAGATTGTTAGCATACAATAATATTTGCTTATGATTGATTTCGAGGAATAAAGAAGAGATTTTAAGTTGCAGATTGATTACACTGCAGAATACACTTTAAGTATCTATGATATGCTAGGATTTAAAAATGGAATAAAAAATGTATTATTAGTTATATGCTCTGTAATAAAGTCTGCCTAACATTTAACTCTCAATCTGTGGCACAGGAATAAAACTACGCAATTCCTACAGCAAGTCCAAGAGACTGGTCAGGATGAAGTCTAGAGAGAAGTATAAGGTGTACAGATTCATAAATGCCACCATCCCATAGATGGGTGAACACTAGCTAGAACCATCTCTGCTCCCGCTCATCTGCACGGCTTTCACAGCAGCTGTTGCCATTAAGCAGGTGTTTGTGTTATCTGTCATTCTCACCTTCAGCATTGACTGAATGTGGCAAAAAGTAGGAGACAATTTATCATTAAGGGACCACAGGCTACGAGAATTCGAAGGGATCGTCACTATGATCTAGAATGTGGTTTTAAAAAAGCTTCTAAAATAATTTGAAATAGTGAAATCCCTCCCTGCAATATAAGTTTTGTTCAGGATGCAAATATATAGCTGACAAAAACTAAATTTTTAAAATCAGTAAACATTTATTTAACTATGTAATATCTACTTATACAATTAGTCAATGACAACAAAGAAGTGTGAATACAAAATTAGAAAGAAATTTAAAGCTACACATCAGCTCCAATATCTTATTAATTTTCATTTTTCTTTC
>NW_012106097.1:1379273-1380711 GCF_000951045.1 Mandrillus leucophaeus | reverse complement strand
AAAAAAAAAGATGAGAACAATAGACACTGGGGACTACTAGAGTGGGGAGGGAGGTGGACAAGATTTAAAACTGACTGTTGGGTACTATGGTCAGTACCTGGGTGACAGAGTCATTTGTCACAAACCTCAACATCACAACACATACCCAAGCGTCAAACCTGCACATGTACCTCCTGAATCTAAAATAACAGTTGAAAAAAAAAAAAAACGTAAAGAACAAAAAAGAATTATTTACTAAGTGCCTACTATATTCTAGTCATAATGCTAAATGCCAATAATATAATCATACTACAATAGGCATAACAGATTCAAGTTCTGCCACAATGAAGCTTACTACAGTTTAGTGGAAGACACAGATATGAATCAAAGAATGACAGTTATACGCAAAATTACTACCATGAGAAATGTCTGGTAGCTGATCTAATTAACATCAAGAAACCTACATTTGACCTGAGTTCTTAAGGTTAGGTGAAAGTTACCTAGTTGGGAAGAGAAAAAGAGAAAATGTGATGTAGTGTGATTGGGACGGAAACATTTTCCTGGCAGAGAAAGTGTTTGCCAAGGTCGTGTGGCTGGAGAGGGGGTAGCATGTTGTCTACTTTGGAGGCTTTTGGTGTCATAAAGAGAAAAATAAAAATTGTCTGCAAAAGACCTGGTAATAATAACAACCACATGCACTGAATACCGTGTTCTACATATTGTTCTGAAACCCTTTATAAATAATGATTAATATATTTACATCTCACACTAACTTTGTGAGAGAAGTGGCATTATCCACATTTATAGATGTAGAATAGAGGAGGTCAAGCAATATGTCCAGGGTCTGAGAGCCATGAAGTGTCAAAACTAGGATATTCCACAAGACTGACATTGTGCAGGGCTTTTCTTTGCCAGTAGGCTAAGACCTGCTTTCTCTTACAATGAAGTGGAGTCCCTTAAAGGAGTAGATAACAAAAGGCTGATGTACATCTTTCTCATACCCAAACCTGCACTGAGGCATGACTCCCAAGAAAACCACGAATTAACAAAAAGACCCAAACTCAAGTAACCCAGAAGTAAACAAGTTGTAAACCTTGCAATAATGTCATTCATGTGGCTAAAGTCTACCATAAATGGTGTGGCTTACATCGTCAAGGATCCTAGACTTACAATTCAGGTAACAGTCCACAGGAATTGGAATGAGTTGTTTTTTTTTCCTGATGGTATAAACAGTGTAATTTATAATGTCCCCCCTTTTGGCTTTGGTTATTGGGAAAAATAAACGGCAAGTTCTCTGTGGCCTGTAATTTCAATCTGCTTTTCCTTCACCTGGCTTTCTAATCTTAATATTGTTTTTATATTTATTTTTACATAAATATGCATTATACTCCACATATATTTTTACATTCTATATACTATATATGCATTATATATTATATAAGTGTATTATATGTATACT
>NW_012106097.1:1374951-1376033 GCF_000951045.1 Mandrillus leucophaeus | reverse complement strand
AGTCAATGACAACAAAGAAGTGTGAATACAAAATTAGAAAGAAATTTAAAGCTACACATCAGCTCCAATATCTTATTAATTTTCATTTTTCTTTCTGTTCTATAGGATGGAGAAAAACCTTCATTTTCTAAGATAAATAGTTGAAATAGTTAAGAGCATGCCTGGAAGTTTTAGTAGGATCTTCACAATCAATGCCACTCTGCACATGAATAGGGTAACCTAGCAGCACAAATTAAGAAGCTGGCATTTTTCCAGTGTGTTCAAAGTTGGTGTATAACATACAGTTTGAGGTCTGCTTTTTAAATCACAGTTTATTATACGTTAAAATATATTTAAAATGAAATGAGAATTAAGCATGTAAATCACCCAAAATTATCTCAGGGTCAAGTTATGCACCTTTGGGTCTGTTTCCTTAAATCTGGTACATCTAACAGATTGTAATAAATTAGATTGTAATAGATAATAAATGTAATAGATGTAATAAATCTATTACATCTAATAGATTTAAGGAAACAGACCCAGAGTGGTCCAACGAGTTGTCTAAGTCCCTATCTCTTCATTGTAGCATTGACAGGACTTTACCAGGACATTCCGCAGGCAGCACCTGAATTTGCTGTATATGTTAACTCTAAGTTAAAGTAATTCATTCAAGAATGATTTACTCAACCCAGCAAACCCATTACTAGGTATATATCCAAAAGAAAACAAATCGTTCTGCCAAAAAAATACTTGCACTCACATGTTCACTGCAGCACTATTCACAACAGCAAACACATGGAATCAACCTTCATGCCCATCAATGGTGGACTGGGTAAAGAAAATATGGTATGCATACACCATGCAATACTATGCAGCCATAAAAATGAATGGAATCATGTCCTTTTCAGTAACATGGTTGAGCTACAGGCTATTATCCTAAGCAAATTAATGCAAAAACAGAAAACCAAATCCTGCATGTTCTCACTTGTGAATGGGAGCTAAGCACTGGGTACGGATGGTCATAAAGATGAGAACAATAATGGTTGAACTAGTTTACAATCCCACCAACAGTGTAAAAGTGTTCCTATTTCTCCACATCCTCT
>NW_012106097.1:1299290-1371031 GCF_000951045.1 Mandrillus leucophaeus | reverse complement strand
TAAATTAGTTTGACCATTGTGGAAGACAGTGTGGCAATTCCTCAAGGATCTAGAACTAGAAATACCATTTGACCCAGCAATCCCATTACTGGGTATATACTCAAAAGATTATAAATCATTCTACTGTAAAGACACATGCACAGCAAAAACTTGGAACCAACTCAAAGGCTCATCAGTGATAGACTGGATTAAGAAAATGTGGCACATATACACCATAGAATACTACACGGCCATAAAAAAGATGAGTTCATGTCCTTTGCAGGGACATGGATGAAGCTGGAAACCATCACTCTCAGCAAACTAACACAGGAACAGAAAACTAAACACTGCATGTTCTCACTCGTAAGTGGGAGTTGAACAATGAGAACTAATGGACACAGGGAGGAGAATATCACACAGTGGGGCCTGTCAGGGGGTGGGGGGCAAGGGGAGAGAGAGCATTAGGAGAAACACCTAATGTAGATGATGGGTTGATGGGTGCAGCGAACCACCATGGCATGTGTATACTTATGTAACAAACCTGCACGTTCTGCACATGTACCCCAGAACTTAAAGTATAATGAAAAATCAATAAATAAAAATAAAAGCTGAACTGCCCAAGTCATTAAACAGAAATCCAAAATACTGATGAGGAAGTCAAGTCAAAGAAGAAAAACAGAGCTCAACAAGAGAGGACCTGGGAAAGTCAAAAGAGGGGAATAAATATGAGGTGGGAAGTGTTGACAGCATAAAGGAAAGGATGGACCTGCAGAAGGAGACCTTGTATTCTACTGCTTGGGAACTTGGTTGGAAATCAGGCTTTGAACAGCCCAGTCAGTGACTCCAAGCACCCCAGTTTCTGTGTGCCAATTTTCTCATCTACAGGCATCTCCACCCCACTAGGGGGCTAAAGGAATTAATTATAATTTTGATCAAATGCTTTGAGGTACACAAGCAAAAGGAACAGTGAATACAAACTATTATGATGTAAAAAAAATTTTTAAAAACTATTGCTCACGTTTATTAGTTTGGAGGTATAGACAGTAGCCCCCAGGCCTATGTTTTTGCTCTTAAGCAATGTATCTAACATGTGAGCATACACATATGAGAAGCCCAACACCCAGGCCATACACACAGCATGCATGAACATGTGCAGAGACCCAGGCACACATAAGCCACCAAAAGGGGTCTAATCTGTATGCAAGAAGAGGACAGATGCTAAAGTGTGCATGGAGTGGGCAGCTCAGTTGTTCATTTTTAGAACCCTAGAAGCTTTCCAAGTTCTACATGCTGTATAGCATACAGAATTGAAGCACTGAAAATAGCACAAAAGGTGGAGGGTATTATGAAGACAAAAAAGCCATTTGTTTATCTTTTCTCTGTTAAAAGTTTTGACCATGTGCTTGATCAGACTGTTCTGTCTGCTGAAGACACCTACATAAATGGCTCCAAAGTAAAAGTCCCATAGAACTGTCCAGAGGGTCTCTGTGGCAAAGGAGCCTCAGATGGGAATCCCCAAGCTTTGCTGACATCACCTGAAGGTCAAGCTCCCCAGTCTGGAGGTGCACCTCCCCTACCCCTTCACTTGGCTAACCAAGGTCTACTCATCCTGTAGATCTCACACAGCTGTCACTTTCTCAGAAGTCATTTATTGGCCACTCAGCTAGGTCAGTTTCTTCTTAAATTCTCTCTTCATACTCTGTATACTGCTTGGAAGCTAATCAGAATTGTGACTGCTATTGTTTAACCACTAAATGTCTTGTACTGAAATATAAGATTCCAGAAGATAGTGCCCATGTCTGTCTTGTTCACCGGATGACTCCGTAGCGCGGTGCATTCATTCATTCGCAAGTAAATGAATGAGTTAAATCTTGTGATTTCAGCCTTCAGCCTCTGGAATCTAGCTTCACTTTCTTTCCTGGATCCTGCTCTAGTAAGCCATTTTTTCAGCTACATACTATTCAGGGTAAGGTTAGCAACTCTGTAACTGAGGTGGTAAAGATAGGGTGAGTGCAAACTATTTACCCATATCAGCAATTAACTAACACAAGTGGACATGCAGTTCACAGATCAGGCTGTCATCGAAGTACACAACTACAGGATTTTAATGCACACTAAAATCTTTTCATTCCTATTGCCTGTCTTATTCAGTGATTCAATGTACCTTACTGGCACTAACCATTAAAATCATGTATTGAGGACCTATTATGTGTCAGGTACAATATATTATATCCCATTTAAGTCCCAAAACAAGCTTGCAACATTAACCAATAAGAAAACTGTGGCTCAGAAAAGTTAAGATTTGCCCAAGGTCACAATCAGTAAGGAGATGAGTGGAACATAAGCCCAGCTCTCTCTGAATCTGAAGGCCATGCTCTGGCAATACTCTCCCATTTTTCATCCTATAATAAGATGTCTGTAGAGCGTGTGCATATGCCCCAACTGGCTCGACTTGAATTCCAACCCTGCCATTTACTATCTGTGGGGCTTGGGCAAGTTTCTTGGGCTCTCTGCTGTCAATTCCTTCGTAAAACAGATATAACAGCAGTACTCTCCTAATGGACGTTGTTTTAAGGATTAAATTAATTTATACATGTTAAGTACTAAGAACAATGCTTGGCACATAATAAGCAATCAGCATTAGCCCCTTTTTGGCCTGTGCCTATTGTCATTATTATTATTAACAATATTATTATGTGCATGCTATTAATTACGCCACTCAACTGCCTCCCTTTGGGATGAAAGAACCAAATGTACTTGGAACAATGTGTCCCCCTTACTCTTCCAAACAACCCAAGATGAAAAGATTTTTCTTTTCTTTCTGTGCAATTTCAGCAAGCATTCACTGAACCCTTTAATGATGGGCAAAGCAGTCTACTACTGGGAGAAGACCACTTCCTTACTCTTCAGAAAGAGATGGAGGCTGGTCAGAAGCTTCACCCACAGAAATTCAGTAAGACAGAAATAGGAATTCAGGGAAGCAGGGCTTAGCATGGATCCTCCTAGTAGGCAATCCTACCGTGTCACTCTCCTGTTCAACTTCTGGCTCTTGCATTGGCTCTAGTAGTAGTTTGAGGAAAGGAGTCAGGACTTACGGTCTCCCACCCTTGGTTTAAAAAAAAAAAAGAAAAGAAAAGCAAGTCTCCTTACATTTCTTTTATATATTGGGTTTTTCCCCAAGACTATTTTATCAAAGTGTTCTACTGAGAAAACTGAAAATTAAAAACGTTGTAAACTCCTTGTCACAGTATTCCTTCATAACCTGGCCCATCCTAACGTGTCTAGATTCATCTTGTATCAACCCCTTCTTGGCACTTTTACCCTCGAAACTAAGCTATGTGCAGTTTCCAGAACATGCCGTCTCAGCCTCATGCCTTGGCACCGGTTGTATTCTTGGCCGGAACATCCTCACCTGATTGTCCTCCTGGGCTTCCTCAGTGAAGACTGTCTCCTCACAGTCCCATCAAAGTTTACAAGTAACATTATTTACAAATTCTACAACCTTGTTATAAAGTGTATAACCTTTATTTATAAATATTTAGGGCAAGGTTGTGTTACTGTGAACAGGCAAAAGACTATTTTTTTCATCTTTAAATTTCCAGTGCCTATCATAAAGTAGATTTTAGTAAATGTTTGTTGAATAAATCAATGAAAAAAGAATCACATGAAATTAAACACTACATGAATTGAAGACTGAAAACAATGTGGTTAAGAGGATAGACTTAAAGGATGGGGTTACACTGCTCAGGCTGAAATATTCACTCCTTCCTTTGGCAGCCATGTTACACTGAGCAAGATACTTAAAATGCCTCGCTTTCACATCTCTAAAATGGGGCTAATCATGGAACCTGCTTGGTTAGCTGCTGAGAGGATCAAATGAATTAATATATAGAAAGTATTTTAAAGAGTTCTGGCACATAGTAATCACTCATTTAGTGCTAGCTACCATTATTATTCTTTTTGATATGAATATAAAAAGTGTAACTAGAGAAAGAGTTTACTTAAGGATCAAATCACTTTTGAACACACTCACTAGAATGTATGATATTATGGTCATAGAATTCTCCTGTTTTTGCTCACCCAGCATCTTTTCCACCCTTTTCTATAATAACGCTCAGGTTTTTCTTTGAGAAATCAACTCTCTCCAACTCTCAGTCCCTGCGGTAGGTTGCAGAGCCAGGCATCCAGCCCAGCGTGGACTGGAGAGTCAGAAATTGGCTCAGGGATGGGGATATGGTCCAAGCTGGACCACTGATACTCAGACTGGCACCTTTGCAGGGACTAATGGCAATGGGGTAGTGAAAACATGAGCCTGCAGCTGCTGTTGGGACGAAAGCAGAGCCCACAGATGGAGAGAGACAAAATCCTGATCATGTTAGGTGACTCTCTGCATCCTGCTGAGGTTTTTGTTGTTTTAATTCATACAAGCTGGTAAATTCCCTTTTCAGCTTCATTCAGTTTAGGTGGAGGTTTGGTACTACAACCTCAAATGTCCTGAGTAATCACAACCAGTCATTGTAAAGGGAAAAGCTTACAATATTAAGACTTAATTTCATTAAGTCTTATATGCACCTCAAGGTGTCATTGTAAAGGGACTACTTTACACTAGGAATTTTTATCCAAATGAAAATGGGGATTATTTACAGGGTTATCAAAAAAAAAAAAAAATAGCTCCTTCACACTTGGTGGCCAGAAAGAAGCAAATACAAGACCCTAGACAAGTGGTACTCTCATTTTGATGTGTGTGACACTCCGAAGAGTTTATAGAAAAGGCAGATTTTGAAGCTACCCCAGAAATCCTGCGGCAGGCCCAGGAATCTGCATTTCTCATGAGTACCTTAGGGGTGCTGACTGCCCACTGATGCTGATGGTCCACTTTGAGAAACACTACCTGGGAGGGTCTAGCTCCTCCTAGATGCCATAGGTCAATCTAGAGTGCAAAAATCCAGCTGAGAGGTAAACCCCAGACTGTGACAAAATGAGGGAAATTTCCATAATGATTTCATGAACTTAAGATCTTCAAGGCCTACTCTGAGTTTAAGCACGAATTCTGAAGCAAATATTGGCAAATTTGGAAGTATTTCAGCTCTAAAAATGGAAGGATATAAGCATTATATCCAGTTCTCTCAATGGCTATTTTATATAAAAAAGGAAGTGATATAGAATAAAAACAATAATTTAAAAATGGATTTTAGGCTTGTGGCTTTATCAGTTTCATAACAATAAACTATAGTAACTTTGTAGTAGGTCATAGCATACAATTAACAAAGACGACCTTTGAGAATTGATTTCAGTTTTTAACAGAGCAGTCATAATGAGTACAATTATAATAATTGGTAAGAAGCTTTTACAGCATTCTGTAATACACAAAAGACAACATGGCAAAATAGAATAGATTGTTTTCTAAAGGCACCACATGAGTTTCACAAAGGAAATTTTATGTTGACTGTGATGTGTAAGGGGGTGATACAAACATCACTTGATGCCACATCAGACACCACAAAAATAAGAAAACCATTTCCTGATGTGCATCCATGTTTGCCTTTGTGAAAAGTCAGTGGTTAAATAATCATCAGTGATGTGACTGAATCACAGAAACTATCTAGCCCTCCTCAATAGGAGTTCCCCAAGATAATTAAGCCTAAATACTATAAAGTATCCACTCTATGTAATGGATTGACACTCCTTTGCATGTAAAATGGCCTTACATCTGCACTCTCCTTGGGAGAATTGAGAAGACAGTCTCTCAAGTCATCTTCTGTAGGGCTTAGATGCTTAATGAAACCCAGTTTAGAAAGACTGACAGACATTCCTTAAGCTGACAATACATACCCTGGGAAAAATAACTGTAACTTTTAATTCCAAGCAAGGTAGTCTAGCAATAGTGGTTCTTGAGTAGTTTGTATAGTTTCTGGTTCTACTTGTGAGGCTTTAAATTGTTCAGAGTCATACTTTGAGCATCAATATGCATTTTATGCACCGAGATTAATGACATCAGTGGAACTCTCAACTGTAGTTCTTCAGAACCACACAATAGAATTTAATCTAGAGCATGAATGTCTTGGACTCCTTCCACAGCCATTAATTGTTAAACTGCCAAGCTCATGTCATTATGCAGAGATTCTATTCAATCCAAGGAAAATACAGTAGTATGACTTCAGCTGAATTGCAAAACAAATTCTGATTCGTCCTGTGGTTGGAGCTCTGTAAAATGTTTATATATTTATAATGGGTTTCTGTGTAGAGACTGATAGTATCTGATCTTAATTTTTGTGTCAGATCCTGATAATTGACCATTCCAGTATCCACTCTCCCTTCATTTCTGACTAATAGAATCTGGATTTTTAACTAGACACATTAGTAGAATAAAAGACTATATTTTCTAGCTTCCCTTGCAGCTAGATAGGGGCAATGAAAGCAGAAGTAGTAATGTTGTATGGAAGTAGAAAATATTTCACTGGAAGGGGCTCATTTGTACCCCTCTGCTTCCCCTGTTCTCCCTTTTCTGCCTGCCATAAAGTGTGATCAATGGAAATCCAGTAAATATCTTGAACCATAAAGCAACCGTAACTGTGGATGCTGTGCATTAGAATGATGGAGGAGAAAGATAAAAACATCCTTCACTCTACCACATCACTGACATACATCCCTGAGCTGTCCACCTTTAGGCTCCTTTAACATGAGAGAGCAAGACACTTCTATTTTGCTTAATCTTCTGTTATTTAGAGTTTTCTTAAACCGAATTAATATAATGAACATGCAGTTTATTATTCAGTAAAGGCCAGGTGAATTAATAAACTAACTGGGACTAAATATTTGAACTTTTGCAACACCTGAAACTCAAATAATGTATTTAAGACAAATAAAAAGAATTAGTACTTGAACTAAATGGTAACAAATGTACAGGAACAAAATCTTTTACTCGTTAAAAATACATATAACTTAAAGAGGAATTTAGATAAATCATAAGTCAGTACAATGTGTGGTGTAAACAATAATTAGTGAAATGTGTATTATGATAGGTAACTATCATATAACATATATTTATCAAAGGTAACAAAGTGAGCCCAAAAGGTATGGGCTGAAGTTTGTCATACAGACATACTGTGTGTCTTTCTTATTTATTTATTTAGTTTTCCTATTTGTTTTTCTTATTTGATGCTTTTGTGTGACCCATTCATTCTATGTCTATTTATATTGAATAATCAACTTCTGGACTGAATGGAAGACTTTGGTCTTTCAGCTTTCATGTACAGCAGACAGACATCTTAGAAAAATCCCCAGGACAACAGAAAATTATTAACATGCCTTTGATGTCCAGTGAATCCTTTCAAGTCTGATTTTTGCTGTGTACTCTTGAAAAGGCATTAAAATATTTTAAGTAAGCCTAGCAAAAGGATAGAAAACATCAGATTGTATTTAAAATAAAATCTATTTCTTAGATTGCTTTTGATTATCTAGGCAGAAATTTTGTTTCAGTGTTGTTCTATAATGATAAGAATTTGTGTTTATTGTGATTATTTGATCAGTAATATTTTGTTTTGGGAAATATTCATGTTAAATATCCTACTAGGATCTTAGAGTCATCCAAGCTCCTGTCTACTCCAGTGGTAGGCAGACCTTTGGGAAAACAGTTAAGACTCATTTCTTCTGTATAATCTCAGTATTATTCATTTAATATCTTCAAATCCTTGTTCTGCATTCATATGCAAATATCTGTGGTTGTGCTTATGTAAATTATTGGCACACAGTATTCACTCTAACTACATAAGGCAGTGTGTAGGTATCGCATTTAATTAGAGTGATGTACCCATGATCTCTTCAGTCAGCTACTGCATACTCTTCCTTATGTTAAACACAAGTGGGTAAAAATATTAGATATTTAGGAAGATTATTTTTCTGGAAAACAATTTTTTTCTATCATTAACTTCTTTATTACAAATATACAGATGACCCCTCATTTACAATGGTTCAACGTACGATTTTTTTGACTAACAGTGGTGTGAAATCAACACGCATTTGGTAGAAATCATACTTCAAGTACCTGTGTAACCATTCTGTTTTTCAATATAGTAATCAACAAATTACATGAAATATTCAACATTTTATTATAAAATAGGCTTTGTGATAGACGACTCCCCAACTGTAGGCTACCGTAAGTGTTCTGAGCATGTTTAAGGTAGGCTAGGCTAAGTTATGATGTTCGATAGGTAGGTTATGTGTATTAAATGCATTTTCAACTTACGATATTTTCTACTTATGATGGGCCTATCAGGATGTGACCCCGTCGTAAGTCAAGGAGCATCTGCATGGCTATAGAGATGGCAAGATAAAGACACTTACCCCTGTGACATCCATAACCTTAATGGCTGCAAGCTGGCCCGTTTTGACATGACGACCCTGTAAAAGAAAAATAATAACAAAAGATTTAGTTCTGATGACGAATAGTAGCGTTCAATTCCAACCATAAAGAAAAATTGTTTGGATCAGTGCTGTACTATGTCAATGGGGGGAGAGAGAAAGACAGACACACACAGAAACACCATGTCTATTTAGTGGTTATTTTGTAAAACATCCCCAGTCGCTTTGTTTATTTTCACAGTGGGTGTCAAGTCAAATAAAAGATGCAATGTTGAACAATTTGGTTCTACTTCCTCTCCAAGGCATTTGACAAGAGCTTATGTGAGAGAAGGATTTACGTGGAAGGGGAGCTAGGCCTGCGTGGAAAATACACAAATATCTCTCTGTTAGAAAACACTTGGTAGATGAAGAAACTTTGGTTTCTTTCATTCTTAAAATATCCTGTAATGGTTTTAACTGGATATGATTCTGCTATAATTCACCTGAGATTGTTCATTTATCTTTATTTAAAAGGGAACCTAAAATAAAACAGACAGCAATCAATCCAAATTTGTGATCAAGGAGACAGTGCTGAACATTAGGGACTGCTTCCCCAAGGTGGGCACTTTTGGTCTTTAGAACCACAGTGAAGCAGCAACCACATGGCAAAATCAGAAGCAAGTAGGGAGCGCCAAGGGGGCACTCTCAGAAGAGAATTATTTTCTCTTCGCTTGCTCCTTGAGAAAACACAATGTCTAAATGTGACTCTCAGACAACAGCAAAGATGGTCATACTCACTACTTTTACATGAATTTTATATATAGTTTCCAAAATACATTTTAGTTATTGCTGCTATCAGGCAATAAAATGCAGCTTCTAAGATCAGGGGGGTTCAAAACCTAGCTGCATGACCTTAGGCAAGTCCCTCAACCTTCCAAGCCTCAGTCTCCTCATCTCAAAAACTGAAATAATAATACCTAATGCACAGAATTGTAGTGAGAACGATATGAGATAATGCATACAAAGTACTTGGCAGTGACATATGCAGATTAGCTGTCAGCAGATGCTGGTTGTAATTATGTATGGTCCTGTCTTCTGATTAATTTTAAATGTTGCCTTCCCTACTGAACTACATGTTTCCTAAAGGCAAGCACCGTGTCTCATCAATGTATTTCCAGTACCTGGAAAAGTAAGGGTCTACCCCATAGATGCTGTGGCATGTTTATGAATTAACAACAGATAAGGAGGCATATATAATTGTGGTGTGGAAAAAGCGATTGGCCTGGTATGATTTAGATTCAGTAGTTGAAGCTTGTGAAAATGTGCTAGCTTAGTTGGATCAAATTTTTTTTAAATTGTGGTAGAAAACATTATTGGGTCAGTTTTGTAATTGAGAGCTCCTATATCTTCATGCTCTCGAATCTTTTCCCTTTTTCTGCTACTTCTCTCCCTTACTACCCTAATTTTCCCGACTCCTCTGGTCTTTTAACTTCTGCCCATTCTGCCTGCCCTCTTTCTTCTCACATATCTCAGCTTTAAAAATCTATTTACTCTGATTCTGGTAGTGCTTCCTTCCACTTTTGACCCCCATTCTGCTGCCCTTTTTTCCTCCTCACTGGAGAAAGAGCACAAAGAAGGAGACAGTAGGTCAGTAATCCAATATGGTCACAGATACAGCCCCTCACATTTATTTCAACTTTCCTGAAATCAAGGGAGGGGGTGGCGTGTTACCTTGTAAAGAGCCCTGGACCAGAATCCCAGAGGCCCAGTTCTTGCCCAGGCTCTGCCCACGACCATCAGGTGTGTCTGGGCCCTCATTTCCCCATCTACAAAATGTAGGGGGACTGGGCTCAGTGGCTGGTGGAGAGGGCAGTGAGTGGGTGTCAGCCCTACCAACTCTTTCCATCCCAAGGAGCATGTAGAAATTTAGTTTTCACAAGATTGATAGGGAGAGAAGTGCCACTGCTACAGAACCAGGAACACTAACTTTCTTGCAGAGCAGCAATGCTACCTTTCCTGCAAACCACGAGTCAATCTTGCACAAAGAAGAAGGAGCAACAGCGTCCTCTTTTGAGTCTGTGATGCCGTAATGATGACCCTTGCAAAGGAATCAACAGCTTTGTAACCAACAGTGGACTTTCAAGTAATGGCTATAAATCATGTCTTAAATAATGGCTTCATCTATTAAAGCACTGAAAGAGGGTAGGGGAAATGTAGGCAAATACAGAAGGTCTGTCTGATATTATATAGCTGATTTGCATTGAAATTATTTTAATGGTATGTGTAACAGGATACAGACAAACCACTGGGCACGGCTTGCAAGGCCCTTCAAGAGCTGACCCCCTTTCTGCCACACCACCTTGGTAGGCTCCCACTTGCTCTTACTCTGTGGACCTTGAGAACAAACAGTTTGCACTTCTGTAAATGTACTTGATTGTTTCTTGCCTCTCAGATGGTATGTTTTCTTGGTCTGGGGTGCCCTTTGCCTTCTTGACTCCTCAGACAACTTTCTCTTTCTAGATTCAATTAAAGTACTCTGTCCTCTGATACCTCACTGTCAATTCCTCATCACCTCTGTCTATCAGTGAACATGTCCCTGGGTGTATTATTCCAAGGACCTCAAAGGATTAATAGCCCTCTCTCCCTCTCTGGTCTTCCTTCCTCTCTTCCTTCCTTCCTTCCCCTGTGGCTCCATTTGCAGCCCAACCTTCTTCCCAAATAAAACCTTAAGTGAACTCCCCTGGTTCAAGCAGGGACTTGAGCACCCAACTCTAGTCTGCTCTGCCTCCCAATTCCCCTCATTCCTGAGGGAGTCCCTGAGGCATGTCTGCCAGCATGCACTTTGAGAGACTTTGCAGTAGTTTTTTTAAGTCCTTAAGAAGCAGGAAATCCTCTTTGAGTGAATAATTTGTTACAAGGACACCTCAACACCTAGTTCTTTCCATCAGCAGCCTAGGGCTGAGCTAGCCTATGGTACTGGCCCAAGACCAGAGATGAGGCAGGATAAAAGTGACCTGTGTTACATTTCAAACACAGGCAGTGGGCAGTTCTTGTGGAAATAAATAAAATATCAGCTCTTTTAAAAAACTTAGTATACATGGCTTTTGTTGTTGCTATTGTGTCTTTTGTTTTGTTTTTGTTTGTTTGTTTTTTAAGTAGCCACTATGAAGATGACGGAAGGTAACACTGGAAAGGAAAACAACATTATGTTTCTTCCATTTTAAATTTCATTTCCTGGCTGAAACAGCAGTTCTCAGTGGGTCTGACAGACGACTGAATAATACGCCTTGGGATGGCAGTTTGGGCTGATGTGAGGTCCTGGAGGTGGAACAATCAGTAGCCTCAGCTCACTCGCAGGCAAAGGCATCCCCACGCTCCCGAGCAGGAAGGACGCTGAGCTGCCACACGTCGCTGATCAGGAAAGGGCCATGAAGCAACTTGCCCAGCGTGAGGTGTCTTTCATATCACCAGAGAAGATCAGGCCAAGTTATGATCCAGATTAAGGCAGACTTGCAGGGAATGGCAGGGAGTCAGCCTACTTAAAGCTCACTAGGAACCTGAGGCACAGTCATTGTAGGACAGTTTTTAAAGAGGCAACTTTATAAAATCAGAAATGAATTGAGTAGGAAGGGCCCCTAAGAGCCTAATCCAGTCCTCTCCTTTTAGAGATGAGGCCAAAATCTCACATCTAAACTCAGGACACTTTCTCCTCCATCCCTCTTCTACCATCCAGCTCCTAAATCACAAATTTCTACCACCAAACTTTTAAAATCATTTTTAAAACAAACTTTTAATATTTTACTTAACTTGAAATAAATATCAAATCAGTCATCTCTGCTTTACATAGGATTTTTAATAACTTATTTTTTAATAATTATTTTTTAAATTTGGGGGCAGTGCAGCAAAGGGGGATGTTATTGCAATAGCATTTTGAAGGGAAAATGTAATAGTACCCCAATTCTAACGTATTTTTCCATATAAGATAAATTTAAAATGCAAATATAGATGCCATCTAAATTTAGATCTAAAATACATGTTTCAAGCTCGTGCAGTGTTGCATGTCTGTACTCCCAGCTACTGAGGCAGAAGGACGGCTTGACTCCAGGAGTTTGAGGCCAGCCTGGGAAACACAGCAAGATCCCATCTCTAAAATGGACAAATGAATGAATGAAAAAAATATACATGTGCAACCAAGAACTGAAAATTAAATTCTGAAAAAAAAAACTTCTAAAAGGAGACAAAAGAGTTAAAAAAAAATTCTCCATGAAAATTAGAGAAAATGTCCTGTCAGATTGCAGTTGCTGAGTCATTTTTTTAATAAAAGGATGAACTAAATTATTTTTTTCCTACTGAAATAACCAATAATGGCAAAATCTAGTGAACACACTAAATCTGGAAAAGTAAAACTGATAATCTGATAGGACCCCAAGCCTAATGTCAGATAATGACCTAAAACATAAAAAGCATATCCACCAGAAAGGAACAAGAAAGGCATCAAAATAAGGGAGGCAGAGCCTTGGGGCCACTCAGTGCTGGGGGCATGGCTCAGTCTGGTCCTCAGACACACACACACACACACACACACACACACACTACTCTGCTCCCCTCTTCCCTTCTTCTCCCTCACTTTTGAGGCAATAAACTATGCTGATCCTTGTTCTACGTAAAATAATTCAACATCCAGGTGAAATCCAAATCACTCAAGTACGATTAATACAATACCCTACTCCTTCAACTCCTCCCTAAAATGAATGCAAGAGAAGACAACAGTTTTGTTTTAACAGCCATATAAGCTTCACCTCTGTTGCTGTTGTTATTTTCTAGGGAAGAGCGAGAGGGTTTTTGAGCTGCTAGCCTAAGGCCAGCCCGGAAGACAGAATACTTTCATTTCTAGGTCACCCACATACATTTATTTCTGGCAAAGTACATAAGCAAACCATCTTTGTTGAAAATTCACACATTCTCCCAACTATCTTCATCCTCCTGCCCAAGGACCCTCACACACAGGTAGAGAGTGGCTCATTCTCCTTCCTATCTACCCTAGATTTAATCTCCACTTTACTGAGGAAGTCTTCTTCAATTTCCTAATTGCAAATGAGTACTCCACCTTTGTGTTTCCGTAGCATCCTATCCCAACCCCACTGATCATAGCCAGCACATTTTTTTCTTCAAAACATGCATCACCAGAACCATGAAAATAAATCAAATCAAAACGAAAAAAAGCAGAATGTAGAATATGTAGTAATGGCAGCTGTTGTTTTATGGCTCACCTGTTCTGATTCTATCTATCTATCTATCTATCTATCTATCTATCTATCTATCTATCTATCTATCTATCTATCTATCTATCTATCTATCATCTGTGTATCAATCATAGATGCTGCAGTGTGCCACCAAGATTCTTGAGTACAGACTGAAGTACCTGACAACTCTCAGTCAGGTCCCTCTCTGGGAATGGCCCTTAGCCAAAGTGCCACCTCACCCAAGGTCATGCTCCCTCCTGGAGACAGGTGAAGGATGATGGCAACTTGGATTAGGATGGAAATGGTGGAGAATGTGGGAATGGACAGGAGGCCAAATGAAGAGGACTTGGGAACAGATTGGATACGTATTTCCCTTGTGCCTTCATAGTGCTTGGCACAGCAGGGACTCAGCAAATATTTGCTGAAAAACAGACTCAATCAAGGCATGAAATTTGAGGGTTGTGTTTGGGTTCTTGGTACCATCCACATGTCTACATCAGTTTCCCTTACCCCCACATTTCCCCAGCCACAGAGTGTATGGGACCAGATAGGGTGGGGTTGTAAGCAGGAATTATAATTATTTTGCTCATAAATAAAAAGCTGGAAGATGAATTTAAGTGGATGAAGTTCTTTTAAACTCTACAGAGAGACCAGAGACCAATTTACTTTCCCTTTCCATAGATCACAGAGAAACCGGAAATTGGTTTTAGCTTTACTTCTGAGCTGTCATGATGATAGCAAAGGTGAACTCTGCTTTTCCACTCCCAGTTGAAACTAAAGGTTAGTTAATATCTATCTGGAC
Organism: Mandrillus leucophaeus; assembly: GCF_000951045.1. NCBI lineage: Eukaryota > Metazoa > Chordata > Mammalia > Primates > Cercopithecidae > Mandrillus > Mandrillus leucophaeus. The sequence goes on along the minus strand of NW_012106097.1, from coordinate 1,356,667 downwards.
ATCTTTAGGAATGCTACCTTTCTTTGATACAATATGTCTTGAGGCAAAGAGGTAGACAAGACAACTTTATGAAAAGACTCCAAAGATCCTTATGATCAAGTAACATGAATGTTCACAGAGTATACTTGGCACGATGTCCATTCCTGAGTCTTCCCCAGGTTAAATGGAGCCTTTGTGTTTCCTTGGCCTACATGTGCCATTCATTGGTGGCTTAGAAACCCTGCTCTCCATATGTGCAGAACTGTGATTCAGACTTTATGGCTCCCAGACTTGTGGCAGAGGTAAAGCAAGGCACTGACTCAGATGGTACCCAAGCAATTACTCTCCATCTCAACACCACTCACTGTGAATTCCTTTGCTTGGCACCTCTGAGTGACAGAAAATGGATTGTTTTCAAGACTGTTCAGGGGTAGGCCAACCGGAAGCTGAGACTTGCTCACAGACAGGAAGTGGGGAAGAAGAGACTAGGTTTCATTTTTCTTTGTTAAAAACTAGGATTCTTCAGTCCTCATGGCTGCCAGCTTGGCTCAGTTTATAAATCAAAATGGATGCTTAACGGGAAAAAAATCAAATAGTCACAATTTTTAGCAGACAATAGTTAATGTATGCAGATTCCGTGGCAGGGAGCCTAATGCCTGTACCCAGGAAAGGCACGCACAGCTGAAGTGACAGCAGTGACGAGGCAGACAAGCTGAGGGGTGATGAGAGCTCAAAAGCAGAAGAGCCAGCCTCTGGGCCAGGGCCTTGAGCCAAGAACACACTTCCCAGTAACCTCCTCTCAACCCAAAAAATGAGCACAAAACCAAAGCTCTCACTGGCTCCCACCTAATTTATACCACAGAATTATCACAATCATCTGTGGCGTTTTAAAAATTTTTCATTTATTTATTCATTCATTCATTTATTTATTTATTTAGAGACGGAGTCTCAGTCTGTTGCTCAGGCTGGAATACAGTAGCACTATCTCAGCTCACTGCAATCTCCACCTCCTGGATTCAAGTGATTCTCCTGCCTCAGCCTCCCAAGTAGCTGGGATTACTGGTTCCCACCACCATGCCCAGCTAATTTTTGTATTTTTAGTAGAGCCAGGGTGTTGCCATGTTGGCCGTGCTGGTCTTGAACTCCTGACCGCAAGTGAGCTGCCTACCTTGGCTTCCCAAAGTGCTGGGATTTCAGGCGTGAGCCACCACGCCCGACCTCATCTGTGGCTTTTATACATTCATTTCTGGGAGGACTAACCTCCCTAGGTGTGGGGGCTCAAAGGATGGGGACAAAACATGTACATGCAGCCAACTCTTCAGCCTCTCCAAATATCCCACTCCTCCGCACCCAGCACAATAGCCTTCCCTATCCCCTGAGCCAAGAATGGCACCTGGGGCCATAAACAGCATTCAAAACCCTGGTACCTGAACACTAGTCCAAGGTAAAGTTTACACACAACTCCAGTAAAAGGTGAAAAATAAGGACTCAGTGGTGATTTTTTCAGAAAACAAGAGCTATTCAACTTAAGTAGGATTCTTATTTTTGGTGTTAAAATGCCCATTTGGCGTGAACCCGGGAGGCGGAGCTTGCAGTGAGCGGAGATGCGCCACTGCACTCCAGCCTGGGCGACAGAGCCAGACTCTGTCTCAAAAAAAAAAAAAAAAAGTTAACCATATATTGGTTCCCAGTTTTTTTGTTGTTTGTTTTTTGTTTTTTTGTTTTTGTTTTTGTTTTGGTGGTGGGTGGGGGGTAATAGAGTGAGATTTTAGTACTCCATGAAATCTAAGAATCCAGGAAAAAAGTTTTTTAAATACATGAACTTAGTGATAGTAGAAAGGTCAATAACCCTCTTAAGACACGAAAAAGGTTCTTAATACAACCTGTAAAATGTTAAATGTGAGGGCGTATAGCCCTTAATAACTTTAAATAGCCTGTGTGAGTTGTATTGGAACCCACTTCTCTCTCCTCTGGGTACCGTAAGTCCCTAATGCCCTTAAAATGCAGTCCCCCAGGCACATGGCTTCTACACACTAAAACAGAAAGCCCCTCAAAGGCAGGAACTCCACCTTAAACCTGTTTAATCCTCGGACATTGCCTGGGACAGCATCTTGCAAAGGGTAAGTGCTAAATCACACTGGAAAACATCAAGTTTCTAGGCCTAGTGAATCTTGTAAATTGCCACAAATCACAATGAACAGAGATTCCTGTGATCCATCAGGGGCTACACCTGGCAGAATCTTGATAGAATTTGGGGAAATGTCTACTTACGAGTGTCAGAAGCTTAAGAAAAAAGAGGACTATAAGAATGGCTTACAGTGTCATAACTGGAGGGGAAAGCCATGTGATTTGATGTGAGTGTTTTGCTCATCAAGGTTCTGTTTTTGTTTTCTTTTCCAAGTGTTAACTAAGAAAACTAGGTCACTGAAATAGGCCCTGAAGGCTCACTAGAGACATTAGCATTCTGCATGTCATAATCACAACAGCTTACCAGAGGAAAGGGTCAGGGAGAGAAAGATGCATCAAGATAAAAGCAAGGTCCAGACGCTGCCCTGCCAACATCCATTCACCTCTGCCTCCTCTTTTCCTGAGATGGTACTAACTAGAGGTAGGACGATGCAACTGTTCTTGGAGAAGGAGGGCTCATTTTTAAAGATTTCAAATCAATAGCTCCCTCTCTAAGGACTACTTTATGAGGCAACTCTGTCTTCCCCTCAGGACCTCTGGCAGACTCTTTGCTCGCTCCATCCCACCTCCCAGCTGCAGATTAAGAAGATATATTACATCCTCTCCCCTCGCCCTGCACAGGGTTGCCAAATGCAGCCCGAAGTCGGCCCCATTGTCTGAGATTTACAACCAGGTGATTGGGAGTGGACAGGGTTGGCTTTGGACCACAGACACGATAGGCTGGGGGTTGGGGGAAATAGATGATAATAATAATAAAAAGGCAATGCTGCATTTCATTTTGCCTAATGTATGGCTTCGATAGGAAGCCAGTCCACCCACAGTGCTGTCTCAGTCATTTAATAGACTTCTGCAGCAGCAGCAGGAGCAGTCTCCTGTTCAGAAAGAAAAAGGACCACACTGGTGTCATGAGAAAAAACAAAGGCAAAGGACCACAGTGTTCCCAGCTATCATTCTTGGGGCGGCAGGAACACAAATGGGGACCCATTTGGCTCTTTATTTGGGCTTTTGATGAATAAACTCTCTCCCACAGTGTCCTCCAACCTCCAGCAGTTTTAATTAAAACAAAAGAAATGTCAGCAAGGAAAAGACCGGAATATAATTAGGGCCCACCAAATCTAAAGTAATACAGGTGAAAAAGACTAGTAATGAAAGGGAAGCTTTCAGGTTCTTACTGAATCCCTGCTCTGTTACTGACACAAAAATCAATTTCAATAGGCTTTAGTTGTATCTGAGCGGGAACACAGTGACAGATGAAATTTAGTGAGCAACTTACTGGAGTCATAATGATTCCCACTGAAAAATAAAAGACTACAGTGAGCACTCCCAGCCAAATGTCTCCCCTATAAGAATGGGTATGTTTATTATACATACACATAACAGGCATGTTATTAAAATTATATCTAAAATTTATATACCTAAAACATATATAGGCTGAGTGTGGTGGCTCATGCCTATAATTCCGGTGCTTTGAGAGGCCAAGGCAGGAAGATCACTTGCAGCCTGGAACTCAAGACCAGCCTGAGCTATATAGTGAGATCCCGTCTCTACAAAAAAATTTAAAAATTAGCCAGACCTAGTGGCATGCACCTGCAGTCCCAGTTACTTAGCTGAGGTGGAAGGATAACTTGAGCCCAGGAGTTTGAGGCTGCAATAAGCTGTTACTGTGCCACTGCACTCCAGCCTGGGGGAGAGAGTGAGATCCGATCTTTAAAAGAAATTAAATAAAAAAGATAATATTGTACATATAGAAATATACTACATTGTAAATATGTACATATGGAGGAGAGAGAATTTCAAAAGCAGTTGTTTTTTTTTTATCTCACAAAATGTAAATTATCTCTCTCAAACCCTTTAAAACAGTGGTTTTCAATGGGGCAACTTTGCTTCCCAGGGGACATCTGATGATGTCTGGAGACATCCTTTTATTGCTATGACTGCAGCTGCTGACAACTAGTGGGTAGAGGTCAGGGATGCTACTAAATCTTCATAATGCACAGGACACCACCCTTCCCCAACAAACAATAACTGGGTCCAAAATGTCAATGGAGTCAAGGTTGAGAAACCATGTTTTAAAAGAATTTGACATTTAATAGGTGTTCAATGAATGCTGAAGTCTATGAAATGACAGATTCTGCAGTAGGCACTAATATTACAAAGATCAAAAGATAAGGTCTTGACCTCAGGGATCTCCCATGGCTTAAGGGAGGCACAGCAGATGAATTGTTCTTTCTTTGCTTAGTAGAATCTTACAGGTGAAATCTTTTCTTAAACCCCAAAAATGTATGTTCTTTAAGAACACAGGCAATACTATACCCAGTGACTTCTGAGACCACTTTGCAACTGACTTTTGTGTAAGAGGCCAATTCTAAGACTTTCCCATTTAAGCAGCATATTCTAAATTTTTAAAAAACCTGATGAAGTATTATTAGGACGAAACAGAACTTGGTTTATTGTAACTGGACACAATTCTGGCTAATTATATTAATTTTAGAAAGAACATCCTATTTTCATTTTAAAACAATATTTAGGTCTTAATAAACTCTTAAAACCATAAGTAAACCTTCCAGGAGCTCAATGCAGAAACATATTATTTTGTTTGATTAAAATATAAGTCATGTGAACTTTTAAGCTAAAAATATAATGGTCAATGACAAGAGGATAAAGGTGTTTGCCTTTATCCAACGGATGTTCTTCAAATGCAGGGATATAGGAATCTTGCAATTGCTATAAGTGATCTGTTTCCAAGAAATAAGGAAAGCAAAATTCATTTTTTTTAGGAAAAATAAATGAACAGCATTATTCTCTATCACTGATACCATTCACCACCTTTTAGGTACTTATGGATTAAAGAACTCAAGATGGTCAAAGAATAACATCCAAATATAGACTCTCCAAAGTGTATGAAAGAAATAATTATGGCCTATTAATTGTTCCACCTGCAATAGCAGAAGACCCAGATCTCTGCAAAGGCTGAAAATATCTCTCCCCCTCCAACAGATGTCTTCTGTGTCAGCACAGCCTGCATTTGCGATTGTGCTTTCTGAGCAAAGACCTGCATATTGTTCTTTGGGGAGGAGGGTGAGAGGACAAAAAGGATGTTAGAAAACTGAAAGTTGTTTTATAAATGCAGGATGGCTCTTACGTATTCCTCATCTTTCAAAGTGATGGCCATCACAGACTACAGCAATTTGTCAGCAAACACATCCATCCCTGGGAAGCTAGTTGCTGGGAGTAAGTAGTCAAGTGCCTCTCAGAAACCTGTACTTTCCCATCAGGACAGTACTGCTGAGAACACTTTTGTCTGAAATCTTGGGGGAGGGAAGAGGGTGAAATATGATGACACACTGAGAAAGAACAAGGGCTCTTTCAAGTAAATATGATCTGCCCCAAGCTCTGGGTAGGCCTGAATGGGAGTGTAGCTGACTAGTTAGTAAATGCATTGATTTATAGCTAAATTTAGCTGCGATCCAACTGTGACCTATCGGGTAGCTTCGTCTCAAGGAGGGTGAGTTTTCCCTGAGTCCAGTGAAATTCTTCTCTCCACCACATTTTCATGCCTCCAGTTTAGGTTGACTCATCAGGGATCGTGAGACGGGCAAGGAGAGCATCTTGCTGACTCTTGGCCATCTTCTCTTTTGAAGCAGGTATTTCACATAGTCTAGGAAAGAACTGACTATCTGTAGCTAGAGCTCTGCAGGTCCTATATAGGATGTGGAGGTTAAGAGGAAAGGCTTTGAAAGAGGTATGAGGTTCCCTTGGACTACTTAGTGGGTCTAGAGTTAAACCCTCTAACTGTGTAGAACTGATATAAAACAATTAACTCACTAGGTTGCAGTAGTAAGGATTAAATTACATATGCAGATACACTTGATAGAGTGGCTGGGTAAATGGTGTTATCACAGTGCTTTTAGTGTGACTATGAGGTTCCATTTCTGTTCTCTTCTCCTGCTATTCCCCCCCAGTCTCCCACTCGCCCACATTGCAGGTCTAGTGTCCTTCTCCATTTCCTCCAATGTACCATGGGGACTTTACATGTCTCTTCCTTTTGCCACGCTTGAATGCTCGCTGCCTTCAAGTCTTGACTCGAATGTGTCAAAGAGTCTCAAATGACTCTTCTCCAATTGCCTTTTTTGGGCTGCAATATCTAAAACTTCAACTCCACCTTAACTCTCATTATCCTCCTTCCCTGCTCTACAGATCATCTAACAAACTATACAGTTTATTTATTTATCAAGTGTACCAGGCATTTCCTGCTTCAGGAGGGAAGTGTTTTGAGGGCAGGGCCTTCTCTTTGTCTCGTTCACTATTCCATCTTCAGTAGCAGATCAGTGCCTGCATGGTGGGTACTCAATCAATATGTGCTGCATGAATGAATTCCTAATGTCTTTGTGGAAACGCTTTTCCAAGTCCTTCTGTTCTTTTTTTTGTTTTGTTTCATTTTGATTTTTGTTTTGTTTTGTTTTGTGACAGAGTTTTGCTCTTATTGCCCAGGCTAGAGTGCAATGGCACAATCTTGGCTCACCGCAACCTCCATTTCCCGGTTTCAAGCGATTCTCCTGCTTCAGCCTCCCGAGTAGCTGTGATTACAGGTGTGCACCACCACACCCAGCTAATTTTGTATTTTTAGTAGAGACAGGGTTTCTCCATGTTAGTCAGGCTGGTCTCGAACTCCTGACCGTAGGTGATCTGCCCACCTCTGACTCCCAAAGTGCTGGCATTACAGCACTTCTGTTCTTTTTTAAAAAATTCATAGCACTTCTTACTTGAAGGCATAACAACTCTGATAGAACAATTACTATTATCAGACTTTAAAACTGAGGCTCAAAAAAACCAAGATTTTTCCAGGTCGTATTTTCCTTTCATATTGGCCTTGCATATAAGTCAAGGAAACAATAAGATATTGTCTCTCTCTTTTTAAATTCTATTTAAATTCTCTCTAATGTTTAAAGAATAAAGAACAGAACTATAAATTAAAATGCCTGATAATCAGAGTATGTTTTCCACCTAGGAAGATTTATTTCTGTAAATATATATGTTTGATATGTTTTATTTAAATATTAGCAATATAAAGTATAGAAGTAGAGGTAACTGTATCTCTAAGATACATTTCTACTAGCAGCAGCCAACAGATCAACCTTACAGGTAGCAGTTAAGAATGAGGCTGTGCTTTTTGAACCAAAGAGAACATTTGATCCTCTTTCCCTGACATAAATGTGGAAAGATGGAAACTTTGCCTAAACTGTTAAGACCTCAGTCAGCTAAGGTCACCTGCACAAAAACATGAAAATTGCTTTCCTTCCTCCTCTTCCTCATTTTCAATTGTGAAATAGGTGTAGGCATATGCTCAAAGACTCATAAGCAGGAGCTCTTCTAACAGCACCTGATCTGAAAATATCAAGTCTAATTTCAACCTAGTTGCCAGTATCTGATTTCAATCACATTGGTTGGGACTTAGGTACTTACCTAGGATCCAAAAGATCAGAATCAATCTGCTTTTTTTTTTTTTTTTTTAATTTGCTCTTATTCTGTTAATATCAACTATCTTTTTCTACCAACATTTGCTTATTTTTAAAAGAAAAAAGAGAAACTTTTTTTTTTTTTTTTTTTAGCATTTAATTCAGCAGTCTTGTGTTTGCAACATTAATGGTTTATTTCATTGGTGGCTTCTGTCTTCATGAGGGACATTAAGAAAATAATATTGGCCAGGCACAGTGGTTCACGCCTGTAATCCCAGCACTTTGGGAGGCCGAGACGGGAGGATCACGAGGTCAGGAGATCAAGACCATCCTGGCTAATACGGTGAAACCCTATCTCTACTACAAATACAAAAAATTAGCCGGGTGTAGTGGTGGGCGCTGTAGTCCCAGCTACTCAGGAGGCTGAGGCAGGAGAATGGCATGAACCCGGGAGGGGGAGCTTGCAGTGAGCCGAGATTGTGCCACTCCAGCCTGGGTGACACAGCGAGTCTCCATCTCAAAAAAAGACGAAAGAAAGAAAGAAGGAAAGAAGGAAAGAAGGAAAAAGAAGGAAAGAAGGAAAGAAAGAAAGAAGGAAGGAAGGAAGGAAGGAAGGAAGGAAGGAAGGAAGGAAGGAAGGAAGGAAGGAGAAAGAAGAAAGAAAGAGAAAGAAGAAAGAAAAGAAAGGAAAGAAAGGAAGAAAGGAAGAAAGAAAGGAAGGAAGAAAGAAAGAAAATTATCGCTCATATATGCAAAATAACTGAACTGCTGGCTTTTAATCATTAAAATATACCTTATGATATCCCAAGAACTCCTAACCAGAAAATCTGTCTTAGATTTAATAAACCACTGAGTGATAGTTATTTAAGGCCAATAATAACACAATACTTATTAACCACTGATGAGCATTCAACAGGTCATGGGCTTGAATATTGAAAAATATGTAGCAATCATACATGTGATGCTTTGAAAGATTGAATTATACCTCTTAAACATATTATTTCTGTTTTTACATTTTTAAACATAAAAATATCTTTTTGAGAAGAATACATTTTAGGAAACAAATTCAGAAGCCATAAAAAAAATCTCTGGAAATAATAAATGCAGTGGAGTTAAAGGAGTAAAAATACATGGGTTCTATTTAGAATTTGATCAGTTTTCAATTTTTCAATAAGACTCTAGGCAAATCTTTTTAGCTCTCATGGATTTCATAAAGAATAGAAATAGAAATACTTGTTATGCCTGTTTTCCCTTCCAGAACTAAAATGCAAAATAGGAGTGTCCAGATAAGGTGAGTTCTTTTGAACTCCACATTCAATGGAGTTGTCTAACCTTGACAACTCCTGCCCAGGGATTCACAACATATCATAAATACATACACTATTCCACTATTAAGGAAAAGGGTAGCCAATAAAAATTTCCTGAAAGGGCATCATTTCTATAAGTTGAAATGGATTTCAGTGCCCTTTGGAATGTGGTCAAGTTTTTACAAAGAAAGGTCTTATGAAGAAACTCTAATTTCACATAAAATGAACATAATATTTATAGTAAATTTTAAAAAACCCCAACACCTTCTTATCCAACTCACAAGCCACATTGTTACACAACTCCAAAAAGTACCCTTCCCATTGTTTTCTATATAAGTGGCATCTTCTGGGGTTCAACATGTTGGTAGCCCTGTTAATTAAAAGTTAAATTCATAGACACCTTACTGAGCAGCTATTATATGTAAAGCACTGTCTTCATTTCTGAGGGACCTGAGTCTTAAGTCAGTTTTATTATTAAATTATTTAAATTTCTCGCACAACAAATTTAGCTTCATTTTTAATGGATTTTACTCCTAGAGAAAGGTTTATAAAAAATATGTATTTTTATTTTTCCCTGTTTGTTCCATTTTCAGAGGTTTTCTCCAAATCAGTTATGGCCAAGATCAACTCATGGCATCTTGTCTGGGGGAAGACACCACTAAAAGAAAATTTCTAATATATGTGGTCTTTAGGGAACACAATAATTAAAGAAAAATCTTGAGAAAAGAAATCCATCTTTATTAACTCATTGATAGAGAACCATTGATGTTAGATACAGAGTATTCTTCCTTAATTTACTCTGTAAGGTCCTCCGAGAAAAAGCTCAAGTGCAGAAAATAATTGAAGAGGATTGCAATTTTGTTTTTTTAGAGATAGAAATAAAATTTTAACTTTGTGCTTAATGCTATACTATTCTCAGGAGACAACTCGTTTACTCAAAAAAAATCAGGATTCTAATACTTCTCAAACGTACTCACTTATTCTGGGGGAAAAACCACTTTTCTCAAAGAACTTAATAAATGATAGCCAAAACGGGATTTGCTGCATTCCAATTTTATTTTGTACTGGCTAATATATTAGCCAGTACATACTTTTCATCCGGTCACATACTATTTCTACCATGACTTTAAAAGTAAATATACTAAAGAAAACTATCATGTTTTTGAACTCGAAATTTAATCTATTGGCCTCTATGTTGCAAAGGTGAGATAGAAATGAACTTTATTATTGTATTTCACTAATTGACACACCCATATTTGATATACTTTACTAGAAAAATCAACTCAATAGTGATAGGATGACAACTTATTGCTTCTCTTTAAATATTTTATATTTATTGCTAAAATTATTTAAACTTAATAATTTTAATAAGGAGTATGATATCATAGGGCTTGTCGAGATTTCAACAAAAGGCTTGAAATTACTATAAGATTATGAAAAAGGAGCAAGGAAGCTACAGAGAAAGATTTGTATAAACTTCATAACTGCTATTTTGCATTTAACTATACCAATAATGATTCATGAGCAATTTCTCCCTGGATTGCCAATACTCTTAGAACTCTTAAGAAATACAGTATTAAAGCAAATGACTGGAAAAAAGAAGTCTGAATAAAGGATGCAGTAATTCAGACGTGTTGTACTTGTACCTCCACTGTGTATAAAGGTGCCAGTTGTGTAGGGACTTGGGTTCTACAAAACAAAGACTTTGAACTTTCACTCTTCAACACTCAACTTAGGTAAGGATGTAATTAAAACAAATTCCACCACCTAAATCAAAGTTAGAGAATTTAGAGAATCCTTTGAGCATGATCTGAAATGATTTGGTAAACAGCACAATCGGGGAAAACTGTTAAGACATACATTGCCTCAGGAATGGGCTGATAAAAAAAATATGTAATAACATACAAATACATGAATGTCACCAGAAGAGCTGATCACCTTATCATACTAAAAATAAAAGAAGCGACATTTAAACCATAATTTAAATTTTTAAATTTTCTTATAAAGTAGATTTGTGAAGGTGATTAAAGGACCAGAGTTACCCAGGAAGGTTGGGACATCTTTGTAAGATACTTTTACAATTAAAAAAAAAAAATAGATCGTCAAGATTGTCGTATAATCAAGGTGTTATGGTTATTCAAATGGAAGGGGGAAGAACAGATTGATTTTTAAAATCTGTATACTAATTTTTACAGTTTATGTATTTCTTTTCTGTAGATCATCTCATTTGCTTCTGGTAACTTTCCTCTGTCTAAGAATTTACTCACTACTGAATGCCTACTCCAATACAGGTCTGAATAAAATGCTATTTTTTGCCCTCATGGAACTTATAGTCATGACTTTCTTTTGTTATACATTTTCGGTATTATGACTATTTTGATTTAAGTAAATCAACATCAAATCCTGTTGGAAATAGGAAACAGAGAGAGAGAGAGAGAGAGAGAGAGACAGACAGACAGACAGACAGACTTGGGGGAGGGGAGCAGATGAAGAATGGAAGTAGATGCTTGTGAGGGGCAGCCTTGAAAACACACAGGAAGGAAAGCAAAGAAGCCTGGAGGGTGCAGCTTCAGGTAGAGGGAAAGGAGCTATGTGTGAGTGAGTGAGGAAGAGAGAGTGCTGCAGGCGAGGGTGAGAAAGGTTGGATTGTTCTGTCATATTCCCTGAGCCTAATTTGCTTAGATAGACATCATCCCAAAGCCATTCTCTAGTCAAAGAAAAACATACACCTTTGAGACAACCGTGGAAACTAAGATGGCTCCACAAGCATGAGTAATAAATTAGATCCCACTGACACTTGGGTGGAGAACTAAACCAAAAAAAAAAAAAGCCTTTATATTCATACTTCAAAAAAAAAACAGATTCTAATCCCCTCAGCAAAAATAGGAGGGCTGGAAATAATAGTCTGTAAGATTTGTAGTTGGTAAATGAAAATTATTATTAATAGCTAATATCTACTATTTCAGGTTCTGTTATAAGCATTTTACATACATTAACTCATCATACTCATCATAGCCCATTATGCTGTTACCCTCATTTTACAGATAAGGAAACGCACAAAAAAGTTAGATGACTTGTTGAAAATATCTATTATTTAACATAGGCAGCAACTCGTTTGACTTCTGCACTTTCTTTCTTGCTTCCTTTTAGCAAACAAAAAAAAAATTTCTAACAGCTTTCACTAGATTGAAAATATTTTCAGAAGTTCACTTACCATCTTAGTCTTTCTAGCACTAGTTTTTCCCGCAAGATCTTGAGTTTTCAGCTATCATTTCTCAAAATGGAGTTTTCAGAAGGCAGGCGGTGACCTCAGTCTAAGATATACAAAGTTTTCAGGGGCCTGGCAGCTTGAGAAGTTGACATTATGATAAACAGATGGCCAAAAGTTCCACAGAGCAACCAACTCAGACTGGGCTGAACAGAAATGGTAGCAAAGGTAGGACTTTAATTCAGTCCTAAAAGATCAGAGAATAAGATTGAGGGGAAGACAAGGAAGGACATTTCAAGCACCAAGTAAAGACACTGGCCAATGTATGAGGAAGGGCTTGAGTCTGTGTATGGCTATGACACCACGTGTGTGTAGAAAATAGCAGGATATGCAATTGGAGAAGACAAGGTCTCAATCAAGAACAGCTTCCTGTGTCACGCTAAGGAGTACTATGATAAAGAGTTTACACCTGGGAGTTACAGGATCAGACTGGATTCCAGAAAGGTTACCCTTTCACCATCTTCCCCACTCCTTCCCCACCTTCCTACCCACTACCACCCAGATCCAGGATTATAGTTCATCTGTCCTCTAACCAAGATTTGGAGACGATTAATTCAGTCAGGACCTAAAACAAAGGCTGGCAGTGAAAAAATAACAGATCCAAAGAATAAATAAGAAGTAGAATCAACAGGACATGTAGATAGCATTCTGGAGAATTGAAAGAGAAGACCTCCAGGAAGATAACATCTCTGGTGTGTACAAGCTAGGTGGGTACGGGTGCCATTCTTTGAGACAGAAGACTCAGGGGGAAAATATGAAGAAGGCAGGAGGTAACTTCAGTCGAGGACATACAAGGTTTTCGGGGGCCTGGCAGACATCCAGACAGACGTGTCCATTAGTCCAGTGGAGAAGGCTGGGCTTCAGGAGGTCAAGTCAGTCTATGGAGACAGAAGGACTCACAGTGAACACCAAGAAAAAACAACTAGGGGGTGGGAAAAAAGAAAGGAGCAATATGACTGCAAATCAAGGAAAAGAGAAAGTTTCAGGAAGGAGGATGTGATGAGTTTCAAAAAGGAGGGTATGGTCAGAGCCAGGCATATAGAAGACCAAGTGAAATAAAGACTAAAAAGAGCTCATTCAATCTGGCGATTATGAAGCCCCTGGGACCTTAGACAGCAATGCAGAGACATACATCAGTTTGTATAGAGTGAAGGAAAAACTGGGAGGTGACTACGTGGAGGCAAAGAGGGTAGAAAAAAGTTGCTTGGTCTGAAAAGAGATGAAACTACTCCTGAGGTCTCACTGAAGATGTCTGCATGCTGAGAGGAAAGAGGCAATTCCGGGCAAGGGAGGAGACAACAGAAACAGCAGGAGGAGTCCCCTCACACAGAGGAAAAACTCTTACATTGAGGTAGGATGAAAGAAGATAAGAATGTGCGAAGAAGATGAGTTTGAGAAGAGAGGCAGAGGGAGACCTGTGGGATATCTACCCAATGAGGGATACCTGTCCAATGGCTCCACCTTTTCTAAAAGACATGGAAGAAGGTCACCTGTGGAGAACAATGAAGGCAGGGGCAGTGGAAGGGAGGAGAGGAGAAAGGTGGAGATTGGGAGCAACTATTCCAGGGAACAGGAGAAGGAACTGAGCAGGTACATACAGCTGATTATTAAGCAGTGCTGAGTTGAGCTGTGCAGCCCAAATGCAGAAAAATGAACAGCTAGACTGACCTAAGGGAAGGGGTCTGCAAGGTGGATATTATGGAGGAACAAAGGATAAGGGAGATAGTACGTGTTGGCTAAAAATGATTAAATTAAGGAATCATGAGGCCCAAGGCTGGAGAGACAAGTTATTAAAGTTTCATAGGGACTGAGAGACTGACAAAAGACCCGAGGGCTTAGTCAACATCAAAGAACAGGTGTGTAGGCTGTGAGGGAGTACAGGCTGGAAGCATCAAAGGCTGTGGTCTAAGACTGGGATGCTGTACATTTAAGATTTTAAAAGCAAAACAGACCTGGGTCATAAAAAGTCCATAAAAAGGTTGTGAATCATAAGAGGGGGGGGTGTCATTCCCAGGTAATAGCAATACAACTATAGTATCAATATTATACCATTTTACAAGTGAGCCAAAGACTAGATGACTTACTCAATATCACAGCTGGTTAATGGCAAGGCTAAAGTTTCAATCCAAGTATTTGCTGCCAAGTCCTATGATCTTGTCATACAAAATCGTTTTACTTGGTACCTTTTTCTTTCAACCTTTGAATAAGAAATAATAAAATGGTGATTTTGCTTTCAGACTAGGACGAAGTCATAAATGAAAGAAAGCTGTAAATCTGACTTAAAATGCAAGTGACAATAACAGTTTTATTTTCAGAGCTCTGGTTATTACCCATAGTGTAGAAGCTTATGAAATTCCATTAAAGTGTATCTTTGCATAGTGTTTTCTTATTATAGAAACATTAAAGGTAACTAGCTATTGAACATGGCAACAAAAATAGTTAAGAACCACTTTATCTCATAAAACATAAATCCAGCCCCCAGTGGCATGTCTGCTATTATTTCACGATTCTGGGTCCCACTCCCTATTAAGTGCAAGGCTGTGTCAGGATGATTTAGGAAGATAAAGCAATGTTACACCACATATTTTCAACCCAGGTACCTTTAGGCATACATCCAAATGTGAATATCAGATCTGTACAAATGCAAATGGAGTTGTCATTTTCTTTGATTAAGAATCACTCAGGCTCTCCATCACCATGACTAGACAAGACAGAGTGGTCTGTTGCCAACTTAAGGGGGCTGGAGGGATGGGGCAGTGGTGTGGAAATGGCAAAGTAGGGGCCTCCTGCAGTGAGTTACTGCTCACCAGTCCTGGGCAGCCCTTAGGACATTATACGTTAAGACACATACTCAAATGGAATGATGGTGGTACACATCAGCATAATTCACCTTGAATAATTCATTACAAAAAGACGAATGAACAAATGTCAAATTTGCTACCTGTGATATTAGCTATTACTGTCTTTTACGATATATATTAAGTGAGGAGCCTGTAGGAAAGCATATACTTTGCACGTTCTCACATACAGTTATTCCATAGCTATTTATTTCATCCACTCTTGAGGCAAGTAGGGTCTTTCCCTGTCAGTTGGAACCAATCCAACCCACTCAACCCAACCTACCAAGACTCTCTAACTGTTCCTAGCTATTCTGGTTTCTTACGGAGCTAGTAACTAATAGTTTGCTTTTACCGTATATTAACTTGTCAGGCTAAGGTTTTACATGATTACTATTTAATCCCCACATTGCCCGTATGAAGTAGGTGCTATTACCACCCCCATTATACTAATGAAGAGAGCAAGGCACAGTCCCAAAGTCAGCCAGTTGGGAAGGCCAGGCTCTTAGCCATGCCCGCATGCTTCTGCCTTTGTTACTCTGCCTTTCAAATTTCACCCACCTTTTGCTCTGTAGCTTGATGGCACATGTTCAGGAAGAATTCCCATTTACTTCAGTCCATACTGATTACTCCCTTCTCAGAAGGAGCTCATCCACACCTGGATGGAAGCTTTGTTTTCCGGTAATGCCAGCACCCTCTAACATTCATGGGGGAGGCCTTGAAGAGACTGACTAGTCTTGTTTGCCTGGGAAACTGGTGTTGACGGATGGGACAGCTTCTTTGCAGTAGTGAGATTTAGGTTAAATAGCTCCAGTACCTTAAAAATTCCAAGATGTAACCTAAGCCCTAGACCCCCAAAATATTCAGAAACAGGGATTCCTAGACATCTAAATTAGGCCCTTTAAAAATTTCGTGTCCAAACCTGATAGACTTAAAAAAATTAGAAATGAAGAATATTAGAGACATTCAAGTAGGAATATTAAACCCTTCCATCCTACTTCTCTAAAGTCATGCAGCTAGCTCGGAGGAAAGTAAGAACTCCAACTCCTTCAGCTGTGGGAACAACACAGGCCCTGTGGTCAGATACCTTCAGTTCTGTCACTCACTGGCTGTGTGACCATAAGGAAATCATTCAGATCTCTTTAGATCTCAGTTTCCACACTAAAACCAGAGAAATGATACTTAAGGTCGTTATAAGAACTAAAATAGCTAATGTGAAAGTTTTGTAAACCGTATAGTACTCTAAAAATGCTACGCACTTCCATTATTATTCTACATTTGGGATTCTGACTTTGATGACAGAGATCTGTTTTTATCTTGCAATCCTCTGCTGCAACGATTATCAATTGATGGTGTCCCAGACCACTGTCAAATACAGTCTACATTATTCAAAGACCCCAAATACCAAATGGTCACAAGCCTAGTGTGTTATTGTGTCTGAAAGCATTTGAGTGACCAGAGAATGACTGAAGCTCTCATCTAAATAGCAGAAGGAAAACCAGAATAACCCAACAAGAGGTATCATGTACACACACCAACTGCCAGACAGGTTAAAGGTGGGCAACATTCTATGAGAGACGAGACTAAATGAAAGCACATGTTGGAAACTGCCTGTGCTCTGGGAAGAATAGCAGATACAGACAGCAGAGAACAGCAGGGACAGACAGTAGAGACCAGGACACAGATATGAGAACTTCCTAAAGAAGGAAGAAGGGATGAGTCCATTAAAAGATGACAATTTAGAATGTCAAGAGTACTCTGGTCTGTTCTAAAAGGAGGCTGGCTACTTGTGTTGTCAGAGGCCTTAGATGATGTCTGCATGTTTGGGTAATGATTTGGGATGATATGAACTGATAGGTAGGCCCAGAAGTGAGAAACAGGTACTGTCTAATAGTTATCAACCTTCCTGCCACGGTCTTGGGATGAGTTCCTCTGTCCTGGGAAAGTTGGCTGGGGCTGAAGCACAGAGCAAGGGCCATTGCAATGTGCTCCTTATTAGGACAGTTTTCATCTAACTCAGAACCACAGACTATATGCACTTAATTGGAGCCTAAATTATCAAGAACCTGTATTCCACACATACACTATTTGATACTTAATATAAATAATGTTCCCAATTTTATTTAGCAAAACTAGCCAAACTTGTACTCTAAATGAATGTTATCTCTAGGCACTAATACCATTGATGTTTAAATCATTCTGAAATTACCTACATCACATCTCTTTGAATATTGAAAAAGAATATGGCCCATCTTTGTTAAAAAGCATATTTAATTTTTTACATTTAATGTCATTCTAAACTGGTAAGGAAGGTGAAAGATTGAGTTGGATAAAACTGTTAGAAAGTTAAAATGATAACAGACCAAAAAGAAATTTTGTGGTTTGTGTATTTCATCACCAAAAGAAAGTAGCTCCCAAATACGTAGGGCAATTGCAACAGTTTTGAAGGAAATAGGTGCAATTCTCTACTTTAAGGGAAAGGTCGTTCATTTGCATAGATAAAATCTGGTGTGTGTGTGTGTGTGTGTGATATCTCTTAACAGCCAAAACAATCTCCTATGTTACCTTCAGCCATTGTTTCCCCTCCCCTATAAATATATCTTCATTGCAAGCAGTTTGTGTGTGAGGAAACGCCTCCGTTTTCCCTATGTTCACTAGTTGGTTACAGCCTAGTGTTGGGCATACAGTAGGTACTAAATAAATGACTGACTTTTAAGCCTCAAAACTTAACTATAGATAAGTGTTCTGAACACAAGAACTAGAAAACTCAAGCGATATGGACAGCTGATGAAAATTAACTTGTGCACTTATATAGGTAGATGTAATTAAAAATGAGGGGAGGAGAAGAGAGGAATAAACAAAACCACCCCAAAAACTCAAATCGTGTGCACGACATTTATCTGAAAGTGTCATATATTTCCATTTTATAGCATTAGGAAGCTGCCTTATGATCATTCAAGGTGGGTAACATGCATATTAAAATACAGCTGTGCTATCTCTGCATTGTTCTGCCCACTTAGAAGGTAAAACACTGAAGCAAACATGTGGCCTGCCAATGGGAATTAAATTAGAGTGATATTTTACATCATTGCATAGCATTGGTTCTTTGACATTCACAATGTTAACTTTGATGTAAGAAATCAGCTAGGTTAGTTTTATCTGTTTATCTGGGAAAAACTTAATCTGGGTTTTGTAAGAAAATAATGGGGTGGTGGGATGGGGAGAGCATTCGGTTCCTGGTGACACCATCTAAATCTTGAAGAACATAAAAATAAACAGCTAGGATTTCACCATGTAAGACAGGAAAAATGGGCACTTCAGAAAATTTAAACGAGAATAGGTGTGCAGAGAAGCATTTCATATTTTAGAATGCATAGTTTTTGGGGGTCGAAGGAAACCACTCTTGGTCAACTTTAAGAAATAACTAGGACCGGGCATAGTGGCTCATGCCTGTAATCCCAGCACTTTGGGAGGCCGAGACGGGTGGATCACGAAGTCAGAAGATTGAGACCATCCTGGTTAACACAGTGAAACCTCTACTAAAAATATCAAAAAAAAATTAGCCGGGCGTGGTGGCGGGCGCCTGTAGTCTCAGCTACTTGAAAGTCTGAGGGAGAAGAATCGCTTAAACACAGAGGCGGAGGTTGCAGTGAGCCGAGATTGCGCCACTGAACTCCAGCCTGGGCGACAAAGCGAGACTCTGTCTCCGAAAAACAACAACAACAACAACAAAAAACGAACGTATCTGGGAATATTAAACCATGACTTCAAAGCTGTCCCTCTTGCAGCCTCAGTGAGGTGGGAAAGGTCTCTGATTTCAGGCACCCCTCACTCTCGCTTAATTCTTTCACTCTCACATATGGTTGTCTGATAAATCCAGCTAAAAACAAAATCTGTGATGAGGTCTCAACTTGCTTCTCTGTATCCCAACCCTCACTTTAAGCTTGTGACCAAATTGCTGAAGTAACCTCCTTTCTCATAGATCCGTCTGAAAAAAACAAACAAACAAAAAAACGAAAAGAAAAGAAATCAGAAGACAGGTCCCCCTCACCCCCGCAATTATCTCAAATGTCATGGTTTGGAAGTTTAGGCTGGATGGACCATCAAGACCCTAGGATAAATTAAAGTGACAAACATATCACCTTCTCCCAAATCCTCTCTGAACAGATCACCTTTTCATTACCCTCCCCAAGGGAAACTCTGATCAAACAAATCTAGCCACTCTTTCCGTTAAAGAGCAAAACTCACAAAATTAAAAATTCATTCTTGAAGATTGGAAAATAGCGGGAAGTGCCTTCATTCTACACATTAAAACTTCCAGAGAAATCAATAAAACAAAGACTGTAACTAACTGGCCTTCAAGAGTTGAAATAAAAACACACAACTAGCAAAATTGTGAAGTGTGTCTTTCAGGATCCATTTTTCTGGGCATGACTCAGATAACCAGCCATTTAAATCATTTATAAACCATTTATTTATATTTATATTTATAAACCATTTATTTATAAATAAAAAATAGTGTTTTTAATATCTGCTCTTAAATTCTTAATTTACTCCAAAGTGCAAATGATTAATAACTACATTAAATTTCCTTTTTTCTTAAGAATGTTTATTTTAGCAAAACAGTAACTTCTAGCACTTACAGAACAACAGAACAAAGACCTTCCATAGCTCATTTATACTGATCTTAATGTAGCCTATCACTAAAGACATTTTACAGAATAAAACCACAAATAGTCTTAAAAACATAATTTGATTTTCTTAAGGACCATTCTCCAAAATCTTCTGACCCCAAAGACCCCACCACACTCTTCCTCTATCAGGCTGCTACAAGATGAAGGAAGGATGAACTAATTTACAGAATTTCGGGCTTTACCTAGACCAGGAGAGAATGCAGTTCTTAGGGTTTTAATATTTGCTCACCCTTCCCCATATAAAGCAGAGTCTCGAATATAAACCCAGATTTCCTGCCTGCAACTGTAAATTCAGTTTCTGGATATACATCACCAAGATGAACTACTAGATCCAAGCATCACCCAGATGTTTTGTACTATTAATATTAATAATCCTATCAGCCTCTCCTTGGGGCAGAAAACAATGATTATTACTGATCCAATTTCCATTACCGAATGAAGACTCCCAACTACTAATACAGATACATACGTCTATCTATCCCTTTACAGCTAACATGAAAGGGCTAAATGGAAATACTGGTAGCATAGCATTTATCCATCATTTTTGTGGTAATCTGTGGGCAGATAACACAATATAGACTCATTCCTTTAATTCAATTTCATAATCAGAAAGAAGTGATATGCAAAATATGAGTACAGAAAAGCTATTTTCAGAAAATATGGTCTGATTTTTCAGTTTTTGAATAAGCAAAATAAATGTTATAATTTGGAGTACGGTAATAGCTTTGGGAATTGTGTTCTGAGAAGTAAAATAAAAAGGGATTTAGTATGTAGATTAATCATATGGCTTTTCCAAAGATTCAAAATTTTGAGAAAGTCATTTTTAACATATCTGAAAATCACTTAGAATTTTCAGCGCCATTCTAGCCTCTTCCCCTAATTTTGGTTCATAACCACATCTTATTTTGCTGGATTGCAACTGACTTTGAGGTTGCAATATGTTTTATCTGATGCTGATTCAATTTAGACAATAAAGGAGTGAAGTTCTTGAAAGAAACATCTGGCCGACAAAACCTGATATGAGCAGAGAAACTATTAATCATTACTCTGGGTTATGGAAAATCCCACATTCAAATAAACCGAAAAGATTCTTGAAAATCTATCCCTCTACGCCCCATGAGGAAACAGTAGATTTTTCTAAAGCTCTCTGGGTGACAAATGCTGTCTGGTTACAAGCAATGCTCCATCTTAGCTAGAGCTAAGATGGTTTCAGAATCAAACTACAAATCATTTTGAAAGTTTCCTGTTTTGCAAACTCCGGATACAAGCTAAAGCGATTTTTCTATTCACTACCTAGACATCACCTGCTCATCAACAGATTTTAAAACATCTTGCAGAGGCAAATTTCCAAAAAAGGTAGCCTAAGTACTTATCCACTATACCACCTCTTCAAAAGCAGCAGAGAATAAACACAAAATTGTCTGATTAGTCAGTAGACAAAATGAATTCAAGCTGAGGCGTCTGAACACCGGCAAAGGAATGTTTTGTGCCACAGGCCCAAAGGAACAAAGCTCATTTTGCTGCACATTCTCAGGTGTCATGGTTCATATCCTGGAGTGCCTTTAGGGACCCCAGGTGTGGCTGCTGCTCAGTGTTTCAGAAACGTTCTTCTGTTTGGAAGGACATTGAAGAGCCGTAAATGCCACAACGGTTTCTCTACTTTCTGAGCCCTCTATGGTTCTGAAATTCATCCCATCTCCTTGGATTTATATTCATTGTGGGTATGGCTTAGTGGTGATGGGGGAAGGGGTCTAGTTCTCCAGGAGGAACTCAAAGGAAGGCAGTTGTATAGAACCACAGAAAGATATAGAATTATAGAATAAAGTATTCTGAGCAGCCAATAAGATGACCATTTGCTACTTTGCCACAGAGAGGAAAAACAGCTCCTAACAAGGCAAAAAAAAAAAAAAAAAAAAAGTACCCAATTGTCCTCTTGCCTCTTTTGAGCATGGCTATTATTTCGGGGTTTTTCCAAGCCTTGTGTTTTTTCATCAGTTATTTTCTTTGATTCTGATGCCTACTTCACTATGCATGGGAACAGAAAGCAAACTATTAGAAATTTTCACACTGCCAGAAATTCAACAAATGAGTCTACAATTCCCAAGGCCCAGGGACTAGAGAAATACCAGCTGAGAATTAAAATAAGGAGAAAGAGAATCTATAAAGAGGTTAATTAGCTTATGTGGTACAGTCGAGGGAGGCAGAACATTTTGCTGGGAAATAGCCAGGATGTCCCAATGGGGAGATGCAATCTTCTTAACCAAACGAGATGCCTGGGGAACTCTTTTCTACAATACTTCATAAACACTAAAAAACAAAGCCACAGACGCAAAGGACAGAGTGCTGGCCATGAAGAATCATGGGGAGCTATTTCATAAACACTTTAGGAAATACTATTTTGTTCTCCAGCCAATTTCCTCTAAGCTTCAAGGTCAGAAATAACTTTATAAAGGGTGACTAGCTGAGGAGTCATCCAATTTACTTCCTATTGACCCAAAAGAGAAGCCATTTATTACCACTGGCGGGAGTGGATGAATTCTGACCATCCCCATTCTGACTTTGGAGTTTCTTTGTGACTGCAGTAGGGCATCTGAGTTTGAGGCCAGGGATCAAAATAAACTGAATGCTCACTCAGGACAAAAGAGTAACACTGGCCTCCCCATGAAGAGAGAGTCCTCTGCACTTCCCCAGGGGTGAGTGTATGACAGTATATTTTCAGTTTGGTATAAAAACATCAGGAGCAGAGTAACTCGGCTGCTGAGAGACAGGTCTACTTCCCTAGGTCTGAACATCCTTTCCATCTTTCTTTAAACTTAAAAAGCACCCACCAGGAACTGTTTACTCTGGTTTTAAAGTGGAACTGACATGACCAGTGGCTGCACAGAAACCAGCCAAGAGAACAATGAAGTCATGAAGGAGGCAGCCCTGGGCCCATTTCATTTCAAAAGAAGACTGCTCACCACTGTATGCTACTCTGCCAAGGTCCTAGAGACTTTGTAGAAGCAAGGAACCATACTGTAGAACCAGAGCAGGCGGTACTTTAGGACTGGGAATTCATCTTCCACAGGCTTAATGTAAAAAGAGGTTAAATGATTCCATGTCACTGGCCATCATGGTAGCATGCAAATTTACTTAGCATTACAGGAGTCCAAATATCAGCTCTAACCCTACCAGACACGTGACCCTGACACTTTAACCACTCTCAGCCTCAGTCTCCTCATCTGAGAATAACACCTCCCATCTCAGATAGGAGCTGGGACAGAGTCTATGTGAAATACAAAGCAGATGCTCATGACATAACAACTATTGTTGTTGCTGTAGACCTTGTTTGATAGTATTTATGCTCATCACAGCACTCTGTCCTTGTGATCTGGCTTCTCAGAATGGAAAACAACATTCTAATGACAATAAAAGCATGTAGGACATGTCAGGTACTTGGGAACCCATGCCACTTTCAAAGCCCAGCTGGGGTTCCCACTGGCAACGAAGAGCCAAGAAAATTGTCCACTGAGAGCCCCTTCTCTTGGGACATCAACACCCCGTACATCTTCACCATAAACTAAGCCACACTTGATGTGACTTTCTGGAGAGCAGGCTACTCTTTCATCCTAGTTCAGATTCTGATGGCATTACACTGCCGGTGGGGATGGAATTCCACACATGCGGACAGAGACACAGCTTCTTGAAATCCCTCAATAACAAACTGCTGTTGGAATTCTGACTTCATTGCTGATGAATCTCATTCCTGAGGTACAAGTCACAGAGCCTTTTATGGTTCCTGCATTTAGAGACTGTCCCTAGCCACTACAGACAAACACATCATCTTATGCTTAGAGACTGATGCTTTTGTCCCTCATCTTCATTTTTCCACCACCGTGATGACTGATGCCCTGTGATCTCATGAAGAATAATGGCAGCAAAATGAAAAGCATATGTGTCATCTCTGGGAAGACACGTGGGCAGTAAAATATAGCTGTACCAAGGCTTTGTGGCCATAACTCTTAATATCTCTGTGCAACTGGAAATGATTTTTAAAAACCTTTATGATTAATATTTTATCTAGGACTCCTACCACTGTGGAGGAATAGAACAAAGAAAATGCACATCACAAAGAGCCTTAGCATCAATAAGTAAGAAATCTTTAAAGAACTACACTATCTCACCCTAATGATTTCCCTACTGACCTGAATCAACTTTCAGAAAGAAAATGCAAGTAATAAAGGCCTAGGAGATGGGAGGATGACTCATTTGTTTCTCCTTCTAGCTGTTTTCTAATTCCCCTCACCTTTTTCCAGTGCCCCATGTCAATCAAAGAAAGGAAAGCCAACAGGCTCTCCTCACAACTGCCTGTAGCAACTACATAAGCCACCCATGAGACCAGTAAAGAAAAGCCAAGTCCAGGCTCCTCTTGGTCAGGGTCAGTCAAATTCCAACTTACAACAGATAAAAAGGAAGCTCTTCCGAGTCAGGCCCAATCTATGACTTCTCTCTATTTCTTCCAGGGATACCATGCCTGGACCTGCCCTCCTTCTGCCCACTCCACCTGGTTCCCATAATTTTTCTTCCTGTTCACTTGACCCTCCAAGAAACTCTGGAAGTAGGGTTTATCCTACTAGTGAAGTATCAGCTAAGACAATTCAATGATGATAATCTCATTACAATCTCAGTAACCAATTTAATTAATTTACTCCTTGGACTGCTCAGAAGCTCTGTCTCTCTCTCTCATGCACACACATAAAATAATCAGATGCACATGTGCATACACACATACAAACACGCTACTGAAATGTGACTTCTTCTTATAAATATTCATGGGTCTATCAACCTTGTAGTGTGCTGTAATAATCTACATTTTGCGATTTTCCTGTGCACAGCTTACATTCCACAAAGTCAAGGGCAGTGTGTTTTATATAAGAGTGTGTGTGTGTGTGTGTATGTGTGTGTGTGTGTATCTGGCACATAGTGTGTGCTTTATAAATGTTGGGGGAATAAATCTCAAACCTGGACTTTACATTCAGGCGAGTGTTGACAAAAAGTTGGAAGGACAGACCTGATATTTAAACATAACCTTTAACCAGTCACATGAATCTTTCAAGAGCCACCCTTAGGAACCTACCCACAGCTGATGGGATAAGACTTAGGTTTTAGGGTTAAGTAAGAGTCAGCAGTTGTCTGTTGGCAATTGATAACTATTCCTGAATACTCTGCCTGGTGGCCTAGAAGCTGACCCCTCACAGGAGTCCAGTCAGGACCACTGAAGATATGAGGAGCCTCTAACACTAAGCCCTTGAACAAAGGAGGTGGAAAGGATTCCAGTGCCTTACATTTTGCTTCACCCTCATGTTGGAAAGACCTTAACACTCATAAATGGAAAGAAATAACCCAGTAGATTACTATACAAAAAGAGGGAAGAGAAAACAAATTGCCTGGCTAATCTCATGGCCAAAGGTAAAGAATTAATGGAAATTAAGGCAAAAAACTGGAAAGTGGTATCCATAACTGAAAAGCACAACCTCTTATTAAGCCAGGCACTCTTTATAATATCATGGAATCATACTTCTGAACTCTGTCATTGTCTGTTTCATTGTCCTTGTCCCTCACCCAGTGCTCTTCCAGAGATCTATTACATCCCTCTTCTTGCCCTCATTCGCTACAGCCCTCAAGGTATTCATCTGTAGTGCAGAGCTTGGCTGTGGCGTGCCATATAAGAGGATGTGACAATCCTTTGCTTGTCCAATCTTTAGTTAGCCTTCTGAATCTCATCCTAGGCCTATCTATGCACTTCCTTGTAAAATCCAGTTTTAGCAAAAGAACCCTGCTAAGTCAGTTTAGCCAGAACCTCCTATCCTCAATAGCTGATCATCCCTGATACCTGATTATGTTCCTCCTCCTCCACCATGCCCCAGGAGATGTCTTATCACCCAGGCTCGTTTTTAGCAAGAGTCCTGTTAGGTTGCTTAGCCAGAATCCCCCTTAATCCTGAAGTTTCCTCTTAGTAGTTTTCTACCTGCTAACCCCCACACAGAACCTTGGCTATAAATTCCCACTTGCTCAAGCTGTATTCAAAGTTGAGGCCACTATTTCTCTCCCGCTGCAAGATGCTGTTGCAATGG
The DNA here is from genome assembly GCF_000951045.1 of Mandrillus leucophaeus. NCBI lineage: Eukaryota > Metazoa > Chordata > Mammalia > Primates > Cercopithecidae > Mandrillus > Mandrillus leucophaeus. The sequence continues at coordinate 1,330,826 of NW_012106097.1, read as the reverse complement.
TTCCTATACCTCTCCCAATGGCCTTGAATAAAGTCTGCCTTACTGTGCTTTTCCCAGTGTCACTGAATAACTTTTTTCCCTAACAGATGAAAACCTGGGGAAATGGCATCCCGTCCCATCCCCACCACCTCCCCAAGACACACACACATTTTAATGAAAGCGTTAATTTCCAAGAGGGGAAGGATGTGTTGACTTGGCCGGGGCGGATGGAGAGTGACTAGGGTACAGAGGCTCCCATAATTAATAGCATCTTTGTACTATGAGTTCTGTGGAGCTAAATTGACATGCTCTTGAGAAAACAAGAGGGTTGAGCTCAGCTCACAATGGTGGCTGCACCAGCTGGTTTCCAATGAGTTGTTTTTAGCTAAATTTTCAGTTAGGCTCATTAAAACCTAAGACACTTCAGTGTTTAGTTTAAACAAATGGGCTCACACAGCCCATTTTAAAAACTCAATAGAACCTTCCTTTCCTTTAATGGCTAAAGTGCTTTACAAAATTCCTTGGGGTCAAATGGGATGTTTTTCCAAAGCTAGCTGTTTAAAGCTATTCCTAAGTAACTTCTCACCAGATAACGAGGGTTATTACTGAAATACCGCAAATTTTATTTTCAAATATTTTCCTAGACTAAAGGTTTATCTTATATAAAGATTTATCTTACATTAGGTATTTAATAAAAACCTAGGACCACTAGCAATAGATTACGTAAAAGCTTATGAGTCACATTTCAAAGAGATTTTGTCTGTTTTCCTTTCTTCCTCCATCAAAAGCCTACTGTGTGCAAGGATTGAGGACCTCTGCCTGGTCTCCAGCCTCAGTTTTGGTGCCATGCCTCTCCTCCCACCTTTACCCATACAAGGCTACTGTCTTGCCCTGTGTGGCTATAGCATTTCTTCCACCCTTCCATACTATGCCACATCTTTACACCTTTGCTCATGTTGATTGCCTTCCCTTTTTTTGCTTAGTAAACAGACATACATATTTTATGATCGAGCCCAAGCATTACTTTCTGTGTTCAAGTCTTCCTGATATTTCTTCCCAAGCAGAATCAATTGTTTCCTCTTTCCCTTACACATAATGTTAGTCACAACTTCCCACTTACTTATTTGCATGCCTGTCTTCCCTACTAAATGTCAATCTACTTTCAAACAGGAACCCCAGCAACAATGATAGTTCCTGGTAAGTAATCAAGAAATGTTTGTTTGTTGGATGGATGGATGGATAAATGAATATCATTTTCGCTAAAATCAAGGCAAATAGCCATGTCATAATTCTGAGTGTAAAGAAATCTATTTTAATTTCCTGTCTTCCTGTACAGAGTATGACTTCCTTGTATAAATATGACGCATTCATTCAACAATTGAGCACCCAATCCTAAGGGTCATTGCTTCAGGTGGTGTGGCTACAGCAATAGGCGAGGCAGACAAAGTCCCTCTTCTAATGAAGTTTGAACAAATAAATAAATAAATGCAGACCATTTCAGATAATGACGTGTGTTATTCAGAAAATCAAATAGGAGAGAAAACACAAGGGCGGGATGGTTTGCAGGGAGGAGACACAAAACTTTGGTTTGGGTAGAAAAATCCTCTGTGAAGAGGTGACATTTGAGCTGTTTCCTGGATAACAAGACGCCAGGTTTCATGAACAACTAGGATCAAATATGAATACTATTACTTATAACCTTTTCAATCCTATCCCAGCAGCGGGGTCGGTGGTCAGTCACTCTGGGGTCACTGGGAGCAAGATGATGACAGCGGTCTCACTCTGCTCACCTCTCCAAGGGAGTTTTCATGACTATGTTATGAACCATCCTAGAGTGAGGGCAGACTGACCTAGAGACTAAAAACTCTCTGCTCAGTTTGATTTCACTGACCTTTTTAATAAAACAACCAGATTTAGTGTTTGCCTGTCCTCATGTACCCCTCCCATCACATCCCACCCCACCCCACCCCACTCCACCTCCTCTGTGATATCAGCCTGAATGTCATTCTTCATCACTTTCATCTGAATATTGACAGAAAGAACAAAAGGTGGTGTTTCACATCTCAATTTATCTTGTCCCCCAGAGTTCATAAATCAAACAAAAATTCTACACAGCTCCTTAAAATACTCTGAAAGATAAAAGATCAATGTCTGGAAGCAACTTTTCTCAGTCATTCGAAACAGAAGCAACAAGTGAGAAATAAAGCCGCCCATTCCTAACATTGGAGTAGTTTCACCTGGCTTCTCAAGGGGAGTGGCATTTGTAAAGCTCTATGGTTAAAGCACTATGGAAAGCAGTTATATTAATATACTTATGGAGAACTGCAAAAAAAAAAAACCAGTCCATTTTTTACTAAGCAGTCGGTTGCCTACCAAAAAAAATTCTTCCCTTCTTCCTTGATGAGGGAACCTCAATTTTGTTCTAATAGCCATGCCTCAATAAAATGCCACCATTTCTGGTTCTTGTATAAATCCTGATCTATCTCAATAATCCCAGCCCTTTTGCAAGTGACTGGTTTAGCGGGGAGCGGGTGTGACCGGTATGGGTCAATGAAGTAGGAGGCAAAAATCTACTGGAGGCCTCTGGAAAATTTTCCCTGCTGGTGAAACACTCATAGAAAGAGCCCTTTTCATAGTGCTGGACATTATCATGCCTGCATCTGACACATGGAACTTACAAAGCCATACTGACTGTCTAGGTAAGCTAGCCTAAAGACAAGCTAAAAGCCTTCCAACTGATAGCCGCTGTCATCTTGAAAAGTCACCAGGCTATTCCCAGCCTTAAAAACAAGCGAGTTGGGCTAAACTTTAAGGTCTATTCCAGTTCAAAAAGTGTGGGATTCTCACCAAGGCACCTTTTAGTGCTATTTTAGTTAGTAGAGCTAGTGTTGGCATATGTTATGCTACCTGTAAAAAACTCTGCCAGGTGACCCGAGACTCATAGGGAGTTTTGTTCATAGGAGGATATGAATTGGGATTTGCACACCCAAAGGCTTTCAAATTTAACTTTTGGAATAAATCAAGAATCAGAGCAGGTTAAGGAAGGGCATTAGGAGAAGTAAGACATTTATACTGACTGTGCCAGACTGCAACTCTGTCAACAGAGAGGAACAATTTTGAGAGGAAAAAAAGGGAGGGGGTTTTCAAATTTAAATGATGTTGCCTTTTTTAAAATCTCTATTTATTCATTTATCCATTCGACAAATTTTTATGGAACACCTACAATTCGGTAGGCAATGTCTATATGCAATGATGTATAAAACATACAATTCTTTTCCTAAAGGAGTGAATAGTAAGTTCAGTGAAGGTCACAGAAAAGTAAAAATATATTACAGTATTTCTGACAAGAGCCATTATTAGAAGAAAGCCCAAAGGAGTATGGGAGGCCAGCCAGGTAAGGGGGCTTACCCTAGGACAGAGCAAGTGGTGTAGGAAAGGCTTCCTATGGAAGCAACCCTTAAACTGAGACTTGGAGGAGGTTATGGAGGGCAGGGCAGGAAGAGGCCTGGCACACTGGTAGGAACACAAATGTTTTAATAAGGCTGGAGTATTGGGTGTGAGGCAGGAAGCTATAAAGCTAGAGAGGTAAAAGTTGGGACCAGGTCACTTGAGACATTGAGACATGCTAAAGAGTTTGTGAGATTATATATAGATAGATAGATAGATAGAGAGATAGAGAGAGAGAGAGAGAGAGAGAGAGAGAGAGTGTTTTGGTCTTGCTGCACAGGCTGGAGTGCAATGGCGCTATCTCAGCTCACCTCAACCTCTGCCTCATGCGTTCAAGTGATTCTCCTGCCTCAGCCTCCCGAGGAACTGGGATTACGGGCATGCACCACCACACCTGACTAATTTTGTATTTTTAGTAGAGACGGGGTTTCTCCATGTTGGTCAGGCTGATCAGCACTTGGGAGCAGTGTGACACAGAAGGAAATCTGTCTGTAGGTGCTTTCTAAGGCCACCATCCCAGGTTCCCTCACACTCTCCAGTGGCTCTCAAATTAGAAGAAATTCTATAAGCTTGCTTCTGCAGTGGAATCAATGAATGAGCACAGTTTAAAGTACAATTTTGTGTTTTAAAGGGGGATAATCTCTTAACACAGAAGAAGGAAGCTATAGCCCTGCAATCCCCTGTAAGGTGATCTTGGAGATAAATTTAGGTAAGCTAAGTTTACAGGTAAGGAGACAGAGGCCCAGAAACACTGTGGAATGTTCTCCATGGCATTTCAGACCCCTGCCATGAGAGGGGTGGTGGGTGGCTGGGTTCCCTTCAGAGGCTGCTGAATTAGGCCCAATAGGCTGCCAACTACTGAGAACAGTCACCCTTTCCTTACGGAACACCTTGACCAGAAGTTCCATGTGGCATGGCATGGCAGACAAGATAGGTGCTCATTAGGCATCTACCAGAAGAAGGGAAAATCCTGCTATTTCTCCTGCAATTTGAGAATGTGAAAATGAAGCCGGGTACTCCCCAAATGTAAGAAAAAGAAGCAGAATATGGTGCATGAGGGTATTTTCAAAAGAACAAGCTGGCAAATGACAAGAGCCAAGAAAATTGGCACAGCTGCTTGCCATTTGAAGAATCAAAACCTGAAAATATTTCAAAGAATAGAAGAAAACCTAGAGAAATTGTGACTTAGGACCAATTTGGAGAGGATTTCTAAGCAGACAATGTTCAGTTTTCAAGATGTGTGGATGCTCATTTTCAAAACTTACACTGACTTCTTAGAAGAGCCACAGGCTAGAAGAGCCTTCTCAGTGGAACCGGATTCTTTTGTCTTTAATGACACAACAGGTACTTACATGAACTGTGTGGTCTCAGACCTGCATTAATTTTGGCAGACACAGATTTCAAAACTGGTGAAAAACAAAACTGGAAGAAGGCCACTCTTAAAGTGTTTAATTTCTTTGCATTTGCAATTCAAGCAGATGCTACCAACAAAATACATATGCAAGAATGGTTAAAGGTTGCAAGGGAATGGTGATTAAAATCATCTTTATAAGGTGATTCATTTTGTGAAAGCTAGCAGAGATGTGATAAGCCAGTATTAATGTAATTAATCAAGGTTACTGGGGAAATAGAGGGAAAGCAGAATCTTAAAAAGAGACTGGACAGTGGTTGAGTTCTAAGGAGAGTTGATCTGAGTCACTAGTGATTGCTTTAAATAAGCATTTTTTTTTTCCTTTTTAAAATTATGAGAAGGGCAAAAACTATCAAATAAGAATCTGCAGTTGGCTGTTCAGTTACCCCATGGCTCCTGGGGTCCCCAGATGTAGCCAGTCACGCTGTCATGGCACCTCCAATTCAGATACATGACATGGCCCAGCATACTTCCAAATGCAATCTAGAATCAAGAGGTGGCAGATGTAAATGGAGCACGGGCCCAGGAAGCCGTCCGGATTGAGAGAGGAAAAAAAGGAGGGAAAGAAGAAAAGATGGAGGGAAGATAGGAGGAAAGAGAAGAGAAAAACGAAGAAAATAGCAGGAAAGGAAATGTTTCTCTTCCACAGTTGAGATCACTGTTGACAAAGGACTGTGGACTTGAGTTTTAGAAAATGAAACAAAAGTAATGTAAGTTGCTAACATTTCCAGGAATTAAATTGTCGTTCACTACCCTTCCCAGGACGTAGCTGCTAAGGAGATAAAGGATTCCATTTTTTTTTTTTTTTAACTAAAAAAAGCCTACATTAGAGTCTAATACATAAGAGTGGGAAAACAAAGCAAACAACTTCTGGAGGAATCTTTCCCTCTCAGTTTCCTTTCATCTTTTCTCAAAGTAGAGAGGAATGAGTCTTCCTTAGGTTGCCCCCCACCCAAGCTGTCACCTGGGCACACAGAGAATGACTGGGCTCCTCTTTACATATTTGAAACGCCTACTTAGGGTCTTCAGACCTCATTATGTCACCCTGCTCCACTGCACGTCTGTGAGATTTGCCAAGTTATCTCATTCAACAGAGTTGTGAAATCTGCATGCTTCCACGGGAAAACCTGAGCCTTTGCAGGAATAGAATACATTTTACACGAAAGGAACCAAGCAGAAATTTGGTAAAACAATCTGAAAAAATTATAGAGTGCCTTGAAAACACTTCCTTCCTCTGGCCTTTCTTGAGAAACCAGAAGTCAGCGTCTTCCAAGTTGAAAAAAATCAGTCCAGCTTAAGTTAAACTGGCTTCCTTCTGTTCTTCAAAGCAGATGATTATCATATTTGACTATTTTCACTCAGAGTCTGTTCAGAACAGCCTGGCCAGTATAAAATCCAAAAACATTTCACTCTCAGATTGCCATGTAAAATGCCTCTCTTATAATGAGAAGCCTAGACAAGGCAAATGGCATTTTCAGCATTATAAATTTTTTTCTAGTGATAAGAAACTGGCACAGATAAATCCATGTTCTGTTTCTTAGGATGCATTTAACTTTTTAAAGGATTAATTTAAAAATTATTATTCAGAATGTAAATTACAGGAGAGTTTTTGATCTAACCGGTTATTTTAGTGTTATAGTAGTATTCACTCAATCTGAGTCATGGTAGAAGTGGTAAGCACAGAATTGACATCTTGCTAAGAAGAGCCAAGAGGTTCTCAGAAATCCAGCCAAGGCTGCTGGTGCAAGGGCTGCTCTCTTCACCTGGCTTTGTTCAATACAGTACCAAAGAATTCCTGGCTCAGCAGGTTCTGAGAGAAAGTAAAGGGCCAGTCTCTTCCAAAATGAAATAAGATCCAGCAAAAGGAGTAGACTTAATTCAGAAAAGCAGCATGGCAAGACTGAAAGGAGCCTGAAGTCAGAGCTCAGATACTCCCAGGTCTGATTTACCCTTCTCTCCACTGGCTACATGTTCATAAGCTGAATGTTCCAGTCGCGGGAAATGGTCGTGAGTTCAAAAATGTGCTAGTGTGACTTAAAATGCTTTGTCCTCATCTTTCTGATTCCAGAGACTAAACACTTACACGGAAATCAGCCTACTAATAACATCTCATCATACGGCTAAATTACAGTGCCATCCATGAGCAAAGGACTGGCAATTATCTAGCGACTACAGCCTTTAGATAGAGCAGGAGAAATAAAGGTAACTTTTTACCTAACTAATATGTGAAAGGAAACAGAGCAAAGTTCTCCACGTTCTCCATGTGTCAGCCTCCTCATCTGTGAAATTCATTCATTTATTGAACAGGTTTACCGAGCTCCCACTATTTATGCCAGGGTCTGTACTAGGACCTACGGATTCAACAACATGCAAGAAAGATCTCATATCCACTCCCTGCCAATTCTAAACCTTGCTGATAGCCCCAGAGCCTCAGCCACTTTTTCATTCTTCATCAGAAGAAATTCAACATGACCCTTCCATTGCACCACATCAAGACTACACTCTGAGGAGTCCTTCTGGAAAACCATCTCAAAACTTAAGCCTGATTGGGAGTTGATTTGCTCCTCATTTAAAATACAGTCCCTCCTTATAAAATATTATGCTTCCCAGTGATACAGTCTCTAATTGACCAAACTTTAGTCAGGCTCTTCTAAATCCTCTTCCCAACCAGGCCTCAACTTTTGGACTTCCATGTGTCTTTATGTTGCCTAATTTTAGCAAGAGTCCTGACAAGTTGGTTTAGCCAGAATCCCTCACCTTTGCTATCTGATCATCTTCCTCAGCCCCCATCATCCCCCAGGTAATATCTGATCATCCTAGCCTGCCTTCAGCCAGAATCCTGTGAGGCCAGTAAGCAAGAATTATCCCTACTCCCTTAGTAATTTTCTATCCATTGACCTCCCCACTCTGCTACTTGGCTTTAAATCTCCACCCTGCCACCTGGTGTATTCAGAATTGAACCCTGTTCTATACTCAGGTCTCTTTCCCTCTATTGCAAAGGTCCTGAGTAAAATCTCTTTGTACTGCTTTAACTGATGTCCAGCTCTCGTTTTCTTTGATACCAGTCATCCAAACCTGAGCATGAATTACTTCAATCACCCCATGAAATCTAACCTCAAGCAGAGACTAGCTGTAGGAATGGAGTTTTCTTTTGGGAGAAAGAGACAGGGAAAGGTAATCAAAGAAAGAAGGGCTGGGTGGTGTGCTTCAAGGGAAGGCACTGGACAGGCCAAAGATCCAGGGTCCAGGAAGTAGGAAAGAGAACTGGAAGAGGGAGAAAATAGACAATGCCAGTGAAGTTACAGTTGGCAGCTCTGGGAAGTACTTCCACAGCCAAAACAACGGCTGCTACATGGAATGATGCAAATTCAAAGGCATGGCTCTGTCACAAGAATTTATACTTTCCAGAAGTATATTCACCCACCAGTAGAAAATTTATTTTACATTCTTTTTCAGAGTAATTCAATTCTCACTTGATATAGTCCACTCAAGCTACTGAAGTTTTCCTATTGACATCTCAATACAAAAATATTCAGAATTATTCAAAGCTCATTTGAAAAGCCTCAAAAATTTGTAATTAAAAGTACAAAATGGCAGCATGTTGGCTACTTGAAAAAAAAAATCAAACTATAATTTTTCTTACAATGAAAGGGAATAATACTGTCTGTAATTTATTTAGAGAGTAGCTAGTATAATGCAGGCATGCATATTAAACACTCTCTATTTCATTTCATCTGACTAAATGAATAAATACATTATACCATCCAGACACACAGTTGAAACATTTCCCCGAGTATTCTTTAAACACAATGTGCAAGATTGCAATGGCATCATGACTGATAAAAATGACAAAGACGCTGTTAATCAAGTAAATACAAAGCAGCAGCATGAATTATTTATGCCAATAATATTTGTAACCATACAAATTATATATTGATGGTATACTGGAGTGTTTAGTATTTCAGCCAACATACATCACACAATGTTCCCCCAACCTCGATGTTTCATTTCCTTGGATAGCTTTAATTCACTGGTGGCACTCAAAACAGAACCATAGACATGATATCAGCTTTTTGTTGTTGTTGTCTCAAAATATGATTTCTTTCTTATTATGAAATAGTTATCCCACAAAGCACAGCTGGGCTGGTGTTACTTCAGAACTTCCTACATGAAAGACCACTAAACAGCCTATAACAGATTACAGTTCCACTTTCCTTCATGTTTACAGAGAAGGTGATGTGTGACAATTACTGCTGAAACAGTCTTTACTGACTCTTGCATCAAAGTCAGAATAAAAACATTTTAGGGGAGGGGCTACTAAGGCAATTTTTCTACAGCAAGGACCTCAAGTATTTTTCTTCATTACCTAAAATAAGTTTCAAAGAACCTTAAGTATACTGAATAACTAGGAAGCTTTTTACTTCTTCATCTATGAGATCAGTCATACTTATCTATGATTCCTCCATCTCAATAGAAAATACACTCACACAACCACACACATATTCACACATGCATATACACCCACATTTACAAACCTACTTTGAGCAGTTCAATTTCTGCTTGGAAACTGTGAAGATAATTACTTTTCCTTAGTTAACCCCATCTTTCCAAGTTTAGAAGGAGCTACTCAGATACTGCTACAGTTGGGCAGGTCACCCACTAAATTTTAAGCTCCTCAAGGGCTGGGGGTTATGAGAATACCCCCGTAGCATCAATATTTACAATACTGTTTGGTTATTAAGTTGGAGTGGATTCTTAATGAGCAACTGGACCACTAAGGAAAAGGCTAGAAGACAATACTACATCTTCCTCACTGACAGCTACTTCCCTGTTCATACAGAGATGGCATGTATATGGAACACCACTACAGAGTGACTGTCAACATGGAGAGGAAAGAGACCAGAGAGAAAATGCCTGGTGACTTCTCCAAAAATACCCACATCGTTAGTGAGGCATTCCCACCTAAATATCATACCAGCAATTGAAATCAGACCCAAAGTAAAATTCGTCTCTAATCACCAACTATCTTTCTCAAATTCTCCTTATGCCTTTACATGTGTTAATTTCATTTCCTGAAATACCTATCTCCACCTTTTCTCACTCCTCTCTCACCCCTGCCCACTACCCCAGCTGTTTCCTGACAGGTATAGTTGTTAAAAGCATAAAATCGGGGTTGAATCCTACCTCTACCACTGTCTAATTGGATGATTTTGGGAAAGTTACTTCATACTCAGTGCCTCAGTTTTTTAATATACATAATGGGGATAATAAATGTTCCTGCCTCATAGAGGTTAAATGAGTTAACAGATGTAAAATGATTACAACAGAGTCTGGCACAGAACAAGTGGATTTTAAGTGATAGTCATTATTGTTCCTGTTATTTCCATTTCACAATGGTACTTTGCAAGTGCATTTAATACAATGCTCATTTGTTTACCTTTCTGTCTCTACTACGAAGCTGAATTCAGGGATATTTCTCACTCACTCTGCATCCTCTGAGTACAGTGCCTGATACATGGTAGAGACTCACTACATCTGGGAGGGAGGGATTGGGTTCTGACTTACCCTAAGGACAAGCTTATTCTTACTGTGCCAGGGTTTGAAACCGTAGTCTTCAAGTTCTGTAACAATTCTCTTCTAATTGTGCACATTTCCTACGTGTGTTGCCAGCTCTAATAGTTCTGGCATTTACTTGTGCTTCTGCATTATTATTAGGATTTTCTAAGAGCCAGATACTTTTTAAAAAGAAAATAATAATTATTGACTTCACTCCAAGATCATAAACATAAAGTTCAAGCTCCCCTGCCTGGTACCAAGATTCATTTACAAGAAGATCCAGACACCTTTCAAACATCATTTCCATGACCTGTCGAATACACACCTTCTAACTCACCTTGTGTGTCCTGTCTCCAAGCCTGTGCTAAAGATGAGCCTTCATCCTGGAAACACTTATGTCCATCTGTCCATCTGTTAAAATCTTATTTGTTCTTCAAGATTAAAACCAAATGCCATTTCCTGCATAAAAACTCTTCTCAAAATTAATCTCTACCTCTCATATGTTCCCAAAGCACTTTTTACAGGAAAGCTGTTTTATTAAAATATTTATGACTGTTTTGACTTTTGTTATTTATACATTTAAGTTCTTAAAGGAAGGGGACCATGTCTTAATCATTTCTAAATCCAGAAATGTGCCTACAATAGTGTCCTACAACCTATTATATATAACTTTCAAACCAGAATTTAAAAGAAAAAATTAATTGACATGTAGGATGCTAGGACTCACAACTATTTACAAAAAAAAATAGATTTTAAATAATTAAGTTCCAATTACATTTAATTCTCAGAATTACCTTTGAGCATTAGATTCTTGCCTGAACCTCTTAAAGCCTTAAAGTCTGCTTTATATGCTTTCCTTGACACAATAGGCACTCAAAGTATTTGTTAAACTTAATTGTTGAATTGTTTCTTTCTGGGAAGTTTAGGAAACTGGGTCCACAGAAGGGGCCCATATGATTATAGCCACCATCTGGAGATGGCAAAGGCACTACACGATGACACCAAGAGAAAAGAATAGACCAACTGGCTTCCTCTGCTGGTCCCTGGCCACCATGCAAACACATGCATCACTTACAGACTGTCTTTGATTTTCCCCCATCCCACCCAACTGGAGCCATGACTGGTGTTGGGACTAACAAAGTCCTCCTGTTGAGGTCTGCAGGGCAAGGTGTGGGTACCAAGGGCTTCAATGACAGAGAAGGCAATTGCAGTATCAATCTCTGGAGAAGTCCAAGATCCAGAAGCCAGGCCTGAGAAAGAAATGTTCACATTTACATTATGAGCTAGAGTTCTTCAGCCATGAATTGCTAAGGGGTCTTTCCTAATATGGCATCCTACACATCAAGACAGTTGGGGAGCCACAAAGGAAAATCCCTGAAGTGTCCATTTGGTCTTTTGACGCTGTCCCATAAATCCTGTATGTTTTTCTCATTTCTTTCATTGTTCTTTTTTTCCTCCTATGACTGTATATTTTCAAATAACCTGTCTTCAAGTTCACAGATTCTTTCTTCTACTTGATCAATTCTGTTGTTGATGCTTTGTCTTGCATTTTCATTTCCTTCGTTGTATTTCTCAGTGCCAGAATCTGATTTTTTTAAAATTTCAATCTGTGTTAAATTTCTCATTCTGGTTACTTATTGTTTTTCTCATTTCATTGAATTGTTTCTCTATGTTTTCTTGAGGTTATCTGAGTTTCCTTAAAACAGTTATTTTGAATTGCTTGTCAGGCAGTTCACATATCTCCATTTTCTTAGTGTCAGTCACTGGCACTTTATTTTGTTCCTTGGGTGAGGTCAGGTTTCCCTGATTGTACCCTTATGGCCATGTACTGATATTTGTGCATTTGAAGAAGCATATATTCCAGTCTTCACTGACTGGCTTTGTCTGGGAACACCTTCAGCAGTCAGCCCAACCAGAGATTCTGGTTGGAACATCTGATGTATGGTCGGAAGCCCATGGCTACTAGGGCCAGTGTGGCACTCGCACAAGTTAGAAGCCCAGGGGAGCACCAGAGCAAGCTGAAAGACCCAGGCCACCGAGACCTGCCTGCTGCTGACAACTGTCTAAATTCCAGGGCTGCTGGAGTCAGCCCACTAGAGATGCGGACCAGAGATCAAGTCTGCCTCAAAAGTCTAAAGCCTGGAGCTACAGGGACCCACCGGATGCCAGGGTGAGTCTGGAGGTTCAATCTGTGGGTACCAGCCATAGTCCGGGGCCATGGAGGCCTTCCTGGTTCTGGGCTTTACTGTAGTGGGCCTGGTGTTGGGGTCCACGGCAAAGTCCTGTGCTTACTTCCCTCTCTTTTCCCAAAGTGGACAGTATCTCTCTGTGTTGTGTTGCCTGGGGCTGGGGTAGGGGTGATGCAAGTGAGTAATGCAGAACTGTCCTTCCTACCCTCTTCAATGCATCTTTTCATATTATGCTACAACCAGGTACTATGATCTCTCACTTCATTTCCTCAGCTCTGAAGAAGGTATTTTCATGCATAGATAGTTGTTCAAATTAATGTTTCTGTGGAGAGATGATCACTGGAGAATCCTGTTCTTCCATCTGCCCCTCTCCACAGCCTACAGCTTAATAACTTTTTAACCCTGACAGTCTCAATACTTACCATATGGGTATATGTTGCTCAAAAAACCCGACGTTTTTAAAAAATAAAAATGTGACTAGAGCCTAAAGAAAGTGGTAGAGGAATGATAAGAGATGTTATGACAACTGATAATGAACCTTGCAAACTATTTGTTCTGTTTTGGTTTTCCAGGAGGGACATGAGAGTGAGAATATCTGTGAATTAACAGCCTGATTTACTTTAAACTTTCATGAAGAAGCCTGAAACAACAATGAAGACACAAGTCTTCCTAAGCGGGTAAGCACAGGCACCCCAATCACCCGATTTCTCTACCTCATCTTACAGAATATAGACATATATCCACAAAGAGCAATACGAAATTGGAGTGAGAAAGTGAGTTAGCTTCCATTTTCAAAAATGTTTATTTCTGTGTTTAAGGTGAAACAAGAGCCCCAGGGTCCTATATCCCAAAGGAAGACCAACCTGTGAGCATTCTTTAGCATACAAGGAAAACTTTTAGCGAAGGAAAAGGCACACAAGAAACATGAACATCCTCATTCCAATTTTCCGTAATTCTCAAGAGTTAATCTGAGATGTTGGGATTTTTCAGGGCTGAAAAGCAAGGAACATCACATGAAGGCTACTCCAACTTACCAAAATACAATTTATTGCCAGAGTTACAGATAAACTGAGCCTCTCTCAGGTTGCTTGTAAAGACCATGCCCAGGAAGGACTGGAAACCACTTCAGAACAACTCACAGCTACTGGCTGCATAATGAATGAGAAGATATCCTCTACAACCCCCCGAGTCTCAGCCAAGCATCATACAAGCCAGGAGGCGGAAGTTAAGAAAAGTAAAGTAGTATAAAAAATGTTATAATATAGGATAGAAATATGGTCCCAGCATCCTGAGTTTCAAGTAATTCTTAGATAGATGAAGGTTAAATTGGCAGGCCAACATATATGCTGCTATAAAATGGACAGCAGAATAAAATATTGTCTAATAATTCAAAATAGAAATGTAGAAAAGAATACTGTGACTACCAATTGGCCACACAAGTTGATCTTGATCATCTCTTCTTTAATCCACCTCACTAAATTGAGAGTTAAGAAATTTAAAATGGCATAATATCCTGAGGAGGTCCAAATAAGTCTCTTTCTCTAAAAGAGAGAAAATGGAAGGGTGATAATGATGAAACAGGGCAGAAAAATCTACAATGTAGACATTTATGGGCAGGACCCAATTAATCTTGCAAAACTGGGCAAAACTTGAGATTCCTGGAAGGACAGAGAATGAGCATGAGCTGTGAGGCAGGAAAAGCAAATGATCTGAAATCATGTATGTGAAGCAACCAATCATTAACCCCTACCATATGCCCCTCTCCATTCTGCCAACTAATAATCTCTCTTTTTTCTCCTCCCCCTCCTCCTCTCCATCAACCCAGATACCACCTACCCCCACCCACACACACACATACAAAAAGAAATGTGGAGCAATCTTTTAAAAAGAAATTGGAGGGCTTCAGAGAAAAAGCACATTCAGACACCAACTCATTCAAATATCATAAAACAAAGCCCACGTAGAGAGTCACAAGGCAGCTGTTTAATGGCTTCAGTCTTAATTATGAATAGACAATCATGGTTACCAGTTATATGAAGAAAGCCTCCAACAAGAAAGAACACAAACAAGATGAATAAATGGAGGAAATAATTCTGGAGGAAACACACATAAGACAGGCAATAGAAAAGAATTTCAAAAATCTAAAGGAGAGCCAAGAAAATATTATAACCATAAAACAAGAAGAGAATGTTATGAAAATGGAAGACGTAAACTAGAAAAAAATCTTGCTAATAGAAAATTATTTTTAAAATTAAATAGAAGGATAAACAGAAAAGATCCTAATTTCTCACAAAATTATGACTTGATTTCAGAATTTGAAGTTATCATAAAATGTGTTTCCATATAAAAAGAGGAAAGTAAGAAAACTGGCCATCTACAAAGGAATAGGAATTAGAATGGCATTAGAGTTTTCGAGAGCAAGTCTGAAGACTACAGACAAATGTAGCTCCTACTGAGAAGTTACTCTTCCCCGCCACTCCATTCTCATCACCCACCCCGCAAATGTTTAACAATGGAGCTGGAGGAAAATAATTTTCATCCTAGAATTCTATATTCATCCTAATCATCAACCGAAGATGAAAATAGAGCAAAATATTTTTAAACATTCAAAGACTCAGAAAAGTTAGCCCCTCTACACCCTTTTATAAGAAGATAATTGAAGATATGTACAACCAAAATGAAGGAGTGAACCTAAAATGAAGACAGGATAGTTTTCAGGAACCAGTGGATCTGAAGGAGGAAATTCCAGAGTGACAGGTAAGCAGCAGGCCTCGGGAGCAGAAAGATGGAGGAACGTGGGGAGGGGGGCCTGGGGAAAAACTCCACCAAAGTGAACTCTGATGTGGGAAAATGTCAGAAATGGAAGTGGTGATTAAAGGGCCAAAAGGGTAGGGGGAAATGGCATTTGGAAATTCCATAAAAACAGACAGCTATATGAACAAGAAAATTAAACTACAATGATCATTAGTTCCACTATAAATAAGTCACAAATAATATTTATTTTCAATTTTTAGAATTAACCTTTTGATAAAGCTTAAAGACTTAAATGTACTTACAAAACAAAATGAAATATCATGATTTGTATTATATAAAAGTAAACAGAAGTAGAGAGTGCAGGGGTGCCAAGAGCCTAATTTTACAAAGCAGGGAATCTAAAAGATACTGTTTGGTAATAAAAAATTCATCAAGATGCGTACTTAGGAAGTAAACTTTTTACTATGAATGTTTATTTCAGTAAAAAGAGAAACAAAAAACAAAATATTATATCATGTGTTTGGAGAAATGGGCATGTGAGGATATTGGAAAACTAAATTCCCATCTATTTTAGCAGAAAGTCTGTGCTTTAAATTGCTATGCTTTAAATGTGTCCTTCCAAGTTCATGCAATGGAAATTTAATCTCCAATGCAACACTGTTGAGAGGTGGAAACTTTAAGAAATGATTAGGTCATGAGGGCTCTGCCCTCACAAATGAATTAAAATGATTATTTCAGGAGCGGTGACACAGGATAAATGTGGCCCCCTTCCCTGCTCTCTCTTGTGCACATTCTCATCCCACGTGATGCCTTCAGTCATGTTATGATGCAGCAAGCAGGCCCTTATCAGATGGAGTCCCTTGACTTGGAGATCTCAAACTTCCTAGGCTCCAGAACTGTGAGCCAAAAAACTTCTGTTGTTTATAAGTTATTCTCATTTCTCTATAAATTGTGGCATTCTGTTATAGCAGCACAAAACAGACTAAGACATTAATAAATTAAGAAACAACAATAAAAGCCTATTTCATTGAGATTTGAAGATAACATTCAGAACAGCTAAAAGAGAAAAAAGTAGTTGCTTTTTGGGAACAGGTTTGGGAAGTATTAATTAAAAATGTGTTACTTTTAGACAAGTCCTAACACTTATTTTGATTAAAACAAAACAAATTTCAGAGAAAATAATATTGTAAATGTACAATGTATCAGCAACTTACCAGATGAGTTTCTGTGGGCTGGTTTAGGAAATGAATAATTGTTTATAGCAGGGGTTAGCAAACTAAATCCTGCTCAGTGCCTGTTTTTGTAAATGAAGTTTTAATGGAACAGAGTCACACCCATTTGTTCACATATTGTGTAAGTCTGCTTTCTGCTACAACAGTAGAGTTGAGCAGTTGCAACAGAGATCTACAGACCACAAAACCTAAAATACTTACTATGTGGCCCTTTATAGAAAAGGTTTACAGATCTCTGATGTGAAACACTGATTTTCTGGGAAAATGTTATCTATAGCCAAGCTGACTTTTTAAAGAAAGTCAAGCCAGATACAGTGGTGTGCACCTGTGGCTACTCAACTCAGGAGGCTGAGTTGGCAGGATCGCCTGAGCCCAGAATTCGAGGCTGCAGGGAGCCATGATCATGCCACTGCACTCCAGCAGGGGTGACAGAACACGACCCTGTCTCAAACAAAAACAACAAAACAGGTTCTAATTTGGGGGCTGCCTCTCTCATGTGCATAGCTTGCCTGATGGGGACGAACATGACATGCCTTGAGACGTGGTGTCTAATGTGTTCTGATTGGGACATGTAAAAGAGCATTTGCAGGCCCGAGTTGTGGATATGCATGAGATCCGCCTCTCCCTTTTACAATAAAGGAGAAAGTCCGTTATGAGACTAAAATTCTCCTAACCTTTCAGATGACAGTAAGAACCCAGCCTTTGTCTTTTTATTGTTACATGCTGTCCAAAAAAGAGCAGCCTTTACATGCTCACATAACAATGAATTTCTGCTTGTTTCTTAGTGTGGATATTAGAATGAAGCTTATCAACATCAACATAAGTATTCAGCATTCTAGGTCAAAGATTCAGCAGCTGGGCATTCAAAGATATCCTATAGATTTTTTTTTTTTTAGAAAAAGATTTTAAAAATTAAAAAACATGAACAAACCAAAAAAAGGCACACTAGTCTGAATGCCATGACCTTGGTGTTTCTCATCACAATCCTTTAAATTACCATATAACCTGGAGGTAAATCCAATTTATGGGAAGACCAAATAGGAAAGTAAGTGATAGTCTGCTAAGGAAACCATTAAAAAATAAGAGCATTTCTCCTAAATGACAAGGGGTGACTTTGTCTAAATTATGTATTCAGAATTAATATCAAACAATCATACCTCTTAGCATTAGCTAGTTCATAGGAGGTCTTTCTGCACAGAAACCACTTGACTGTCAAAAGAACTTATGCTTGTGACAAAAACTTTTATTCCATATCTGGATTCTCAGTGCATACGAGATGTTAGAGGGTACAGAATTGTATCAAAATTTCAGGGTGAAGGGGGATATTTTTAAATGATACTGCCCCAAGTTAGTGAGAAATTTTACAGTACTGAGCACTATTATTGATTGGAGCCTGTTGCATACCTCAGGCAGGCTGATGAGGAAGAATTACACAATTCTTCTCTTTAGGGGAGAAACAGTCTTCTAGCAGGATTTCCTAATTCCTATTTGGATGAAGAGTTTATATGCAGACATTATTGGACAAAATCATGTCTAATGAGCAAAAGGAAAAAAAAACTTAAAGGGGAAACAAATTTTGAAAGTGGGATGTTAACCTATTACCTCTAGCTTTAAAATAAACTAAAACAAAAGTCATCTGAAGATAGCTATCAACACATATTTTAATGAGATCTTCCTATAGTGTTTATAGTTTGCTTTTTTCCATTTACTTTGTTTTCAAATATTTCCATGTCCATAAACATAAAATTCTATATATTTTTAATATCTTCATTTAACATCCTTGTAGACAGTGTAGGCATTTGTCAAACTGTTTTTAGACACAGAACTCCTAGGTCAAAGGACTTATACTTTTTAAGGATATTTGATAGCAGATCTCCTAACTGATCTGCCAAGAATTATACCGATTTGCCCTCCCAGTACAAGTACATGATTGTGGCGCATGGCCACCCCCTTGCCAACTCTGGCTATCGGCATCCATTTCCAATACTGCTAATTTTATGACTCTCAAAATGGTCATAATTTGGTCAGGGCTCTGAGCTGCTCTATCCAAGGCAACTGTTAAGTGCACTTAACATTTTTTGACAGCAGCAATGATGATGATGACGATGATGATGACAAATACCTTTGTTCTAAGCATTTCACACCTATTATATCATTTAATTGATACAACAATCCTATACGGGGGTATTAGGATCATCTCCATTTTGCAGATGAGATGAACTGAATTACAGAGAGATTAGTTAAATTGCCCAAACCTACAAAGCTAATAGGAAGTAAAATTGGGATTCAAACACATACAGTCTGGTTCTAGAGTCCTTCAGAATCTATCTTACTTCCCCAGATATCAGTACGTACCTACTAATAGTTCAGGTACCACAAAGAAAAAGATCCATCCACTCCTGCCCTCAGGAAATGTTACAGTTCTACAGTTCTACAAGTGCGAGCTAACTGGAATACAATTAGCCAAGTACTTTCCTATCTGGAATCTGTTCCCTTTTAAATTAGAATCTATGACTTTGCACATTCCCTCCCGGCTACATGGCACTCATGAATGGATGGGCACCATACCCCATGTCACACCAGTCAATCTGCCACATCCTTCTGCTTTACATCTCTTGTCATGGCCTTACCCCTTGCCCAGTAACCAGATAATCATGTGAGTCTTAACTGAGACTCAACAGTTCTCACAGCTGCTGACCACTGTAGATGAGAATTTTTGAACAGGGTGGGAAAAATCTTGGGTTTTAAGAGGCAACAGAACACCCTGTACCAGGCTCTGACTTCCCAGGTCCACCACTTACAAGTTATGTGTCTTTGGATCAGGCACTTAACCTCTGTGAACCTCAGTATTTAAAATCTGTGAAGTGGAGACAATATTTACAGCTCATAGTGCTGATAATGTAAGGAAATGTGCTAATGTGCTTAGCACTATGCCCGGCACATACTAAATTCTTGGTCAATAAAAGTTATTGTTATTTATAGATGTTTCAAATCTTAGCTCCTTTTGTTATTCCTGTTGATACCAACTTGAGAATTATCATGACACTATGAAGTCTAAACTGTCTCTAAATTTTAAAAAAACTGTATCCAAAAGAATAATCTTTCAGAGATAAACCAAAAGATGAAATAAAAGCATCCTTCACTTTAAAAGATAGTGTTAATATATAGCTATAAAAAATTTTCTTAATATCAGATCTATAAGCTTTAAGACTATCCTGTTACCATAAATCAGAGCTAATACTTTATTACTTATAAAGTAAAAATAGGTATTTCTCTATTACTATATGTTACTATGTATGTTGTGATGTTACTATAATGCTGACCATGGCTCTACAGGAATAACCTAGACAAAATCTAGGACACTCAGTAAAGCAGATGGTGCTTAGGAACCTACTGAATAAACAGTCTCAACTACACTTTCAGAAAGTATCCCTTTGAAGAAGCTAAGGAATAATCATGTCTTTATGGAATGGCATAGTATTAAACAAAAATAGATTCTGTCTATTAGTGGGAAACATTCTGGTTCAATTGAGATGGACTACATCTAGGATCCCCAGGTTGTGCTTGGGTAGGAGCTACTTCCTATTTCCCTTTAGCCTTAAAAAAAAAATAAATAAATAAAATGCAGTCTAAAGGTGAAGCATTGGAATAGAAGAGAAGAGGTTGGTGATAGCCTCCCATGCCCTTTCTCATATAAAAAACTTAAAGTTGGTGAGGAAGAGGAATGGCATTACACAGTCAACAAGCTTTGACCATATTAGACCACAATTTTTCAACTAGGAGTTTCCTCAGGGTAGCACAGTGTATAAGAACTTTGCTTTCAAGACAAACAGAGGTTAGTTCAATTATGGTGCTGCTATTTATCAGCTGTGAAATCATGAGCAAGCTATTTATCTTATTTAAGTCTCAGTTTCTTAATCTGCAAATGGAGATAGTAATAGAATCTACCACATAGGACTTTCATGAGGATTAAATAAAGGAATACACTGTACACACAGTGCTTAGAGGTGCCTCTTCCACAAGGAACAGGCAATACATTTTAAATACTATTTATATTTCTGATATCCCAACAGTTAACACTAAACTGTACCAAGTACACATTACTTTGCTCTCTCTCACACAAATATACACATATATAAACAAGTCACACAGTCCCACACCTGAAGGTCAATGAGGATAGTGTTTGCTACCCTTGTAGAGTACAATCTATAAACTGTGATGACTAAGACAATAAATTTTCCCAACCATCTGAATGAGCTTTGGAAGTGGATTTTTCACTTGAGCTTCCAGAAAAGAGCCCAGGCTGGCTGATGCCTTGAGTTAGCCTTATGAGCACTGAAGCATAGAACCCAATTGAGCCTGGCTGAATTAGTAACCTACAGAAATGTACACTAAGAAATGAAGGTTGATTTTAGCCAATAACTAATAATAATAATGGTAACTGTGATCATGTGAACTGGCTTCCTCTCCCCCACTCATAGCAGACCTGAGGTTAATCTAGAGAATGAATTTTGGGCTAGAAGAAATCATCCAATCCACAATCAGTGTCTTCAATTCTAGAATAAATTAAAATATTTGGTTATCGCCAAAATGACATTTTCCTCAAGGCATTAGTCCAAGATCTCTATCCTAGTGAATCACAAAGAGGAGAAAGAAGAGCCAGCACAGAGTATTTATAGGTCACTGACTTGGTGCACAGCCAAAAGATTTCTTTTAACCAACATCTCTGCCAAAGGAATTATCTGCAGATTCTCTTAATGGTTTTTTTTTGTTTTTTTGTTTTTTTTTTTTTGAGATGGAGTTTCACTCTTGTTGCCCAGGCTGGAGTGCAATAGTGCAATCTCAGCTCACTGCAACCTCCGACTCCCAGGTTCAAGCATTTCTCCTGCCTCAGCCTCCCGAGTAGCTGCAATTACGGGTGCCTGACACCACGCCCCGCTCATTTTTTTGTATTTTTAGTAGAGACGGGGTTTTGCCATTTGGCCAGGCTGGTCTCGAACTCCTGGCCGCAGGTGATCCGCCTGCCTCGGCCTCCCAAAGTGCTGGGATTACAGGCGTGAGCCACTACGTCCGGCCTCTTAATTGTATCTTAAAGCATTTTAAAAATAACAAATGAAACTGAAAAAGATAAATCGAGGTATCTAAGCAGTTATACTGAACTCATTTCTGAAGCTATGCAAACCATGCAAAATCTCAAGAGACTGAAAACTATTTTCTATTCTCAAGATTCAAAGTAAAAACTTAGAATACAAAACTCTAAGACAGAGAAGGCAGAATGGTGGCAGTTCCAGGGGGTGGGCAGAACCCTAATCTTACAACAGACCTGAGCCATTGCTGCTGTTAATTCTACCAGCAGATGATGTAGGAGGGCCCCTCACAGGCTGGGCCCGCCTTATATTCTCTGCACCATGAGAGTGGAACCTGGGCACCTATTAGTCCCTTTCCACGCTATCTTCCTGTGAAAATTCTTATGAATAAGAAAACGTGACCTTTATAAAGGAATAATTTTATTCAAATTGTCAGGAGGTGGGCAAAGAAGTTAAATTTTATACCTACTTTTTTTAAAAAAATAAAAAACCTCATGTAATGTTAGCAACTGACCAAATACTCCTTGGATTTCGTGTCTCGGGAGAAGGAACTAAGAAAACATACAGTTCTCTGAAATGTTTCCTGGATTCTTTCCTCTTTTTCCACAAAAATAGCACTACTCTTTTTTTCTTTTTTCTTTTTTGATGGGGGATGAGGATTATACAGGAGATTTGGCAACCTAAATGAACATGAGAGAAAGCCAATAGTATAACTAAAGGAAGGGGATCGCCAAAACCATTCACTTAGGGGAATTTCAAACTTTGGTGCTAAAGCTTCCAAATAATCAGCATCACCATCACCAACGAGTAGAGTGCTGACTGCCACTTAAGGGCTCTGAAAAAGAAAGGCTCCTTGGTAGCCGTTCCAACCTGGCTCCTGCTCCCTGCGAACCAAGGGAAAGTGGAAATCTAATTCCATGTAGCCTGGAAGAAACCTTAAAGGTGCAGGGCTGTGGAGAGGTCAGGTGAGGAACAGGAGTTCCCCAACCCACCACTAGGGTTCTGGAAGCCCTGGTAAGCTGCCAGGGGAACTGCAGCACGGTTCCTAGAGAACTGCCTCAAATCAGACACACATAAGGAAGCCAGGCAGTGATGGCGCTGCATGAGAATACAAGCAGAACAGTCTCCTCAGAACTACTTGGAGGTAACTGTCTCTCAGCCGTCTTCCAGGTTTTCCACAACCCACAAAGGTCTTTCAGGTGGGTAATTTGGGTTACTTGTAAGATGGAGTGACAGCACAACTTCATTGGCAGAGACAACAGGATCTCATATCTAGAACCAAAACTTTCTGGGTTTCACCATTTGCCCGTTATCCCCTGAGAAACATCGGCATCACCTGTTAACTTGCTCATGAATGCAAATTCTCAGAACCAACCCAGACCTATGAATCTGAAACTCTAGGGGGGCGGGACGGGGGAGGGCAGGAAGTTGTGTCTTAGCTCCCACTTGTTAGGATTCTGATGCACACTCAAATTTGAGGACCATTGAGCATTCTAGAGCAACACAATCTCATGAAAAAGCCTCGAAAACAGCATCTAGATATTAGGCAAAAATACATGCCTGAATAGAAGAAACACACTCCGTTCACAGGTTTCTATTCCCAAATTTTTAAATTTAATTAGCAGTTCTTTGTCAAAAATGTCCTCTCACATGCAGCATTTTAAAATGAGAAATCTGGGGCCTCCTCAACCAACTTCACATCCACTTTCCAGGGCAGCTCAAAACAAATGACTGATAAACCAACATGGGGCACTCTGAATCATCAGCCCATGTTTAGAACTCCCCACATGGTCAGCCGAGGCATTCCATTGAGAATGCATCATGTCTTGACTTCTCTCTCTGGCCAATCCTGCCATCATTGCATTTCTTAATAAACCTCCTGCATGCTAACAAATAAAAAATAAATAAAATGAGCAATCTATTGCAAATAGCCAGTCCCAAAGAAATCCTTCTGCCTTTGTTGTTCCCCTCAAAATTGCACATTATTTAAGGGGCCTGTCTTTTACACATTTTTATTAACACCTAGAGCAATACAAATCCTCCACAAATTCTAGCAAATATGTATTAATACAATAATAAGTAATTCTAAGAGCAAACACTCAAATTAGTAAGGTCTGGTTTCCTGTAGATTACTAAAGCGGGGAAGGAGTAAGGGGGAGAACTCAGAGAAAGCGTGCGTTGACTAAAAGACAGAAAGGAAGCAGAAAATTTATTCTGAGCAGATGCCAAGACTTTGCCACATGCTTACAGTAAGAGAAATGGAGAGCAGAGAAAATTATTTTTAAAACCTCCTTTTCCTTGAGAACTAAGTTAATCATAGCCCTGCTTTAAGATATTAGGTAAATACTTTTTCAATGAAAGACATAGGTAGACACAGAATATTAGCATGAAATGTGCCTTAAATTATTTAAAAGATATGGACTATTTATTTTCCATGGACAGGAATCACCTGTCTTCATTCATAAAATTCAAGTGGATAATTTTTTGATAAAATTGTTTTCTTTATACATTGTTAAAAAATTAATATTAATTAATTGTTGATAATGTACCCTTTCTACCCAAGACTGGAACAAACATATCAGCCACTTAAATTCCTCAGCAATACTTAGGCTGCTGAATTTGTTAGCAGTGGTAATATATGTGAGCTTGCCTGACTTTAACTGCATCTCCTCAAAGAAAAAAGTAGATGAGAAAGTAAAAGTGTAGAGGTGGTGTGATAGAGTGGAAAGTGATGAGCTTTTCTGAAGTAGAGCCGGATCCTAATGCCAGCAGCTATATTGTTATGACTAAGTTAATTGACACTCAGGACTCTTTTCTCACCTATACATCGAAGGCTGTGGCACAGTTTAAATGTGTTCATGTGTGTACAGTGCCTGTACGATGATAAACACTAAATCAATATTATCATTATTATTAAGAGGCACCCATTTTCATTTTAAATCAATTCATTAGATGTTAATAAAATGAACCCCTATCCCTCCATTCTGCCTTCCATTATTTGGCAGATAAGAAGGCTCTGGCCCAATCGTTCTCAACTCTGGCTGTATATTACAATCACTTGAAAGTTCTTGTGTGTTTTTAACTGCCATCTTGCCACAGGACAACTGGATCAGTGTCTGGGGCAGGCCCCAGGCCTTGGTGATTCTGATATAGTAGGAGGGTTGAGAAACACTATTCCAAATGGATTCTTTACCAAAAGCACTTCGGGGCAAATTGGCTATTCTAGAATTTGATCATTTGGTGGTTTGGCCTGCTCATCCTGAAGGATCAGGAGGAGGACACAGCCTTATCCTATCTCAGCATTCTTGGGCGATGTCTAATATACCCTAGGGTGAAATAAATACTATGCAGTATTTCCTGGTCACCCTTTGCCATTGAAGGAGAACGTCTGAATTAACTAAAGATGGTGGAAGAGACAAAAGATTAGGTTAGCTATTATTCTTTAAAAACTTCTCCTTCTCCTCCTTCTTCATCCACTACTTATAACAGATATCTGAGGAGTCCCTACTATAGCACTTAGAACACTAACTGAAAATAGGACAATTCATGAATGCCCTGACTCGTTACATGGAATTTCAGAGATATTCAGATATCTCTAAAAGAAGAAGGTCTTCCCATACTTCTCCACAGTTTAAGTCATCTTTCATAGTCTAAGAATGTGAGAGTATACATTGTACAGCCTAACCAACATGGTGAAACCCCGTATCTACTAAAAACACAAAAATTAGCTGGGCGTGGTGGTGCACGCCTGTAATCCCACTTACTGGGGAGGCTGAGGCATAAGAATCACTTGAACCCAGGAGGCAGAGGTTGCAGTGAGCTAAGATCATGCTCCTGCACTCCAGCCTGAGCAACAAACAAACAAACAAACAAACAAAGGAAGTAGACATTGTAAACTGAAACATAAAACTTTAAAGGTAGAAATATCACCTTGGAGAGCGAACAGATATTTAATATTTGTTCTCAATCAACATTACCTGATACCAATCACCAGCCAGGGTTATGCAAGGTACTTCCATTTACGCAATCTCATTTATGACACAATGTTGTAGTTTGAAGAGCTCTGGGTGCTGTTATAGTCACGGAGACCTCTTGTAATGATCAATTGCTACAGCAATTTAAACCTTCTTTAACTTAGAAGGTTTATGATGCTAGAATTTTACTTTTTGTATTATTATCTTTTTTTATGGCATATTGTTGGTAAGATGGTATATATGATGCCAAGTCTTTGGTCAGAAAAGATGCTGCTTTCACAATGTTGTTCTCATAGAAAAACATAAATCAGTTTGTGGTATTGTTTCCAAGAATATGCTAAGGCAAGCAGGGGTTTTCCCTACAGTCCTCAAGGCAAGTTCAAGATTATTCTGGGTATTCTAGGCTGCTGCAAATATTTCTTCCCAAAGGCCAACTCAGAATCTCAAAACAAAACAAAAACAGAAATAACAAAAAAAAGAAACCCTCAAAATCGAACAAAAATTCTCATTTTCATTAAGAAAATTTTCAACTATTAGTTATGTTGCCAAGTCCTATTTTTATCATTGATTCTTTTCAAATTCAATATATCTAAAATGTGGACTCAGATATATCTAATCAACTATTTTTGCAGCTTTTCCTTTGGTTTTAATGCAAACTCCAGAATAAGAACATTTAAGAAGGTCACCCCAGCTATGCACAACCTGAATCCAACAGGATTCCAACAGGATACTTGGCTTTAACTTAGAATGTTGGTTTTAACTTGGAGTAATGGCTTGGAAATCTCCTAAAAATTTCCACTATGTTTTATGAATAATCTAGAACTTTACTGGAGATTTTACTCTATTTTACATTGATACGGCTTTAAAAGATTTTAAGTTTTGGCTCCAAACAACTCTAGTGCAACAGCAGGTCAAATAAGGTCTTGAATGTTGTTTAGTATTTTATTCGAGATCAGTATTTACAGTACTGACAAAACTATTTAAGATTATCAAAGTCAGTGAACTCCTTCCTTTACATTTCTTTGATATATACAGGGCCAAATTGTCAACTGATGCTTGAAGTGAATGGTAGAACCAGGCTAGTCATTTTAAAATAGGCAACAAAGTTTGGGTGGAATGATCAATTGAACAATCAATTAAAAGTCTGACCCACAGAAATGAACTTTTCAGATGATCCCAGATTTCCAAGGAATACAGTGGTGTTGTACTATCTACCATAAGGGCTGGTGGCATGAGGAACATTCAGGAGCCATGGACAACAAATTATGCTGCTTCAAGAAGTCAATGGCTGGATGGGTGCAGTGGCTCACGCCTGTAATCTCAGCATTTTGGGAGGCTGGGGAGGGAGGATAACAAGGTCAGGAGATCAGGACCATCCTGGCTAACACGCTGAAACCCCGTCTCTACTAAAAATACAAAAAATTAGATGGGTGTGGTGGCGCACACCTGTAGTCCCAGCTACTCGGGAGGCTGAGGCAGGATAATTGCTTGAACCCGGGAGGTGGAGGTTGCAGTGAGCTGAGATTGCGCCACTGCACTCCAGCGTGGATGAAAGAGCAAGACTCTGTCTCAAAACAAACAAACAAACAAAAATAAACAAACAACAAAAACAACCAGTCAATGGCTGGCAGATTTGAAGCACTAACAATAGTTGACAGTTTCTTGAAGTAAACATTTATCTATTTGGAGAAGTAGAATGAAATGAAATCTTTCTGAAAAAACCATTTAAAAAATTAAATTTGAATTTGACCCACAGAGATTGATCACAGTTGAAGAATTTGACCTGCAGGGACAAATTGTTCAACTGATCCAATAATTTAAATTATAATGTATATGTTCTCATTCTCACACCTTCAAGAGCAGCAGTAGCAGTTCAAGAGGCATAAGGGAAGCTTCACAAATAGCTCATCAGCTCAAGAAGCAGATGAAGGGGGAGTAATAATTAAAAAATGGTGAATGTCCCAAACTGGAAGTTGGGACACCTGGTTCTGCAAAGACTAATTGTGTGTCCTGCCTCTAAAGTAGATATTCAACCTCTCTTGGCCTCTGAAAGCACCCGTAAAAAGAGAATATGAGAATGATGTTCTCTGAGATCCTATCATACCTTTAAAAGGCTATGGTTCTAAGTTAACTTGGAGTTTGGTTTTAATAAGGTCTTAAAAACTCTTCATCTTTCCTGTTAAAAATGTTCAGTCTCCTGTAAATGTCACTACTGATCTGATATCCTGCCATGACATTCCAGAGATGAGACAGGAAAAAATGTGACTGGCTCATGTAGATTCTATTCCTATCCTCTCACTATCCTGACTTTGCCAGGAGCAGTTCAGTTCTGGAACACTTCAAAAAACATGTCTTTATCACTAAATTTTTAGAATAGGGATTCAAATTTAAAGTGTAAGAGAAGACTGGTTGGGCTAGGTGGCTCACACCTAATCCCAGCACTTTGGGAGGCCAAGGTGGGTGGATCACTTGAGGCCAGGAGTCTGAGACCAGCCTGGCCAACATGGCAAAACCTCATCTCTACTAAAAGTGCAAAAATTAGACAGGAATGGTGGCACACACCTGTAATCCCAGCTACTCGGGAGGCTGAGGCAGGAGAATCGCTTGAACCCAGGAGGCGGAGGTTGCAGTGAACTGACATGGCGCCACTGCACTCCCACCTGGGTGACAGAGCCAGACTCCGTCTCAAAAAAAAAAAAAAAAAAAAAAAAAAAAAAAAAAGTAAAGTAAAGAAAGGACTCAGTTTAGGTTTGAGCCTAGACATATGGTTTCCCACCTAGCTCTTCTAATACGATTCATTTGGGCCTCAGTTTATTCCTCTGCACAGTGGAAAAAACAAATCATTTTGATGAATGGTACTAGATTTTAGTGGGTTAGTGTTTTTAGGATAGAAGTAGAAGAGGATGGGAAAAACAGTTTGTAGCATTTTGGGCTCTTGAGAAGGCATGTACCACCCTAATCATCAACAGTGGATCATGCATCTTGCTGCAACTTATTATTCCCAGATGCTCAAAAATACCTATGGTTGAATGATGATGACAAAGCAGATGTCAGCATTTAAATCTGGTAAACATCTAACAGGAAGAAGTGTGACATGTGGGAAGAGGTTCAAATCCAAGCCAACCTAGATTTGAATCCTACCACCATCATTAACTACAGGATGGAGAGAGGTTATTTGATCTAAGACAAATTAATTGACCATCTGTAAATAGGGAAAAAATTTTTTCTCACTGACTCTATTTTGAGTATAAAATGACATATCACATGTTAAGGTCTCAGTACAGTGTCTGGCACACAATAGGTATGTGAGAAATGGTGATGATTATTACATATCAAAATGGATTTTATTAAGAAAAATCAAATATGCTGAACATCGGATTCCATGTACCTGCTACTAACATATTATGGGCTACCTTTAAGCCTCCCACAGTCATCTTTATAATTTGCCAGAATCTTATCTTTAAGAAAAGACAATCTCTGCAGAAGATAGGTATTAAGTATTTTTCTCTCCATGTGAAACTTCCAAATCCTCCTCACCATAATGACTGAATGTGTAGCACTATAAGCATGAAGCTCACACATTTATGGAGATAAGAAAACAAGTGTGACAAATTATAGCAGACTTTATGGAAAGAGTTAGTTCAATGAAAACAGCCAGATAAGCAGGAAGGAAGGAAGGGTAAATCAGATATGATGAATTCCATGACAAGTCCATAGCACCAAAATGATCAGCTCTCTTAGTATGTTAGTTTCCCCATACCATAAACACTCCACTTATTTTTTTTTAGAATTCCATTTCAACTTACCCATTGTCTTTATTAGCTATGGCTTTTAGCATTATTTTTTTAGTGTTGTTGTAGAGAATATACATCCTTAACTTTCACAATCTACTTAGAGTTCATACTGCACTGCTTCACAGAAAATGTGCAAACCTTAACCATATATTCCATTAACACATCCTCCCACCACCATAGTACTGTACTTTATGCTATGGCTGTCATATGCATTACAGCTATGTACATAATAAATCCCATAAGATAATGTTATAGTTTTTGCTATTAATCATATGTATTGTGAATAAATTGAGAGGAAACAAAATATTTTTTATTTACACAGATATCTGCCATTTCTGATGTTCTACATTACTCCTTGTAATAGCCAGGATTCCCTCTCATATTATTCCCATATAGCTTAAAAATTTTCTTTAGCATTTCTTGTAGTGAAGATCTGCTGATTGTGAGTTTTCTTATATTTCTTTTTATTTAAAAATATTTTCGCCTCTATTGTCAAAGGAAATTTTCACTGGATACAGATTTCTTGTTTGACAGGGTTGTACTCCCCCAAACCTTCTAGAACTTTAAAGATATTGTTAAACTCTCAGCTGGCCTCCATAGCTCCAGATGGGTGTCCATGATCATTTAAATCAGTTACCTTCTATGTTATGTGCCATTCTCCTCTGACTGCTTTCAAGATTTTCTCTTTAATTTTTGCAATTTGACTATGATACAAAGAACCTGGAAAATGTGACCCATTCTCAAGGGAAAATGGATAGAAGTCAACCTTGAGATGATGCAGATGTTGAAATTATTAGGCAACGATTCTAAAGCAACTATTATAATTGAGATAAAGGAAAATATTCTTGTACACATAAATGAAAATATAGGGAATTTCAGCAGGAAAATATAAAATATAAAAAAGAACAACAGGGAAATCTTAGATCTAAAAATAATATCTGAAATTTTAAAAATCCTCTGTATGGGTTGACTTAATAGCACAGTAAAAGTAATGGGGAAAAATTCAGTAAACCTGAAGATAAATGAGTAGAAAGGATCCTTGATGAATCCAGGTTCTTTGTAGCTAAAGTAACTTAGGATTGTATCCTAAACATTATGAATACTGTTGTGGAGACTCTGCATTCCATTATTTTCCTTTGAACAGTGTTAATGTTTATTTTAACAAGCAATTAGTTTTGTTAAACTGCAAACCCTGTCTTGTGTGCAGGAGGCAGCAGATCAAATCTCAGTCCAGCTCTGTTACCATTAACTGCTGCTTTGACTTTGTCCAACACATGTATGGTTCAAGAATCAGCCAGAGACTTGGGCAGAGTTTACACTCACAATCTTGGGCTCTCCTTGTCTGACTCTCCTTCCTGGTTTCCCCCTCTCACTCTCCAATGGTCATAGGCTCCCTAGATTCTTTCTTCTTGCCACTCAGACAAGAAAGCTAAGAGTTTTTAATCACAACTTTGGCTGCCCTGTGTCATTCTGCAAAAACAGACAACTCGCCCCACTAAAGTTCTTTTTTCTAGGTGTCCACTGCTTTACAAAACCTGTTTGCTCATTTTTTTTTCCCTTTCAAAAACCTTCAAGTAGTTGCTTTTTTGCATTTTGTCCCAAGTTTATTGTTATCCATGGAAAGGTTAGTGTGTCCAAAGCTTATTCCAACACACTAGAGGAGGAAACCACAAATATCCTGATTAACAAAAAACCTTTGTCTATATATCAAGAATCAACTTGAAATGATGAACTATAGGTTGGCGAGTCTTCCTATGCCTGCAGAAGTCTCATTTTATCCCACTCCTACATGATTCGCACTGGATTTTCTATTATGCATTTCAGCTCATCCTCAAGCCTCCAGCCAAACCTGGTCTCCATTTAGTGAGTCTTCACTCTCAAGGGTGGGATGTGTACCACTGGTAAACTAGATGACTTAAGGTGACTGAGACAGAACATTAAATAGCACGGAATCACATAACTATGGGGAAATGATTTTCAATTTTTTCAACTCTTCTGATTCTGCCAAGCAATACATCTCAGTTTTGTGGTAATATGTCTTTAACACTTTTCTAATAGTGGCTAGTTTCCCCTTTTCAACATAGAGACAACAGGTCTCATGCAAAGAACTTTC
>NW_012106097.1:1255170-1298213 GCF_000951045.1 Mandrillus leucophaeus | reverse complement strand
TCCAGCCTGGGCCACAAGAAGGAAACTCCATCTCAAATAATAATAATAATAATGATAATAATAATAATAATAAATGACAGTATAAGTCATATACAGATAAGAATGGGGAAAAAGATTGTAGTAAATAGTTCTAACTGCTATAACAGATGTATCCCCATCCCAAATCTCTGTAGCTTACATACAGAATTTCTTACTCATGAAAATGCCAATAATGCTACCTGGGTGTTTCTAGTTTGGGGTAGTTATCCATGTGTTCATTCAGGGATTAAGGATGACAAAGTCTCTGCCTTCTTTAACAGAGATCTCAAGATCAATTTGAATAGATCTGGCCAGGGAAAAGACAGAGAGAGAGAGGGAAAAAAAAAGAATAGTAGACAGTGTGGGCAGTTTGATGGGCCAGGCTTAGAAGAGATGTACATCCTTCTGTTCACATATTACTGGTTAAAACTGAGTATATGGCCACACTCCACTGTGAAGCAGACCAGGAATGGGTCCGGCCTAGGAGAAAAAGTATTTTGGTTTTCCATGAGCATAAAGTTTGGGTGACTGCCCTAAGGTTTGGCGAACTATGCAGTAGGTTATGTTTCTTCGAAGCAGAGGGGAAGAAGGAGCCACCATTTCTCAGAAAATTCCCTTTGTTTTATAAGGATGACTTAGAATATTAGCAGCTCTCCTTCCTGCCTGCCTTCCAGATCCCAGGGTCAGGCCTCTCGAGAGCCCAAGAAAAGGAGAGACAGACAGGCAGTCCTCCAAAGTGCTCTATCCATTTCAGTAGCCCTCCACCACAGGAATCTGGGGTGCCCACTGCAGCTCCAAGCTGTCACATCTCCTGTCCCCCGGCTGCCCTTTCTTTCCCAGCAGCTTTGTAATCACAATTTACCAATCCCGCCTCTTGCCCTCTCCACAAAGTCTTTGCTTTCTGACAATTCAATTAGGTAACTTGAAAAAGTAGCCAGTGTTCATGTTAATTGAAAGCTCTTCCTTCCTTCTCTCCAGGGAAATTAAGAACATTTTACACTGTGGCTACCTGGAGGCCATGGTATTGTTTTGAGTGTGTCTCAGCAAGATGTGGCCACCACAGACCAGGGAGGCAGCCCCATCTGGCTGGGGGGCAACTCCACCGACTCCACTTCTTGAATATCTGGCCTGTTCCTCCATGGCCACTCCTCATCCAAGAGAGAGTGCCAGCTCTTTAAAAGCAGGACATACCCCTCCCAAGGTCTTTCTTTGATGTCCACAGATCACAGAGGGGCTAATGCAAGGTTGAGTACTAGGCTTTGGCTCAGTACATGTAACTGAATTCAAATGACTGATTCAGTGCCACTGAGGTATTAGCAGTCATTTAAGTTGTGTTCTATGGACTCTAAAAACAGTGTATTTTTAAACAATGAAGAACAGTGTTAGTAACCTTTAGTTACTCCCAAAATGCTATAATTAAAGAGTCAACTCCTCATACTTTGTCAGATCACAGTAGGACCCATGGACTTCCAGTCTTCTCTCAGCCATGACCTGTGCTTGACCCCCACTATTTTAAATTCCTCAACTGTTGGCAGAAGTGCCTGGGTAGATACTAATTTCTATAAATATGTTTTGGAGAGAGGCAGCCCCTGCAAATAAACTGGTGATTCATGAGTATAGCCATAAAATGCTACTCTAGTAAAAAGGGCACCTGATACTAAATCCTGAACCTACCCTTCCTAACACACCTTTTTAAAAAATGGAACCCCTAGTTCAAAGGCAGTTTGGTGTGGAGGTTCCCCAGAAAATGTCTGCTTGCTTATTAGTTACATTGATTTTAAGAACAAATCCATTTAAGCGATCTTTACAGCTGACTTGTCCTCTTTCCATGGACTGTGGGTTCTGGAGCCAGACTACCAAGGTTTCAATCCTGATTCACCACCTTTTCGTTATGAGATTTGGAGCAAGTTACCTCACAGGATGTTTAGGACTTGCTTCAGTCAAAAAGTAAAAGGGGTGGTGGTAGAGTTACTGAAATAAGATGGGCAAAATATTGATAATTATTGAAGATAAGTACAGTACAAGTCAGTTCATTCTATCCACACTCTTGTTTGTTTGAAATGTTCCATAATGAATTCTTAAATGACACTTTTATCTAGAACATAAGTAATTCCCCAAGACCTTCTTTCACAAAACAACTTTCTCCTCTATCAGAGATGAATTGTAGAAAATATATTGGGTATTCTATCTTTACTTTCAACTATGCAGAAAAATTTCTTTTAGATTTCGCTGTTCTCGTAAGTTAGTAATTTAACAGGAAGAACTTATTTTTTTTTCCTTCTACCTTCAGCTGTTTAAACCTACCAAGAAATCAGATTCCCTGATGTGTATTTTACTGCAGTCCTTGCCTCTTATAATAAGGCCAGTCAAGATCCTAGGTATCTGGACACAGCTATAATTTGGTGTCATTTTCGGTGTTGGCTCTGAGATCTCAGTCTCTCGATACCTCCCCTTTCCAAAAGGGGAAAGACTGGGGGCGGAAGGAAGAGAAGACAAGAGAGGGAATGTACTGCATCCTATTTCCAGCACTAACACAACTGCTTTCTCCCCCCATTGACTCTTCAAAACACAGATGCCATGCCCACAGAGAGGGGAGACAAATAAGGTGATATGCTGGGCTCAGTCTATATTTTCTTTTGCACCCCCACCCCAACTTTCACATGTAAGTAATGCACTGAGAAAAAGAGATGGCTTCCTGCTGGAGCTCAGACTGTGCCAATAGAAACTGCTGGTTTCCCTCAAGTGATATTAATAAAACTAACTTTATTGGCAATTCCTGTCAGGGCTGCACGTGATAATGTCAAAATTGTACAGATCAGGGAAAGGCTGTTTAAAAGTTTTCCCCCAAATTATCAGTTTTTAATTATATCCCAACAAAATACTGATGTCTCTTTTATTACTGAGAGGTCATATAAAATTTGGAGACAGTTTTCCTCTGTGTTTTTGAGAAAAATTAAACTCAATATAATTTTATTACTTCTTTCACATATCTTCATCAGCTAACTTAACATGGATGTTAAAGCATTCTAAGTGTAAAAAATGAAATTCGTTTGAGTTTTACGTCAAAAATTTAATAATTATACCAAAGTAAAGGTTAGAAATATATTTAAAACCAGTCAATATCAACACCAGAGAAAGAAAAAGTATATAATGACAGTTCTAATTATTACATTCTCTTGTTCTGCACTTCTAAAGAGTGGCAATTAAATCTCTACTTTGACTTATGTGGAGAGTAAAATCTGCACTTGCAATACTAACACCATTTCATTTCCTCCAATGCAAAGGGATTTAGCTCCTTACAATGTAGATCTTGGGTTGGAATAGTAGATGCAAACTGCTTCAAGAATAGCACAGTGCCTCTGATGATTTAGGATGGTGTTCCAAACGCCACTTGGTTTCCATTCAATATGAACAAGTACAAAATGATCCTTCGAGTCCCCACCAAAATCAATACAGGCTAAAGTGTGTGTTAGTTTCTATCTAAGTGCTGTACATGGACCAGGTGTAGTTTCTGAGGTCGGGAACACTGTCATTCATGGTCTTAGCCTTAGGTATGCCCCTTCCCCCAAACCTTTTTCTGACGGCAATTACAGTGAAAGCATTTTGTAAAATGTTAAGCATTTACAAATGGAACCTTTTTGCCAATGTTCACTTGTAAAAATACTTAGCCAGACTGATAGTTTGACTTTGGGGAAATACATGTCTGTGGCAGAAACAAAGATGCTTATTAAATATTCCATCTGTTCCCTCGCATGTCCCAGCCCTTTGCAGTTATGTCAGATCACGTGATATAGTTCTGACCAGTAACTTGTGGGCAGAAATGATTTGTGTTCCTTTTAAGCCAAAGTGTAAAAGAGCTGGCACATGATCTTCTGGCTGTGTCCTTTCTTATGGTGAACTGAGGGGGACATGAGTTGCAGATGTTGTGGCTGCAGAATAGTAAAACTGCTGCCATGGGCCTGGGTCCCTGAATGACTGTGTGGAATACAATACTACTACCAACTCTTGCTGGATATGTACAATAAACAAAATACAAACCTTTGTGTGTAAAGCCACCAGAAAAGGGATTATCTGTTCCTGCAGCACATCTATCCTATCCTGAAAAAAAAAAATGTGTAACTTCTAAAAGCCTTAATTTTTCACCTAACCCGCTTCACAGAACCCTGGATGCTTCATTTCTGCAGACTTCTTCCCATGCTGATAGATGAGAGGGGTAATATGCAAGGAATGGCTCCATCATGGCACCATGGTGACCTTGCACATCCCCTCATAGGCCATAGAGGCAAAGCTTAGCCACAGTCTGACCCAAGTCTTGGTGGGATGCCCTGAAATTCCTCCTGAAATGAAGGGAGACAAGCAGCTTTGTGGGGAGCTCCCATGAGGCAGTTTCTCATCTATCTCCAGATTCTGTGGGAGACTGCACAAGACCTTTCCCATCCATCTTCTTTGTTTCGGTTGTGCACAGGACTTTCCATCTTGTAAACCCCCTTCCCCTTAGGGCACAGTTGCAGGCTTCTGTGCCAATAAAACTACTTGGCTGTAATTTAGAGGTGGCTCCTCTAGGACAAAGTGACCACCTGTCATGCCACCTGTCTTCTGGCCTCTCTAGTTTGGTGTCATCCTGTGTGTGGGACTAGGGAGGCAAGGAGCTGATGGCATGCTGATCTTGATTCTGCTGTCTGTGTAAGTAACAAAGCTCTGAATTCATTTGGGCTTGCTGTTGCCTTGCCAGCCGAATCTATGGAAGTGTGGAGAGCCAGCCTGGTAACTGCCCTATCAGTGACCACTCTGCAGCTTGGGCATTGCTTGACTACTTGACACAATAAAAGGTGACTTTTATGGTAACTATTTGTTGCTCAGCCTCAGCTTAGATGGTTTTCTGATGGGATATCTTTCTTTTGCTTGAAAGAACAAAATGGGGCCAACCAGGACTGTAGCTTTCTGATTCCAAGTTGGAGAAAAAAACAAGTCAGATAGGTTTCCCACCGCTTCAGTTTCCTCCATATTTTAATAAAGCTAGCATCGAGTTTACAAACTGGGTTGTGAGGAGGCTCCAATAACCCAGGCCCTACTGAAGATATTTGGTGGCACCTCTTGTTGACAGAGTCTTAAGTGTGCTGAGTGGTAGTCACAGGCTTTGGAAGAACCCGTGAGAGAAAGTCAACACCTAACATAAAAGGAGACAATTTATGGCATTTCATATTTTTGCCATTCCAGGGAACCAGAAACGCCTATCACAGATATGAATGATATCTTTCAAATTAAATTACCAACAGGAAAGCTAACA
This sequence comes from Mandrillus leucophaeus, assembly GCF_000951045.1. Lineage (NCBI taxonomy): Eukaryota > Metazoa > Chordata > Mammalia > Primates > Cercopithecidae > Mandrillus > Mandrillus leucophaeus. Next base: position 1,292,908 of record NW_012106097.1, on the reverse strand, counting down.
CTAAATTTCCTGAATATTAATAAACATGAATGGTACATAAATGCATTTACAAACTATTAAACATCAGGAATTGTGTGAGAAAGAAGTCTCACAAAGATAAATGGAGTTCCATCTTTAGATGTAAACCTAAAGTTCTCTAAGACGGGTAATGTTTCTGACTTGGGAGTGAGGTACAGAAAAATACACCTTGGGTGATGAGTCTTTAGATATGAGCACATTTATAAGTAACTCTGTGGCTGGCAAACCTAGGTACCTATGAAAATGGTGCAACCACAGCAGCATTCTCTGTTGGCAGTCACACAGCATGGCCATGCCCTATGGGGCCACGAAGAACAGGAGTATGGTTTTGCTTCTTGCAAGTTTACAGATATCCTACTGAGAGTGAGAATCATCATGACATATCTTGAAGGTTGTAAGGGAGAAATTTTCTCAGAAAGAGAAAGGGAAAAATGTATGCATCTGACATTATTTCTGGAAAGGAGAACATCCTTTCCTTATAAGACCTAGAAATATGCTGTTTTAAAGATGATTCTGGGCAGAGAATTGTGAGTGAAAAAAAAAACTGTGCTTTCAATATAAATGATGGTGACAGAAGAAATGCTGCATGCTGATAAAAATCACAGTGCATATTGATGAAATATTCAAATATCCATCATATTCTGAGGGAAATATCCTAATGTTCTAAGCAGATATTGTTAGACCTTGTTAAAAAGAAATTGTCAAGTACTGTTCTTTTGATGATTTTCTCAACCACAATGTTTTTCTAGGCCTTCCTTTGTGCCAGGCATGATGTTAGACAGAAAGGGTACAAAGATGAATAGGACACATGTCTGTTCAATTGGTTCCTTGATGCAGTTTCTGCCTTGAAGTTTCATTTCCACTCTTTCTTGGTTCCTGCAGTAACCATTAGTGTTCGGTTAAAAGGCTCTGGTCTTCAGCAACCATCAGAATAAAAATGATTCAGAAAAGAATTCTCAATGGATGGATGTCAAAAACTTTGGGTAAAGCTTTGGATCGGGAGAGTCACAGGGTCCTCAAAATATTACCCCATGGGTTACTTACTAATTACAAAAAAGCAAAGGATAAATCTCTGCAATGAAGAAATCTAGTGGGTACCAGTTTAACCAGGGATTTAAATTTAGTACCACCAAGAATGGGAGGGGCAAACATTATGTGGCTCCTGATGTGATGCAACAGGAAGGATAAGCACTGCCTACACGGTGCTCTGGCAATAGTAATTAACTGGAATCTAACTAGAAAGTAAGCAGACAGATACAGAATGTAGAACACTGTATCAAACAACTAGCCTGGACTTTTTTTCTTTTTTGTTTTTTGAGATGGAGTCTCAGCTGTGTCATCCAGACTGGAGTGCAGTGGTGCAATCTTGGCTCACTGTAACCTCCTCCTCCCGGGTTCAAGCGATTCTCCTGCCTCAGCCTCCTGAGTAGCTGGGACTACATGTATACACCACCATGCCTGGCTAATTTTAGTATTTTTAGTAGAGATGGGGTTTCACCATATTGACCAGGCTGGTCTCAAACTCTTGACCTCAAGTGATCTGCCCACCTTGGCCTCCCAAAGTGCTGGGATTACAGGCATGAGCCACCGCGCCCAGCCTTAGCCTGGACTTTTCAACACCTCACTGCATTACTAGATGAGACATAAATGTAGGGAACTATTCTTCACTGAAGAAGACTAAAGAGGGACAGAACAACTAAAGGCAATGCATGATGCAAGATCAAAGGAAGCAACTATACAGATAATCATTTGAACTAATGGGGAAATCTTAATAGGGGCTGTGTTTAAATGGCATATTGTATTGTACTGGTGTCAAATTCCTTGGTATTTAATGGTTTTGTGACATCTTCTTGTTCTAAAGTGATAGTGCTGTAGTACATTGGGGTGAAATAGCATGACGTCTGCCACTTACTTTCAAATGGTGCAGGGGAAAAAATGTGACTATACACATACACATACATATACACACACACGGGAGAAGACACAAAGCAATAAAATGGCGAAATGTTCACATTGGCAAATTTAGATGAAAAGCCTACCAGTGAACATTGTATTACTCTCACAATTCTTCTGCTTCATTTGAAATGTTCTATTTTAAAAGGGGTGGAGGGGAGCGGGGGTGAAAAACAGCTGCTGACTGAGCTTGGGTTACAGTTGTGGGTCATGGAAAACGGCAATGCTAAGAGGCCACTTGGATGAAGCCTGTGTTCTTGGCCTCACAAGCCTGTCTCTGACAGGGGTCAGGCCTCATCTTAATGACAGGACAGTTCAGGAGGTGTATTCCTAGTTTGGAATAGATCCAGACACTTCAACTGTCACATTCAAAGAGATTCGTCTGTTTTAGTATATCCACAGACTTAGAATAAATATGCTTCAGAAAGTGGACAACTTCTAACTTGTTTTCTTTCATCTATATAACTATAGATCAAAGAAAAATAGCACAAAATCTACAACTGAAGTATTATGAAGTGCTCAGTAATCAACCTCACGGGTAATGTCAGTGCAGCTTTGGGTCAATGTGGGTAAGTGTACCTGTATCCTTGCATGTGGCCATAACCAAATCCTGGCTCCAATGGGAACCTGAACATTAGACTTTAAAATTTTCCTTTGAATTATGAATTCTTTGCTGAAGAGTCAAGAGCATAGGCCTTAAATTCTGGCAGAAGTCCATATGAATGAATTCATATATGTTTTAAAGGAAAGTCATTAATTCTTTGTAAATAATGTTTTAGTATCTAAAGGGAAAAATCAGAAGGTGTTAAATGTTTATAAAGGAATGAGAACTCAAGGTCTAACCTTCTACCCTCTCTTATTGCCCTTTTATAAAGCCCTTTGAACCTGCAGGAAACATGGAGCTATTTCCATTACAGGGTCTCCATCTCCTCCACCATCTGCTCCATATCCAGCCCAAGTCTCTCTTGCTCAAATAATCTGGTTTCCTTGTCATAAACAATCAGCCCTTCCAGCTGTGCCTACGCAATGCAAAATCAGATTCAGACTACAATGTGCTTATTTTTCTTTATAGGTTGTCTAGTAATGACATTATATAATAACAAAATTCCTTATAACAGGCGGTAAAGCTGACACCAACTTACCCAACATTTATAAAGTCAAGCAAAATAAAGTTTTTGTTTATCACACACCTAAAAAATAATATTCCTCCTAAAGTTTTTTTTTTTTTTTTTTTTTTTTTTTCGCTCTGCCGCCCAGGCTGGAGTGCAATGGCCGGATCTCAGCTCACTGCAAGCTCCGCCTCCCGGGTTTACGCCATTCTCCTGCCTCAGCCTCCCAAGTAGCTGGGACTACAGGCACCCGCCACCACACCCAGCTAGTTTTTTGTATTTTTCAGTAGAGACGGGGTTTCACCGTGTTAGCCAGGATGGTCTCGATCTCCTGACCTCGTGATCCGCCCGTCTCGGCCTCCCAAAGTGCTGGGATTACAGGCTTGAGCCACCGCGCCCAGCCCTCCTAAAGTTAAACAGAATCAAAACAACTATTCCCTTATCTTTTATTGTTCAATTATAGTGTAAAGTAAATAGACAGTTACTACTAGGAAAAATAAATTGAAGTTGGAGACAGTCGGCCCTCCCTCTTTCTACACTTCAGAGAATCTGAATTATCAATTTCCATCCTTCCCCAAATTCCAGACTCTAAATGGTCTAATACATGACATTAGCATGATTTTAATTAATAATCTATGATATCTTCATATCGTAAATTTTATTTGAAATTTTGAAACACATATTTCAGGTATCAAAGTATCTGACACTGACGTAAAACTGATTAACATAAGTTAAAAGTTTTTTTTGACAGCCCATCACACATCCTTGTTTCACTAAATACATAAAATTATTCTACATGTAAACATATACATATAGAATATGTAACACTTCAAAACATTCCAATTATATTACTAAATGCTCGCCCTTTCATCAAGAATTTGGGGCATTTTATGGCATAGCCTTCACATAAAAAGCTTAGAACTAAGCATCCCAAGGTTCAATTCACACTTTTTTCCTTTGCATCTCCAATCCGTCAAACATGTTATTTCACTATTCTTCCAGGACCAACTCTTCAAAAGCTACTATGTATGAGTAAACACTTTATACATGGCCCCCTGACTCCACCTGTTTTCTGGTGGTGTTAAGAAAAACATCATTGCTAGCCTATGGCCCTGTCCTCAGAGGAAGGCAACACCAGGACCTGTATTATGACTGTGAGTCAGGTGAGATAGTCTGAGGCAAGGAACAACTTTATAGTGTAGACTGGATATGTGCAGAGGTGCTGAAGAAGCAGCCAGCCAACATGGATTCACTTCCATTGAAGAAGGCCCTGGGGAGGAAGGGTGACCTGAGTTGAACCATGAGAGGAGGTGGGGGTGGGAGGAATCTCTGAAGGAACAGAGGTGAGACGAATTATGTAAAGAGACAAGAAGAGTACACATGGATGTCTGCAGGGAAACGAGGTGGCCCCAGTCAGATGAGAGTTGACAAGTGGTGGAAAAATGCCTGCTGCTAGGTCAGCAGGTGCCAAGAATGTGAAAGCCCCACAAGGAAAGCAGAGGAGGAGCCATGGTGATGGGGGAGAAATGGGGCCACAGACAAGCTTTAAGTGAGAAAGGTGCTTGAAAACAGTGCTAACAAACACTAGATTAACAGCACTAGTCACTTAGAGAGCTAAAGTATAACCTGATTTTAATGTGGCCAGTACATAGCACATATTATTTGTTTCTTTCTTTTTCTTCAACCAGACCACTGAAGAAAAGCCTACAATGAGTGCAGGAACATCTGAAGACCTGAAACATTCTTTACCCATTAAACAAAATATTTCATCTGGGCCAAAAGCAACTGCAACAAAAGCAAAACTTGACAAAGGGACCTAATTAAATTAAAGAGCTTCTGCACAGCAAAAGAAACTATCAACAGAGTGAACAGAAAACCTACAGAATGGGAGAAAATATTTCCAAACTATACATCTAACAAAGTCTAATATCCAGAATCCACAAGGAACTTAAACAAATGCACAAGCAAAACACAAACAATCCCATTAAAAAGTGGGCAAAGGACATGAACAGGCACTTTTTAAAAGAAGACATACATGTGGCCAACAAATATATGAAAAAATGCTCAATACCACTAACAATTAGAGAAATGCAAACCAAAACTACAATGAGATATAATCTCACACCAGTCAGAATGGCTACTATTAAAAAGTCAAAAAATAACAGATGCTGGTGAGATTGCATAGAAAAGGGAACACTTACACACTGCTGGTGTGAATGTAAATTAGTTCAGCCATTGTGGAAAGCAATGTGGAGATTACTCAAAGAACCTAAAACAGAACTACCATTTCGACCCAGCAATCCCACTACTGGGTATATATCCAAATGAATATAAATTATTCTACCATAAAGACACATGCATGCATATATTCGTTGCAGCAGTATCCACAATAGCAAAGACATGAAATCAATCTAATTGCCCATCAATGATAGAATGGATAAATAAAATGTGGTACATATATACCATGGAATACTATGCAGCCATAAAAAAGAACTAGATCATGTCCTTGGCAGGAAGATGGAAGGAACTGGAGACCATTATCCTTAGGAAACTAACACAGGAACAGAAAACAAAACACCAGATGTTCTCACTTATAAGTGGGAGCTAAATAATGAGAACACATAGATGGAAAGAGGGGAACAACAAACACTAGGGCCTACTTTTGAGAGAGGAAGGTGGAAGGAGGGAGAAGTTCAGAAAAAAAAATCTGTCAGGTACTATGCTCAGTACTCAAGTGATTAAACAACCTGTACACAAATCCCCAAGCCATGAGTTTACCTATATAACAAACCTGCACATGTACCCCTGACGTAAAAGTTAACATTTAAATTTTAAAAAAAAGAAAATATTTCATATGGATATTCATTCAGGACTCTTTCACCAACTTTGCATTACAGATCTGAAAGTGGGGAGTACAAAGTTATATTTTATAAAGTAGGAAGGCAGGTTATGGATGCCAGCTGTGCTTGTCAGGGCACAGAAAATGACTTTTTACCAAGTTTAAAGAAGAAAAACTAAGCAAATGAAATTTTTTAATCTTTCCATTTCAGTGACCAATGATTAGACTGTTAAATGTTTGGATTCTTTTTGAACAACAACAACAAAATTATATTTGGATTCCAAGTGCCTCATTCAAATGGGTTTTCATGAAAGAGCGAAATGACAGGGCCTAAATGTAAATACCACTAAAGCCCCAGGAAGCTGGAAAGAAAAACAACCAGTAGGGAAAACGTGTTCTCGGTAGTCAGAAGCAGCAATGATTCCCAGCGATTCCATGCTTGGCTTTTCTTGAAATAACAAACCATCTAAAGGGAGAAGGCAAGTGTGTTCTGCTGCCGTGGTGATGGGAAAAACCTCAGCCAGCAGCGATGGGAACTGACTAGTCAGACTTGGCAGACACAAGCCCCGGGAACAAAGTCAACAGCATGCTTCATGTTTTCGGGAGGCTTGTCTACTGGGCATCTTCAGAAAAAAGATTTAGACCAAGATATTCATGGCCACAGCCAGAGCTTGATAGTAAAAGAGTAGCTAGTCTTAAAACACTCAGCCCTAATACCAAACCGTCCTTCACATACATGTCCAAAACCTATTTTCTATTTATTTCTTTTCTATCAAATTTTATGGGTGGTGGTGAGGTGAGAAAGTAGTAAAAACAGGCTGGTTATGGCAAAAATTGCCATTCTATGCTATCACTCTGGGCAGAATCTCAAAAGCTGAAAGTCATGCCAGGCTCAGGATCATCAAATTCAAACCCAGGATGCAGTCTTATCCATGTCAACCAGGACTTTAAGGGAAGGCCTCTTCTTACATATTTCCATGTTTAGAAACTGCACACACATTCCATGTTCACTTACTCGAAGGGGTCAAGAAGTTCCTTGTGATATATGATTAACATGCCTTCTCTTCACTCATTTGAGTTAGAAGTCTAACCTAATCTGTGCAAAATAGTTACTGAAAGATTAGAAACTGCTGAATTTTGTTCTTTGTTGTTTTGAGTTTTCTTACTTTTTTACCACTAGTAGTAGCGATCCCAGACCACAAGTGATTTGCGAAATTGAGCCTTCATTTTCAAAACTGCATGTAAGCCTATTTATCCTGGAAAAAGAACTGACAGTCGACTAAATGAAAGAATCAGCACAATCATCCCAAATCTTGAGTATAAACAGCTCTCCTGTCAATGGTTTGGGATGGTTCTCAAAGTAGTTTGGGGACCTCTGAGGATCTCTGAGACCCTTTCAGGGGTACATGACATCAGAGGTCAAGACATCTTTATAATAACACTATAATGTCATAAGCCTTTTTCAGTCTCATCCTTCACAATTGAAAAGTGAAATATTTCCAGAGGCTACATGCCACGAGATGACACTGTCACTCTGCAGCTAATGAAATGTTTACATATTCTTGTACTTTAAAAATATATCATTGGAAGAATCAATATTGCTAAATTGGCCATCCTACCCAAAGCAATTTACAGATTAAATACTATTCCTGTTGAACTACCAATGACATTATTCACAGAATTAGAAAAAGTAGTATAAAATTCATATGGAACCAAAAAAGAGCCTGAGTAGTGAAAATAATCCTAGGCAAAAAGAAGAAAGCAAGAAGCATCACATTACCAGACTTCAAACTATACTACAGTTCTATAGTAACCAAAACAGCATGGTACTAGTACAAAAACAGGCACATAGATGAATGGAACAGAACAGAGAACCCAGAAATAAAGTCATATGCCTACAACCATCTGATCTTTGACAAAGTTGACAAAAACAAGCAATGGGGAAAGGATTCCCTATTCAATAAATGGTGCTGGGATAACTGGTTAGCCATCCTGTACCCCCCTTCCTTACACCACACATGAAAATCAACTCAAAATGCATCAAAAACTTCAATATAAAATCTAAAACTATAAAAATCCTTGAAGAAAACCTAGGAAATACCATTCTAGACATAGGCCCTGGCAAAGGTTTTATAACAAAGATGCCAAAAGCAATTCAAACAAAACCAAAAATTGACAAATAGGGCCTAATTAACCAAAAAGCTTCTGCACAGCAAAAGAAACTTTCAAGAAAGCAAACAGACAACCTATGGAATGGGACAAAATATTTGCAAACTATGCATCTGACAAAGGCCTAATATCCAGAATCCACAGGGAGCTTAAGTGAACAAGCAAAAAACGAACCCACTTAAAAATGGGCAATGGACATGAACAATTTTCAAAAGAAGACATACATGCATCCAACAAGCATATGAAAAAATGCTCAACATCACTAATCATTAGAGAAATGCAAACCAAAACCAGAATGAAATACCATCTCACTCACACCAGTTAGAATGGTTATTATTAAAAAGTCAAAAAAACAACAGATGATGACAAGGCTGTAAAGAAAAGGGAATGCTTATATACTACTGGTGGGAATGTAAATTAGTTTTGCCACTATGGAAAGCAGTTCGGTGATTTCTCAAAGCACTTAAAAACAGAACTACCATTTTGACCCAGCAATCCCATTACTGCATATATACCCAAAGGAATATAAATCATTCAACCATAGATACACATGCACATGTTATGATCATTGTATCACTATTCACAAGAACAGAAACATGGAATCAACCTAAATGCCCATCATTGGTAGACTGGAAAAAAACGTGGTACATATACACCATGGCATACTATGCAGCCATGAAAAAGAATGAGACCATGTCTTTTGCAGCAACATGGATAGAGCTGGAGGCCATCATCCTAAGTAAAATAACACAGGAAAAGAAAGCCAAATACTGTATGTTCTCACTTAATAAGTGAGAGCTAAACATTGAGTACACCTGGACACAAAGAAGGGAGCAACAGACACCAGGGCCTACTGGAAAGTGGAGCATGGAGGAGGGTGAGGATCAAACAACTATCTATCATGTACTATGCTTACCATCTGGGTGAACAAATAATATGTACATCAAACCCCTGAAGCATACAATTTGTCTATAGAGCACACTTGCACATGCACCCCTGAAACAAAAATCAAAGTTTAAAAAAATGCTTCATTATATTTAATAAACTCCCACTTACTGATCTTACAATAAACATTGGTAGATACAACTCACATAAACAAAAGCTTCTTGAAGTCCTCGGTAACTTTTAAGAATGTAAAGGGTTTCTGAGACTAATAGTTTGTAAAGGGTGGGGGTTTTATGAAGAGAGAACTTTCATTCAAAATATTACTAAATAATAACTTTGCAATGTGGTGTCACACAAGCTGCTGGGTGTCTAAAAACTAAAACACTTAAACATCCTTAAACTATTTTTCTTGAAGTCCAGCTTTCACCGGTAGCCCGACCTTTTCCTTTCTCTGGATTTTTGTTCCCCAGTTCTCCTCTTGGGGAGAAAACCTTTATCTCATTCAGCATCTGCTGTTCTTCCTCTCTGATTTTGCAAAGAAACCCTTTTTCTGAAATCCCATCATCACAGCCACTCACTGGAGCTCTTAATCACACACTTCCTTGCCTATTGCTTAACTTCTTCCCGTGTTATCGTCTTTACTTCTTTACTTATTTTTCATTATTAGTTATGAAATCTAGTTTTTTAAAAAATTGAAGTGATCCATCATAAAAGACACATGCTACCGCCTCTTTGGTAATACCTCCCATAGCTCTCTGCCTGGCAAACCATGACTCACAGTTGAAGCTATGGACTTGTCTGGACGGCATCTTCTCCCTCCACAGACAGTGGGATTGGGCTCATATTGGATCTAATATAGCCTCTTACAGAACTGCTGAGCCATCATCATTTTTGTTCACAGGATTGCAACCCACCAAGATTGTAAGATTTTCAGTCACAATTGTAAATCAAAATTTACAATTTTAGGGGAAATTTTTCTTTCTCCTAAAACTAGTACAGAAAAGATGTTTGATGATGAAATCAATTAATGAATGTAGAGCTATAGATTTAGAAATTAAAATTTAAAAGAGATAACAGGGTAAGTAAATGAACAAAAGAGCAAAGCTACAATATACTTCATACAGTACATTAAATCTCATTTTGGCCTTCCTGAAAGTTAACAGAGAAAAGAAAATAAGACTTTGGGTTCATTTATTTCCCGCCCCTCAATTTCTTTTACTTTTTGTATGAAAAATTTCCAATTCTTTTTCCCATTCTACACAAGTGTTAAGCAATCTCTTGTTACACATTCATATTTGATATTTAAATAAAGCTTTCCTTTTCAAGCATTATAATACAAAGTCTACTAGTCCCTCACCTTACATGTTGATAAGCAGAGTTTAAAAAAAAAAAAAAAAAAAAAAAAAGCTGATAGCACACTCTTCAGAATGGTTGCAACAAGCAAAAATATTTACTTTGTAATTTTCTTTCAGGAATGTATCAAGCACTTACGAAACATGTGCTTCCCAGTTAATTCAGATCATGTTCTGTTTCCCCAAATGTGTGTATCTTATCAGCTCAAACACAAGTGACCCCCGAATCACAATCTCCACTCACCACTCCCACTCATTAAAATTCTGGTGGGACTGTGAGAATGTAATAAAAAGATATATTGTGAGCTTTATTTGCAAATATAAAAGCATGTCCCCACAGTAGAGCAGAGAGAGAGAGAAAAAAAAATTCAATTCAGTACCTTTCCCATTCAAAGCTTGTTAATAGACGGGAAAGAAAATTCAACTCGTAATACATGATGAGAACCTTTTTCACTGATGAACATTATACGAATAGCTTTGTGCAAAGTATTTGTCTGGGTAAATATTAGCATACCATTATCATTATTCACTGACTTGCTGAGGACAGCACGCTTTCCAGAAACAGCTGGGAAATGCAGAAGGAACAAGCTCACGAGTAAGCACCTATGGTGTGCTAGGAACTCCAAGTATATTTCCATTTAAGCTCCCTAAACAGTTGAGAAGTATGCATCCACCACTTGTAGTACATAGATGAGGAAACTGACGCTCATGGAAATTAAGTAACTTATTCAATATGACACAAAGGAGAGAAGGAAAACCAGAATTCAGATCTGGGTTTGTCTGATTCCAGAGCACACGCTGATTTTTCTACATTAGGCTGGCACCTGGAAGTAATCTCTTAGTATCGAGAACCTTCCCCGAAAACAAGCATGTCACCTGAGCCCATCTAACCCAAAAGTATTCACCATCATTCTCCAAACACTCTTTTTTTCTGGCTTTCCCATTATTTTAACAAGTTATGTTAGTGAACAATAGAACAAATCACATCCTTTCTTTACAAAGGAATTCAGAGAACAAAATCCATCATTAAAATGGATTAATGATGACCTTGCAGATCTGTGTGTGCTTAACTTCTCCATGTGGATCTCGCATCCTCCCAGCGTGCTACACCAAATAAGAGATTATATATCAGGGGAATCGCTTTGCAATCACCGAGACAGTGTTTGAAAATGAAGGAAGAATGCAAATGTGTAGAAACTACCGAAGAGATTTTACCAGCAGGTAGTTTATAAACTCAATCTCTTTCATCATCAACTTTACTGTAATTCAGATAAGCAAGAACTCAGCCACCGAGATTTTTATAGCTGCATTGGCAAGAGTGGGAAGGATTTCAGCAGCGAACATACATGCAAGGTCAGGAAGTACCAAAGTCACCGAGAGTACATGTGACTTCGGGGGTGGGGGGATGCGCCTGCCCACCCATCACAAATCTTAGCCATCTGGTCTGTGGAGAAAAAAAGAGAGGGGAGACATTTGTGGCATTGCTCTGCGCTTCCTCAGCTGTCCCTAACGGCAGCTCCAGATAAAAAAAAAAAAAAAGACTAGACTGGCATATCTGATTTTAAAAATATGTCCACAAATGAATATATAAAAGTTTAAAATATGGGGGGACTGGAAGGACATACATCCAAAGATTAATAAAAGTTATCTCTGGATAGTGAGGTCATCCATTGTGAGCTCTTTCTGTGTTTTTCTAATTCTTCCAAAATTATCAGAAAAATATTATTTTTACATGAAAATAGTTCTATGTAATTATATGTAGTATATTAAATATTTCCATTTTCAAATTTTAAAAAAACAGTTGTAACGAGAGAGCGGTAGCCTGACTATTTAGAACAACTGCCCTCTGTTAGGTCTCAGATAGTTGAAGTAATACTCAGGTTTTAACAACTACCCACACAAACCACTTTGGATGTGCCCGAATTGCCTTGTTCTTGGTGGGTATCCAGTAGGTCAGAAGATCTGTTTCACTGAGTACTTTCAATTGTTTGTGCCAGAAGTTTTCTTTTAAGTGGGGTCTCTTTCCTGTTTCATCATCAATTTTCAAGTTTCTAAAATACATCCAGTAAATTTACCGGTTTCCTTCATCTATGGTGCTGAAACTTAATCCATTGCTCTTTTTTCAGCCGGAATGTCACGATGTCCAGTTTGTTCATTCATTGCCTTACCTGTGTGTCTCTGACAACACTAATACTTTGGCTTTCACAAGATTCATATTCTTGAACTATGGCTTATGACTCAAATCCAGCAGCTCTCACACAGGGCACCTCCTTGAGTATTCATGGCAATTACTGATGCTTAAAGATGAAAGTCTTGGACCACAGCGTGCCACTTAATGTACTTCTGACCTTGCAGATCTGTGTGTGCTTAACTTCTCCATGTGGATCTCACATCCTCCCAGCGTGCTACACCGAATAAGAGATTATGTATCAGGGGAATCGCTTTGCAATCACTGAGACAGTGTTTTGAAAATGAAGGAAGAATGCAAATGTGTAGAAACTACCGAAGAGATTTTACCAGCAGGTAGTTTATAAACTCAAAACCTGGAATATTGCCTGTAAGGATTGCAGCTCGAACTGATTTTTAAAAACGTATCTTTGTTATTTTTTTGTGATACTCTCTACCAACGTTTAGCTTTTTTTTTTTTTTTTAAATAGCTAGAATCACAGAACAGTGGATCTGGAAGGGAAATTAGGGATCCTCAACTTCAACCTGCTCATATTAAAGATTAGGAAAGTTGTGGATGTCGGGGGTCAGGTGATGTGAGGAGGACTCACAGAATGAGTGGCAGAAAGAGCCCCAGAAACAGCTTACTCTGTTTTCCTATCATTCCTAGGTAGCAAAGTATACAATTACCCCTTTTGTCATTAGACAGCTGTTACATAAAAGACCAGTCTTGAAGGTAAAAATAATTCTAATAAGAAATTCACTTACAATTAAATAATTGTAACAGTGTGAAGGTTCACTTATGATTTTTTTTTAAATTAAAGTATTGTGAAATAACAAACATGTAACCATGTTGAGGTGGGGAAAACGGGTCCTTACATCTAAACAGCAAGGGAGAAAACACACAAGAAGAGTCAATCTGTCACCACGACAGCCGCACTCTGAGTCCTTCGATCTTGAGAATAAACATGGATAGAAGTACCCTCTGAAAATGAAGTTATTGTGCTAAATGAACGACTTAAAGACACATCTTTCCTCTTTGTTTTGTGCTATGATCTGAGTGCCTTGAGAACGAGCTTTCATCTGGGCATGGTATGAGTGACATCATCTGGTAAGTGTGAGGCTCTATAGTAGTTGCCGGAATGGGCTAGGGTACAAAACAGAGAAACACACAGGCAGGAAGGAATGCGGAGACCAGTGCTAATTTAAACATTCTATCCTGAATATTTCAGTTGTTCCATAAATGTTTAATGCTTGGTGCCATATTATAGGATATTCATAAACATGCAGATATATAGATGAAAAGTAAAAAAACACATAAGCAAAACGAAGCTCATTCTTAAGAGGTGAGGATGGCTATGCTTTCTGTTGCTGGAGCCCCTTTACAACCACATCTCTTAGTGCAGTTGAAGACTTACAGTATCCGAGATTTCTGGATTATGAGAACCTCTACTTTAGCCTTATCCCTCTATACTCAGAGCCACAGTGGCCAATCTGGCCTGCCCCCTCTGCCTATGACCCTGAGACCTTTGACTGGCACCTCTGAGCAGTGGTCTCAAGAGGACAGCCTTGAAAGTATGACTCAATCCTCCATGACAGCAAGACCAGGAGATCCATGTGGAGCCTATGGCTGATCCAGAAGTTCTCCAAGCTGGTGTTGCTATCCCATTCCTGCCTCTCTGTAATTTGCCTAGAGACTCACTGCAGTTTCATGGACTTGATCTTGGATGTATAAAATGGGAAGTGGCTGCTAAAAGATGAGGAATTCCTGGCCTAAGTCAGTTCTAGGAATTTCATTCACCCGTTAGTTCACTTGTTCATTCAAAAGATAGTTCCTGCATGCCTGGTGGGTGAGTGTGGTTACCCATCCTCCAAAACCTCATAATCTACTAGGGAAAACCCACACAAACAATAAATAAATTAATAAATAATAAAACACAATAAAATAATAGAGAGCTGTGAGGCTTGAGGAGATCATAGAGGCTTTATAGAGGTGGCACGGTCCTGAATCTAGAATGAGGAGAAGGATTCAGGAGGCAGACAGGAGGTCAGGCCGTATCCCGTACTCATGAATATCTGATTAGTGTAGCTTTCAGTTATCACTAAACATCTTACTCCTTTGCAAACAAAAAACATTTTAATATCACAAATTCTTGAGTGCTCAATCAACAACTGTAAAATGTTCTGAAAATATAAAATGCAACACAAAATCTAAAAATCTTTAGTAACAACAACCACAAACCGTAACTCCTGCTTTACCCTGAAGTGAGCCTTTCAACCAGAGGGACAAACACGAATTGCCTGAGGAAGCAGAGGTAGGAGATGTGAGGACTAAGATTCTGCTTTGAAAGCAGAAAGGGAAGAGTTGCTACCATTTTAATATTTAGTGACTAGCTTATTTATACCCCCTTGGCCACAGTGACAAAAACACAGCTTTACTTCTAAAGACAACCACATGGGCCATTATTCAGCCAGCCTTCTCAACTGATGATGACGCGAACTGTGAATCCACATTTTTTCCTGTTAATAGACAACTGAAACGGAACAAATATCCTGAGCTCACCCTGATTTCTTACCACTGAAGAGAGCAAACACAATACTCTATTCACTCTTTCATCCAAATTCATTCACTGACCCACACATTAGTGCACCATGGTGTTGTGCATTAAATTAGTTCTCATGAACTTCCCTCCAGAAGAGTGTATTAGTTGCCTGGCGCTGCCATAATAAACTACCACAAACTAGGTGGCCTAAAATAACAGAAATGCATTCTCTCACAGTTCTGGAAGGGAGAAGTCTGAAATCCAGGTGTCAAGGTATCACTGGGAGTTGGTTGTTTCTGGAAGTTCTGAAGAAGAAACAGTTCCATGCCTCCTTCCTAACTTCTTGTGGTTACCAACATTTCTCGACATTCCCTGGCTTACAAACTCATCGCTCCCATCTCTGCTCCCATCTTCACATGGCATTCCCCACTGTGTCTGTGTCTGTCTTTTCTCCTCTCCTTACTGAACACCAGCCAAACTGGATTAGGACTTATTCTAATCAAGTATGATCCCATCTTAACTTCATTACATCTGCAGAAACCCTATTCCCAAATAAAGTCATATTCACAGGTACTGGGTATTAGGACTTCCTCATATATTTGGAGAGACACACACTCACGACACAGGGCATTTCGCAGTTGTTTTATACTACTGCCTTCTTAACCAAGCAAGAGGCTCTCACTGGCATCGAAGAGTTTACAGTCTAGAGACAGAGAGCATAAATCTGTCTTCCCTGCTCTTCCCACAGCTGCAGTTTTAGCTTTGTGCGTTTGGTGCTTATCACCTTATTACCCATCACCCATCTCTGCCAGAAGACTGTAAGCTCCCAGCGCACAGGCAGCATCCATTTTCTGCTTCCCATTACATTCCCATCTTCTTGCACAGTACAAAGGATAAAGCTTTCAAGAAATAATGGTTGAATGAATGTATGGATAGATGAGTGAATTAACTAGATACAAGCAGAAATGAGAAAAGCCTATACAGGCAATAAACGTACACACACAATAGGCTGACAAGGAGGAATAGAGAGATAAATAATTGATTCTGATTAGTAGAGATATAGAAGGCTTCATGAAAGAGGAGGCATTTGAGCTCAGCCTTGGAGGATCGGTAGGATTTTATAAATGAATAAGGAGTAAAATGTATTCCCTGCTGACCAAACAGTATGAGCAAAGGCCTGCAGACATAAAGTACGGTCTTCGGGAGAACAGTTAATAGCCCAGGCAAGCTGGAGCAAAGAGTATCTAAAGGGATTTAAAAACACTTTGGATGAAAAGGGGAAGAAAGGCAGCTCACAGAGGCCTATGAACCAGGCTATTCTGAGTACAGTAAGAAGACACCGAGCTTTGTGGAGAAGGGAAATGACTTGCTCCTACCTGTGCTTCAAAAGGAAAAAATATATAGGAATGGTTCATACATTGATCTTTTGTGTCCTCCTGCCTGAATGATAGTTCTTATATTACTATAAGGAGTATCTGAGTATTTTATATTTACCCATGCAACTACTATTTACTTGATTTGCCTGAGGAACTAAGAACTATATACAAGTGATTACATTTTATAATTACATAATTATATGATATATTATATATCACATAAATTATACAATATACATCTTTTATAATTAAAAGATCATACCTGAAAAGTTCTTAAATAGGATAATATCACAGGTCCTAAATTTCTTCTCCAGAGAATGACCTGGAGGTTAAGGCCCAGGGGAAGATGATTAACTACCAAAGTAATAACAAGGACTTTCACCTGTAACGAAGCAATTGTTCTGGGTTAGGCCAGGGTCTTTGGTTTAGGATTGAGCATGGAAAGTCCACAGACCAAGTATATTCACAATCAAGGTGGTGCAAGATTACCATTTGGTATTCTCTCCAGAAAGCACCAGGGACTCCATCACTCATCACAGGCATGTGAATAGCAGCCAAGCATCACGATAGCGGGACGTGGGAGAGACACTCCAGCTATCTGTGGAGGACTACTCAATGGCTGAAACGCTGCCAAATAGAGACACATGTACTATGGTCTTGGTGCCACCAAAAGTCTTTGGTAATAATGCAACTCTTCTTAGGAAGAAGTATTCAGTCACTCATCTGTAAACGGATTCATTATATAGAACTGTTAACCAAGAGAAACAACTACCTCATTGCCCGCTTAGGCAAATGGGAGACTGGGAATCGGGACAGAGCGTGAGTGAACAGAATGAAGATGACATGAAAGGGAAAGAAAGCTCTTTTCACCCTTACAAACCCTATAAGATAGGCCCTAGACTTTCTAGTTTGTTATTTAGGTTATAAGACAACAGAGGGGTTAGGATTGTGTTTTTCTGTTCACACTGGTATCCAGGTCCTAGCATGTAGTTGTATCAGACAAATGTGTGGCTGAAAGGAGTGAGCTGCTAGGCAGAGTGTTCCTATTCCATGGCACTTTGAGTATGCTTCTTGGAACTTGAGAATATATTGAAATTGTGCCCATGTGTCTAACTTTAACCATCCTAAGGAAAGGAAAGGTGTGTGCTTATTGCTACTATAGTGCCTGACATTTAGAAAGCATCTAATTCTTAAAGCTCGGGGGCTCAAATAACTTACATGAAGTAAAATATCTCATAAACAAGAGGCTTAGATTAGTACTAGGTCTGTCTCCATCTCAGGCCTATGCTGCTTCTATACCTCACTGTAGAAAGAAGGAGGGTCCTGCAATATAGTTTAGCCTGAACCTGGCCTGTAGATTGAAATGTCTCTGGAAACAGGTTTGCTGCTGCTTTCCAGCCTTCTAAATCAGACAATTGTACAATTATTTAACATGAGTGTTTCAATTATTTAATGCCTGATCAAAATACAGGCATAACATAATTTAAACACATGCAAAAGCATATACACCACAAATAATGAGTCCAAGTAATCATTCTCCAAAACATATTAAGGTTTTTAGTTACTAATGGTCCTACATTTCTGTTTAAAGAGAATAAGCTTGGTTGGCCCTAGAAAATGCTGGAGAAATTCAAAGTAAAAATGTTTTAAGTTAATTCTTATTTTATACATAATTTAGCTCTTATAAGGAAATATTGTAAACCTGTTTAAACTTATCCTCCTAAAACCCCTAGATATGTTCTTACTCGTCAAAGACACAGTAGAATAAATCTTCAAAACCTAATTATTTAAAAACTGAATGCAGTTCTTTACATGGTCTATAGACTTTATCCTTTTGCCAAGAGATCAAAAAAGTTTTTTTAAATTGAAAAAAAGCAACTTTGAAAATGCACTAGGCTTAAATCTCCTTTTATAAACTCTCAAATGAACACATCTTAGTTTAAGCACTAATGAAACACATTTCATTCCAGTAGGATTCCAAAGATTAACAACGTATCTACACGTATCCCAATAAGTGCAAGAGAAAATTTATCCTGGACTCAGTATTAAAAATTACATGCTGGCCAGCATGGTGGCTCACGCCTGGAATCCCAGTGCTTTGGGAGGTAAGGTGGGTGGATTACTTGAGGCCAGGAGTTCAAAACCAGCCTGGTCAACATAGCAAGACCCTGTCTCCATGAAACTTAAAATATACAAATAAAAAATTTAGCTAGGCAAGATGATTGCAACTACAGTCCTATTTACTTGGGAGGCTAAAATGGGAAGATTTCTGGAGCCTGGGATTTCGAAGCTGCTGTGAGCTTTGATCCTGCCACTGTACTCCAGCCTGGGTGACAGAGGAAGACTCTGTCTCAAAATAAAATATAAAATAAAATTTAAAATTACATGCAAAAATACCGGAAATGAAATTCTATCTTGAGAAATGCTTTATCTTTTGTACTTTAGATTTTTTCCAGAATGGGCAACTTTCCATCGTTTTATAGAAAATGTTTATATTGTTGGGCAAAAATTCTGCAGTTAAGTTCTAACCACAGTCTGGAAGGAATTTAGCATGAAGACAAGTTAAAATCACAAAGAAAGTTGTTCTTCCCCTCACTGATAAATTAACAGGTTTTACTACTATGATTAATAAAACATGCCTTTACCATCCTTACTTGGTATTTTTTAATAGCTTTGGGAAGATTTTGGGGGAAAAAAAGAGTTTCAGAGCAAGATATTCACTGAGGTTAGCAGGTTGGCTAGGTGGATAGTTGACCGGGTAACTGACTGACCAGACAAATTTTAAATATTTATTTTGCATAATTGAAGCAATAAAATGGATTTATGAGCAGTTGATTAGAGAATCAAGTTTGTTAAAATTCCTTTATAGCCTTACGTTTCTCAAGGCATTCAACCATAGGGAACGAGACCTTTTTAAGGTACCAGAAGTAAAGAAGGAAAATGCCCTGAAAAGACTGAGATATTCTCCAAAAGTTCATAACCTTGTTTTATATCAAATTATTCTAATAGATATTCCAATGTTGCCTTCCAGAGGCATTCATCTGAGAAGACAGATGTCTTAACTACCTCCTTACAGGAAGGGTCAGTCTCTGAACACTGAAATTTAGAACCTCAGCCCTCACCTAATCTTGGAGGTTAGCTAAAAGCGTCTTGAAGGATGACCCCAAAAGCTTAGGAAAAGATAGTTCAATCTGTGGCTATTCAATATGCACCTGACTGCTTGTGCCTGCAAAAGAACCCATTTCTAGAGAAAGTTGTACAGCCTCTTCCATTTGCTCTCTTATAATTGATCAAGCCAGAGGAAAGGGGGTCCTCCACAGTTCTTCTGGAACCTTCCACATTGGCCTATTATATTTCAGCAGTTTACCTCTTCTTTAATTAGCAGGCATAGCTCAAAGAACACAGACGTTTTGATTTAAATTTTCTAATGTAGTACCCATGATGATATTCTATTATGTCTTGCCCTCAGCCTATAAATTGACTAATAAAACTAAACAAATTGTTACTAGGGGCTTCACTATAATGGTCTACAAATAAAAGATTACATCCAGAAGATAAAAAGAAAATGCACAGTAAAATGACCCAGGAAAAAAGCTGACCTGGTCTGTCAATTTGCTCAGGTTGAAAACATGTGGAAAGAAATGTAATTGTGTTTTATGACACTTAAAGGGAAAAAGTACTTCTGATTTCAGCACTATCTAGAGGATAAAGTCACTGCTTGATTCTTTGTTTCTCCAAGGTAAGAGTTTCCCATCATCAAGATGTCTTTCTCAAATACATGATTTATGGGGGAAAAAAATGTTCAATGAGCATCTATGGGTTTTGATTCAGAAACAAACTTGTTAAATGGTCTTCTAACAAAATACTAATAATCCCATGTGGGCATACTTCATGCAGAGTAATTCCATTTGGCCCTCATATTTCTTAGAAAGCTTTTGCTGCATTCACATGACTTTCCAAAAGATACGCAAGCAAAGAGCATTGTAAAGAGGCTGTGTCTGAAAGAAAACATATAGTTGGCTATTAATAGTCCCACTCCTGCTGGCTTGCCTAAACACAGGACTTTCCCATCCCAGCATAGAGGAACAATGTTACCCTGCAAATCAAATGCAGCATACTCCAACCTAGGCCTTTGCAATGAAGGAGGGTGTCAGGTGGAAGACCAGTCACCCAGAGGCTGTGATATCTGTAACTAGCATAACTCTAATTAAAAGTAGGGGGAAAAATAATTTTTAAAACCATAAGTAGTAATGAACTGGGAGGACAGAGAATGATTCCTTAAGCAACAGCTGTGCAGACTGATTTCTTTTAAAATCATGCATATACTTTCAAAAGCACTCAATCACAACTGCTGCCCTAACACTGGCAAATCCAAGAAATTCAAGACATGTAATCAAGAATAGATTTGCCCTTAAATCCCAAGGTCAAAGGCAGCATCTGTTGTTTCAGAGAACAAGAAGGACTTTCTTTTGGCTAATTAACTTATTGTGGTTTTCTAGTAGAAAAAAAAAAAAGTAAATCAAAATTGTCTAGATGTTTCCTCATCGTCTAAGGTCTTAGGTAATGCAAAACAGAAAACTGTATAAAGAGCATAAACATCCATTGTTTTGATATTTGAGTTGCACAGATAAAAGGCAGGCGAAGCTGTAATTTTTAAAGCTGACAGGAAAATTCATTTTTATACCAAGTCCCCCCCATGCCATTTGGCTATTAAATTATTCAAGGAATTCTCTGCTTCTAAAGATTAATAATATCAACCCAAGCCATTTCTGAAAAGTACTTTCACCTCCTGTAGGAGACAGATGGACTACAGGAAAACAGTCTATTATGTTACAGGCAGACAAAAAGATTTCAGATTACCAGATTAACACACCAGGAGGGAAAGGAATGATAGAAAGTAGCAAGATATGAAATAACTGACAAATAGAACCAAATATCCTTCAGAGCCACTATTTTAAAAATATAGTTTGGAGCCCATTGTAATTCAGTTTTACCTGTTTCACTCCCAAACCCAGCTAATTAGCATAAATGTCAGTTCCAATTTAACCAAAGACTTTGAAGATCTAGTGGAACCTTATTAAAACACATTGGTATCAGGGGACAAAGACAGCAACTGCTTTCAAGGTCTTTTGTGTTTTAGTCAGAAATGTATTCTAAAACTCTGGGCTGAATCCAGAGTTTAGTTAGATTGTGGGATTTTATTGCATATTTGCATTACTTTAAATATCAACATCCCTGGAGAAGCTATTCTTACTCCTACAAAACCTAAACACTTCCTTATTTATCAATGCTCTCATAGAGAAGTGATTTTCCAAAAGCTGTATTTTACTAAGAGTCGATATGAAAAACTTACAATGTCATTAAAATCACAGATGTTTTTGTAGATTCACAGAAGCAGGCTCAGTGTTTTCTGTCAATAAATATCTTTTTTTTAGTTCAATACATTACTAATTAATTTTAATATCACAAATAGTGAAATTATCTGAGCAAGAATCATTCTCATTTAAAATCATCAAATAAGTCAGCAAAATATCAATATTTCCCCTGCTTCAAAAATGCCACTCTCAATTTTCACAGGTAACCACCGTTAACATTTAGTAAATACCTTTCAGAACCTTTTACAAGCATATATAAAGTACATCTTTTTTTTTTTTGGTATAATGCATCTTCTTTAAAAAAATAACTGGGATCATACTGTATTTTCTACAATTTCCTTTGATCATTCCAAATTGCTAAGCAAATATATCACATGTAACTTGAAAACTTGGTTCTACTTCTACCATATACGCACATATGCAGATAGGCAAACATACAGAAAAACACAAAATGGTATAAAAATAAGCCACTAAATAAAGGCTCTATGTCCCTCACTTCAGTGCTCAGGAAAGCTATACGGCTGATAAAATGAAAACGCTCCCTTTCCTCACCAAAGTTTTGGTTTTGTTATTAGTGTTTTTGTTGTTGTTACTGTTGTTTTGTTTTTAGTGCAGGGTTGTGAAACTCTGCCGAGTGGTTCAAATCGATCCACTACCTGCTTTGTACAGCCAGTGAGTTAAGAATGTTTTTACGCTGTTTAATGTTAGGGGAGAAAACGTTTTAAAAGAACAGAATTTCATGATATGGAAAAGTTATATGAAATTTACATTTCAGTGTCCATAAATGAAGCATAATTGGAACACAGCATGATCATTCCTTCATGTATTGTCTGTGGCAGCTTTTGTGTTACAAGAGCGGTAGTTGATTAGTTGTGACAAAGACTGTATTTCTAGAAAGACTGAAATATCTACCCTCTGGCCTTTATCAAAAATGTTTGCCAATATCTGTTTTAGCACATGAAGTTTATTTTCCTAATATCTTACTGCCTAAAGTCTTTCTTCATATTCCATGCGGACACTCAGTGAGTAAAGATGACAGAAGTATGCTGGGGGGCAGGAGTAAAAAATGGTCTGTCCCTTCACATAACCCAACACATAGGTAACTTACATATGCCCTTTCTAGACCTTTGGAAAACTCTATTAGGCTTAAAAATTACTTGTAATGTATTGACATAAGGGTTATTTATGGGTTACACAGCATGGATCACGTTGCCCTAGAATCTAATTCATTCATCTATCTGGTGAGCACCTACTGTGTCTGAGGTCAGTGTTGGGCACTGACAATTTCAGGGTCAAGAAGATGGACATCATCTCTACCCTCCAGAACTCCCACTCCAACATGTTCATTACAATTTCGCCTATGAACCTATGAAAGTACATATCAGGGGAACTAAACACAGTCTGAAGGGTGGATGAGATTAGAGAAGATCCGAAGTAATTTCAGTATCGTCAGATTGAAAATTCTTTTAAAATAAACAGTGCAAAGATACTGCACAGGAATCCAAGTGAGAATGACAGAAACTGACACCATCTGACTGTCTCTGTGTCTTCAAACTCTGCTCCTCATAAGCTATGATCTAGAGCAAAGGGAGCATTTTAGCCTCTGATTAAGATGGTATCTCCATCCAGTTAATGTCAAATGGTTAGTGCTTGGCACCATCAACAGACTGAGAGTTTAAATCTGATTTTCTTTGTGTTTCTAATCCAACCATTGTACCCAAAATCCCTCCATGAAAAACAGAAATGAGACTGCCAATCCCTACAGTAGCTCCAGTAAATATCCACTGGCATTTTAAAAAAACAAAACGAACACACCCGGCCCATGCTGCAATGTAATCCCCGTAGCTACTAGCAGTGACAGCTGGTCATTCCCAAGCAGAACGTCACCCAAATAAAATTTGAAGGGGAGGAGGGAGGAAGGGCAAAACGAAGATTTCAGCAATATTCTGCAATCCAGGAACCTATGGGGCATTTGGGTAAAGCTCTAGTAACTTCAAGGTTCTGTGCTTTTAAGGCTTGAATTCTTTTGAGTAACTGAACTCTGTGAGGACACTTAAATTGGGTCAGAGTCTCTCACTCTTACAGGCTTCCTTGGTGTCCGATGTTCCTGTTGACTTCATAGAGAACTAAACAAGCATAAAAGGTCTCTAGAGAGAAGCAGCAACTGGAATCTAGGACAGAAAGAACAAAATGACTTTACATTGCTGCTACTAGGTTTCTGTTATTTTCATACAAATGGCTGAGTGAGCCCTGTTGTATCTGACACCATCTGCACTGGTTTCTCATTAGAACCTGAGTTGGTGAGGGTCAGGTGTTCTTGTTCATCTAATTGTTGGTAATTAGATGAGCCACCCTTACCTAAAGAAAGAACTCTGAGAATTAAAGAGGTTCTATTAGTCACCAAATACAAAAAAGCCATAGAAGAGGACTGCAGGTAGCTAAGCTTTCGAAAATGTCAGCTTTATTGTTGCTGTTTACCGACACATATCCAAATATCATCTAACTCCAAAACGAAAGATTTACGTAATCGGCAGGGAGAGACCAGTTTGTTAAAGAGAAGAACTCAGATTGGCTGGTGCTGTTTCTAACAGGAAAGCCTTTCTCTCTGCAAACAGGACAGAGACCAGGAAGACAAACACCATCAGAGGAGAAAGGAGAGGACACCCAAAAGTGGAGTGGCAATTATGAAGTAATGATGGTTTAATAAACAGAGACCAAAGGCAAAATGCCTTTGCTGACTAGTGACTACGTCTAGGGATTAAGAAGCTCTGGACATCTTAGTAGCCTCAAATATCCCTCTGCCATAGTCACATGAGTTGTGGCTAATAAGAACTAATTAACAAGTAAAACTTCAGGAAACACAATTAAACTTAGATAAAGTTGGTATGTCCTGTAACTATTATGTAATATGGAACATACTTACACTGAGTATAATTACTTGTTATCTGAAATTCAAATATTCATTCTTAATTCTAAATTCAACTTAATAAAATATTACATACTTATAGTTATGGAACATAGTCATCCTTAAATGTTATTGTTTATCTGAAATTTAAATTTCACTGAGGGTCTTGTATTTTATCTGGCAACTTTAACTGTGGCCAGTACAAACAGCTAAGGTCAGTAAAATATCAAGAATTTCGGGGAGCAGATAACAGTTCTCTGATATGCCAAAGGACCACTCTGGAAAGGGTTTATTTGGGGATTTGATTCATTAATGGATGTTTGCACAAGGGCTAGAAGGTATAGTACTCAGGGGAACCTGCTTCTACCACTTGAATGAAAAAGAGACAAACCTTGCTGACATCAGGGACTTTTGCCAGAAAACAAGTCCAGAGTCCTTGTAGGATTGTGCCCACTCTTCTCAAGCCTCATCTGCTCTATCTAGACTTCATAACAACTGAGGTCTATAAAGATGCCCTTGGGTCTTCGTGGGTTCAAATTTGTTTAGAAGTGTTCACTAAGACAGCATGTTATGTGGCAGGGAAGAGGAGAACTGGAAATGTTTCCAATATTAAGATTATATATTTCCAGCCCCTAAAAATGATCCTGCCCAGAACCTTGAATAGAAAAAGAGGAAAGTTACCAAAAGTGATCAGTAAAACCAAGAGGAAAACTACAAAGGCATTTGAATCAACCATTGGTTTCCAATGTTTTAAAAATTTGTTAGTGTATTTCTTTGGCTTTATTATGTAGTATATACAAAAAATAATTGTTAATCTTTGAATTGCCTTTGTTTATCTTTCAAGATATTGATTCTCACTACAAAGTATTACAGACAGACATACAAAAGCAGCAGCCATTTAATGTAAAACAACAGCAGCTTACCTAACAAGTGTCCTGAAAGGCTTATGTGCATTTCCTTCTCCCACAAGAAAAAAAAAAAACTCCCACTGAGGTTCCCTAATTACTTAGATTTTGATAAAATTATAATCAGCAGGTAAAAGCTAGCCCAGTGATTCTCAAACATTGGCATCCATCAAAATCACCTGGTGGGCTGCAAAGTTTTATCTAAAATTTAAATTTAACAGTTTGTCCTAAAACATAGATTGCTGCACCACATCCCCAGAATTTCTAAATCTGTAGGTCTGGGATAGGGCCTAACAATTCCCTTAAAAAAAAAAAAAATTCCAGATAATGCAAATGCTTCTAGTCTGGAAATCATCCTTTGAGAAACACCAGTCTGTGCAATTATAGGTAATACTATTGTTTAATTCATTTATTCACATTGAGTATTTAGGATTTGTCCTACCATAGGGGCAAACCACCTCTGCTCTGCCCTTGAGGGTGCTCTTCTTAGGATTCATACCTGTTTATATTTTTAGACTGTCCAGAAAGTCCCCAACTCATAAGCACCATACTTAGAATCATCTACTCCTACAGGATCCCTACCTACTCTGCCCCTAAAAACCCCTGCTGCCAATAACACAAGAAGCATTGTAAAAGTGTTAAATTCTTAGAGAATCTATGGTAAAGAAAAGACAAAAGCTATGCTATCCCTGGGATGAGACTCCTACTTTAAGATAAAAATGATTTCTGGGACAATTAGGTGGTCTGTTATGCAATTATACCTCAGTGTGATTTAGTTCAACCAAACTGGTTCTTCCTCATGCTAAGTTGAAGCAGGGTTACAGAGAGGTAAGTGATCCTGAGTATGAAGTACCTTGTAGTATCAGGCAGACTCAGATGGAAAAACACTGGTAACCTGCAAAAAATTGCATCAGGCAGTGCACTATGGGTTACAATTGTAGAGCCAATGCCATGTGGGTGTTCACCAACTATTTCTCTTGCCTCCTGAGCACACAGGAGAGCTACCTTTCCCAGTCCCCTCATGTCTAGGAGGGACCAAGGGACTGGTTCTACCCAATAGTATATGGGCAGAAGGGCTGGACAGTGCTATGCCTGGCCGCTAAAACACCCCACAAAGATGGATACTCTCTCTCTTCAGCTGACTCTGCAAGCAACTCTGAGAGGCCCTAGGGAACACAGTGTGACTGGACAAAAGTTACCAGGATGCCCATGGCACTGCCTGGAGGAAAGCTGGTCATCCAGACCACTGGCCCTGGACTCTGCAGGAGAAAGCCACAGACCACGAAATATTAAACCACTGAGTTTTGGTGGGCGGGGTGGGGGGCAAAGAGGGGTGTGTCATGTGTTACTGCAGCATAGTCTAGCCTTCCCCAACTAATACAGCTGCATAAAGGAAGGTGTAACAGTTGCCCCTTCATCATCTTAGCCAGAACAAACTGTTGCTCCACTCCGTTGTTCTGTATTACATAGAACCAGTATCACCTTTATACCACATCTGTGGCTCCCAAACCTGGCTCATTAAAAAAAAAAAAAAAATCACTTGTTTGGAAAAAGAATCCTGAACCCCATTTCAGACCTACCGAATTAGAATCTCCAAGACTCAGGCCAGGCCACTTCTTAGACAAACTGCATGTTATAAACTAAATGTCTGTGTCTGCACCCCAAAATTCATACACTGAAATCCTAATCCCCAACCTGTTGGTATTAGGAGATGGGGCCTTTGGGAGATGATTAGGTCATGAAGGCTCTGCCCTCATAGGATTAGCGCACTTATAAAATAGGTCCCAGAGAAGTCATTACCCTTTTGAGGACACAGTGAGAAGACTATGAACCGGATCATCTATGAACCAGGAGGGAGGCCCTCACCAGACACTGAGTCTGCTGGAGCTTTGATCTTGGACTCCCCAGGCTCCAGACCTGTGGGAAGTAAGGGTTTGTTATTTAAACCACCCAGTTTATGATATTTTTGTTGCAGCAGCCCAAATGACGGGGACACTGCAGATTCGCCTGCATGGGGCTACCATGAAAAGTCCCTTTCAAAGGACCAGTTTGCCCCTATCCAGAGACTGGGTGATATTTTTCCAGACATACAGTTTAGGTTATTTTGGTAGGTTTACTAATCCTTACCAAATTATTTTAAAGTGAGGATCTTAAATTATGTTTTGGCAGGAATCAAATATTCAAGTGTAATGGGTTTAATAAATTTAAAAGCTTCTCTTTTAAGATGATGCAATAATTGGCATAAAGTTGAATGCCTGAAATACCTACCAGTGAGAAGGATTTAAATGTTCAATTAAAATGATTTGAGATTTATTGCTTGTGAGGAAGATATTTAAATATGTAAATGAAACTGGCTCCCCACCCTCTCCAGTGTGGGGGTGGCTTCTGCCTGCCTTTCCTCATGCCCTCTAAGGGAGTCAGTCTCTCTGCCCCTTGAGGACAAAGGCATTCAAACGACAGAGCTGGTTGCAGCAGGAAGTCACTAAGGAAACAATGGAGGGCACTGTGGAGACTGCCACTTCCTTCTTCCTCACAGACAGCAACCCCACCCACCTCAGGGTCTTTGCACTTGCTATTTCTGTAATCTTCATCCAGATGTCTGAGAGACTTGCTCCTGCACTTTCCTTATGAAATTTCTGCTCAAATTTCATACTATTCTTGATGCCTTCTCTGAAGCAAGAATCCCTTGCTACACACACACACACACACACACACACTCCCCTTACACCCTATTTTATTTTTCTCTATAGTAGCTTCACTATCTGACATGTTAATTATTACTTATTTGTGTATTTCCTGTTTTCTATACTCATTCATAATGCCTGGCCCCTACCAAGTGCTCAAATAAATATTATCATTTTTAATAATTATTTAATACCATGGTAAGTATTTTTCATTGTCTCATGAGGCAATTAAGATTTGGCAATATTACTTCAGTTTAATTATTTCCCACTAATATATTTCAGAAATATATATTTTTTAAATCAAAAGAATGTAATTGTAAACAGCAGAGCTTTCAGATAGAGAAATGTGTCCAAACTGCAGATCTTTTCTAATGAGCTGTGTGTCCTTGGGTCATTTACCTTCAACTCTGTGAGCTTCGGTTCCCTCATATACAAAGCGAGCATAAAAATTCCAACTTTCAGGGTTGTTGTGAGAATGATAAATGAAAAAATTATGATAAATGAAAAAATTAAATCCCTAAGCACATAGTGGGCACCATGCCTCTTTATTTATGCCAGTCATCAGCCACTGTGAATGAAAAGAGCCTAGTAAAGTCAATAAAATGTGAAGTGAAGCCTAATTCACTTTTACAATATGACCTACTTCCTGCTATTTTTGATTCACATGAAGAACTGAAGTTGCAAGGAGCTGATTCTGCAAAGACTTCATTAAAAGCATATTCTTTTCTTTTCTTTATGGCTTCCAGCTTTGAGGGATGAGAAAACAGATTTTTCAGTTACAAGCCTCCTTTGAAAGAACCCTGGCACTAATCTTATAGTGCGACTTTGAAAATCTGTGCAATGTCAAAGGTTGTCACAGATGGGGGAAAGGAGGGAGGACCTGAAGGAAAGGGGTTTTTAATTCTACTCAATTATGCAACTTCATTAGGCAGTTCTGACTGTCCTAAATAGATTATTCAGATCTTAACAGTTGAAGGTTTGCAAAAATAAAATTCTGAATGATCTTCTTCCTTCGATAGACCTAGGTATAGGCTCTGTGGAGAAGGCTTAGCTGTGCTGGTTTTCCATTTGGGAAATGTGCTTATTAGATACTGACCCCAAATCAGCCAAGTGTCATTGAGCCTTAGATGGCAAAACAGCTGAAAGAAAAAAATATTTTCAGCTGCTTTGGAATACCTTTGTAAAGGCCATTGTCTTTTCTTTCATAGACTACAGTATTCTTTAACCAAATTAATCTACCTGCTAACAAAGATAGCAGAAGGAAGGCTTATTTTCCCATAAGGCTAAACAAAGATTAATGATAGCCACCCAAATTGTCTCTTAATTTTCTTTTCTTTCTCCCTCTCCAGCTGGCCTTCTAGAGATAGAGTGTACAGATTTTTCTCTTAGCTAAGAACATTAACTTAGAAAGCAGCAGAATACTAATAACAAAAGAGCAGGGGATTGTTTTGCCTTACACATCCCAGCAATTCTCCCTTATAAGCTGGAGGAGGTATAGGGGCATTTTATTGTTGGGGGATTCTTAACTAGGCAGATGGGGAACACAGGGGCCAAAAACCTTCTTGGGTGAATCTTATATGATCCTTCTGTTCCCACTATATCCTCCAGTGAGAATCACTACTCTGCCCTTCAGACCCAGACCTACCTTTCAAATTATGATTGCAGCAAACCAACTTGTCATGCCATGTTATTCTATTCTTATCCTACAGACCTCTGAATTAAAATACTCCCAGGGGCCTCACCCAAAGAAGAGTAAATGCCAAGTGAGTGGATGGAACAGGTCCGTTTGACCTCATTTCAAAACGTAGGGGGAAAAGATATAGATGGTCCTCCCACAAAATAATACCACCACAAGTTATAGAGGTGCCCATTTCATTTCTGTGACAATATTTTCAAATTGAACAATCTAAGCCTTTGAAATCCTGACATTAAAACAAGATTTTGTGATGCTCTGAAACAGCAGCACATGTTCTGATCCCTTGCGGGGTGGGAAGCACTGGGGGTGGTTAATGAGTTCTCACACCCTCTGGTGAACCAGCTCCTTTCATTTCTGAGTGAAGAAATGGGCCCTGACAGTGCCCTACTCCATAAATTCAAAAACAGGCCACTTTCTCCCCCAGATCCACAGCCACTCCCTGGCCCTTTCCTAAAGGATTCCCATTTAGGAATACGGCAAAGACAGCCCTGTAAATACCAGTTGCTGTCATTTCTTAATATTTTCTGTGATGGCTTGACTTGCTAAAATGACAAGGTTTATTATTTTTAGCTTCCCGCTTTGGTGAGTTGATCAGTCAAAACAAAGTATTAAAATAGCATCTACTTGGTAAATTCAATTTCAGATGACTGCATCTTAAACTCATATGCATTACAGACTCATATAAAACTGACTTATATGGCTAAGGAAGTCTGAGAAGAAATAACTAAATATATAGCTCAAGGAGGAAAGATGAATAATTTCTTTGGTCTCAAATACAAGTCTATTTTGGCATCAAATCCAAAAGCAAGCCTAGGATAAGCAATGGATTCATTTAAATCATTTTAGGACAACTGATTTAAAGAGGGTTTTCTAATGTTCCAGTGTTGCATACAGGCTGTGCGAAATGCATGAGATCTCAGTTAAATGTAGGATTTTTAATAAATAAATGATAGTCCAAGTCACACGTGCCTTTTTGATAACATAATTTTTTTCTTTGAACACCTCTTTTACAATAAACCTAAATGACTATGAAAAGCTATCTCATGATAGTATATGCTAGAGAACCCCATTTTAAATTATTTTTAAAGTAACATTCTAATTTTTAAAATTAATAAAAGTATAGGGGAATCAGGATGAGGTATACTGCAACTCGCTACTATCTTTGCAACTTTTGTATTTAATTTAATGTAAATTAATCTAAAATTAATTTTAGATTACTCTTTAATCGAAAATTAAAGGTTATTTTTTTAAAAAAACAATATTTGTTTTTACTGTAGACTATTTGGAAAAGTATAGAGAAGAAGGAAAATCACCTATGAAAACAGGCATACATATGACTATATCTAACTGTGTATATATGAGTTTTACATCCTATCATCTTTTGATTATATGGTATTTCCACTACCATTAAAAATTCTTCATAAGCTTTGTTTTAAAAGGCCACTTATCATTACATCATATAGCTAGCCCAAAAATTGTTTAATCATTTTCCTACTGTGGAACATTTAACTTGTTTACTGTTTTTGGCTACTGGAATTAGTTTTACAAACAATACATTTGTGCATAAAGCCTTTTCATATTTCTGATTATTTCCTCAGAGATGGATGAACATTTTTAGACATAGCCAAACTTCTTTCCAGAATATTAACCTTTTCTTAAAGAGCATGCATCACCCAACCTCAGCTCGCAGTGCCGCCATTTATGACAACCTTCCAAAATGGCCAGAACGCTGCCAGCTTCACACACCACAGCACTTCCTGGGAAGAGCCCCAGGACACAATATCTGCTGTGAGTCAGGGCTGCTATAACCAGAGAAAGGTGTGAGATGTGTAACTGTCTCCAGGTAATCCTTTTGCCAGCCAACTACCTCCTGATTCAGCTATAACCTGAAGGCCAGGTGCATTCACCCAAAAAAACCCACAGAAATCAGAGGCAGGGTGACTGAGGATAAGAAAGGCTAGACACGTAAAAGAATGATGTGAAATTTAGCTTTTACCAGGAACTGAAGTGTCATATTTGGCCTGAGATTATTCCTAGCAAAGGAAACACAAAGATGCTTGGGTATTATCTCTACTAAAACTGGGAAAACCTCAGCTGACCCTAGAAGTTACTTGAAAATTTGGGGACATTTTTGTCAGACTGACAGAAACGCAATATTGGATGGGACTAGGGGGTGGAAATGCTAGAAATCTGTGATATACAGTGAGTGCCATAAAAAGAAAAATCATTTTGCCCCAAATGCCAAAGGCACAGTGATGTTCTTTGATGTTACAGCCACAACTTTTAGGGAAGAGGCCCCAGTTGATGGTCTTCGAACTATATTCTGCTTGAAAATATTTTGTTTGATCCTAATAGTGGGTGCTGGGGGTGGGAGGGAGTGTCTGTGTGTCTCTTTTTAAATTTTAAATATGAATATTTTGGACTTCTACATACAATCTAGCTTTTCTAAAAAAAAAAAAAGAAAAAAATCCTAACACCTAACAACAGGCTGGGCACAGTGGTTCATGCCTGTAATCCCAGCACTATGGGAGGCTGAGGCAGGCAGATCCCCTGAGGTTAGGAGTTCAAGGCCAGCCTGGCCAACGTGATGAAACCCCTTCTCCACTAAAAAATACAAAAATTAGCCAGACATGGTGGCAGCTGCCTGTAAATCCCAGCTACTCGGGAGGCGGAGACAGAAGAATCGCTTGAACCTGGGAAGGAGAGTTTGCAGTGAGCCAAGATCGCACCACTGCACTCCAACCTGGGCGAAACACAGACTCAGATGTCTCAAAAAGAAAAAAAAAAAAAAAAGACCTGACAACACTGGATCCCAATTCCCATGGCAATAATTGGAAAATGAGGAGTGGCTGTCGCCTTTGGGCTGAGCAAACTGGCCATTTCACTCATGAGAATTACATGCCTGGCCCTCTGGCCATCAGAGTTTGCAACCCCCATCCTACTACAAGGTCTTTCAAAGATTTTCCCAATTCTCTAGATTCAAGAAATTCCAGCAAGGCTCCAGGTAGTAACCTTTCCCTTTCCCCATCGTGCTCAGTTATCCCACAGATACAGCACAGGGAGTGCCTCCCACCAAAGGCAGTTTTTTTCTCCAACTGCGTATTTGTCTTTTAATCAGCATTTCCTCTCCTTCCCTGGCCAACCACACCAGACAACTCAGGAGTCCTGTTCCAGGAGCCTGAGAGCAAATCTTCAAGTGCCAGTGCCTTGTTTCTTCACCAGCTCTCCCACCACTGTTATCAGCACCCCTTCTAAACAAAAGACTGAGGAGTGGGGAGTGTCAAGTACAGCACTGGGCAGTGGGTGGGGCTGATCACAATGACTGTGCACCACACACCAGGGTGCTTGTCCTAGAACCAATTAAAATGGAAAGAAGGGTTTTAAGAACTGGAAGAAGAATGTAAGATTTGGCTTTTAGGAGAATTACCCCAGTAGCCTGCCTGTTCGCGTTCGCTCTCTCACTTTCTCCTCTCTGTCCACGCACACATACACAATCCTCTGCACTGTGACCGTAGAAATGAGGATATGCAGTGAGTGGAACAGAATGTTGGAAAAGATGCCTGGGAGATGGAGGAGAATGATGGAGAAGAGAAGGCAGCACAGAAAGCAGCTTCCTTGAGGACCGGTGGCCATCAGAGACTTGTGAGGATCTAGAGCTGATTCATGGCCATGCTAGGGCATCCAGCAATGGCTTGCCCTGCCAGGCTCTCAAAAACCTGGCACTCAGGAGCAGCGTGGAGGAGCTTTCTAAAAATAGTCTAGAATCAAGCTACCTTCTGGCTCATTCCATTTTCTTTCTTTTAAAGATTAACTAGCCTTAGGCTGTGCCAAAAAAGACTAGAGGGGGAAAAAGAGATTCATGAAGTCTTGAACAGGTGCTACTGTTTATTCACCCAAGTCTGACATCACCACATTGTTTCTAGGGACTACAGCAAGTTTCTGGGCTTCAAACACTCCAGTAATTTCCTTAGGGAGAAGCAGAGTATGAAAGGAAAGTAGCTTGTATTAAATTTAAAAACCTGAATCCTATATAGTTGATCTTTGTAAGTTTTTTTTAACCATAAACTGTGCCAATCCCTTTAATGACAGAATCTATTTTTCTACTAGTACTCACAACAGATCATTGTCATTTGAAGGGACTTTCAGAGTCTTTGGAGATACAGATAATCAACAATGCATTCTTCCCTCCCCAACTGCCAAAAAAAAAAAAAATTGTCTCCTCCTGAAAACCCATCACTAGCAGCCTTCTATTAGCTTGGAGCATCTTTTTAATGCCAAGGGGTCTGGAACTAAAAGTGGTCAGGGCAAGGATCTCATTTTATTCACATTTCTATCCCCAGGGATAAGCACAGTGCCTGGTACACTGTTGGCATGCAATAAAATATTGTTGAAAGGCTGGACAAATAAAAGAAAATGCATAGGTTGTTTATTAATTTAGTAATACAATTTCCAAATTTTTTTTCTTGTTGAGGTATCATCTATATTAAAATTCACCCATCTTAAATGTACAGTTTGATGAATTTTTACAACTGTATATAGTCATGTAACCACTACCACAATTAATCCTAACAAGTTCTCTCATACCCCTTTGTTGTCACATCCCCTCCCCATAATCCTAGTTCATTGATCTGCTCTCCATCCCTATAGTTTTGCCTTTTCTGAAATGTGATATTAATGGGATCACAGTACACAGCCTTTTGAGACTGGTTTCTCTCACTTAGCATAACAATTTTGGGATTCATTCAGGCTGTTGCATGTATCAGTAGCTCATTCATTTTTATCATTTAGTAGTATTCTGTTATATGGATGTAGCTAGATTTGTTTTTCCATTTTCCATTTGATAAGTATGTAGATCATTTCCCACAATTGGCTAATATAACTAAAACTCTTACAACCATTCAATACAGATCTTGGTGCTGGTATGTGTTTTATTTCTCCTGGGTAAATACCTCCAAGTAGATTTGCCAGGTCATCTGGTAGGTGTATGAATAACTATAAGAAACTACAAAAGTGCTTTCTAAAGTGGCAATATCATTTTACATTCCTATCAGTAAGGTATGAAAGTTCCAGTTGCTTCATAACATTGGCAACAATTGATATTGTCAGTCTTTTCACTTTTCAACTTTAGTCATACAGTGCATTGTGTATCTTGCTGCAATTTTAATTTGCATTTGCCTGATGACTGATGTTGAGTATCTTTACATATTCATACAGCCCCTTTACAGGCCAATCATATAGTTTCTTTGGTGAACTGAATATCTAGTAATGGAAATAAAATCTACATTACTCATTTAAATTTCTCCAACATATTTTGATATCCATTAATAACCTTGTCAAGACTAACAAAATGGGTTTTTGTTTTCCTCCGTTTTCCATGGCAAATTTCCTAAGATGAATTACACACTTCCTGTACTCCTTAAAGTTAACCATTTCCACACTAACTTAAGGCCTTTTGCTCGAAATATGCTTGATACTGTGCTGTAACAACTGAGCACACTCTTCACCTCCTATCAGTTAACTGCGTGCCTTTGTTTTAAAAATTAGGTCTATGTTTCCTGTTCAGTTTTTTTGTCTCCCTCCTCTCCCTCAGGGACTACTATATGCTCTTGTCTCTGTGCCAGTGTAACCTGCTGTACAACCACATAACTCAAACTTCTGTGACATTTTTTTAAAAATAAGCATAAACAGCTCTAAGGAAAGGCCTAACACTCTAAGAACCAAGCCCATAGTCCCCTCTGAGGGACCTGATGACATATATTTTATGGCTTATTTCCAGATCATGGCTCTGCTTGAGAGATAGGCAAAGTCCATTAACAAGTGTCCTTGGGATCAGTGAAAAAAATCCCCACCAGCATTTCCAGGTGCACTAGAAAGTTTTGTGGGTACTTACCAACCAACTCTGATGGATCCCTGAAGGGGCCAATTTTTCTAGTTCCAATTGTGATACCAAATAAATATGATCGTGTTTAAGGTCAGCAAAGTGAGGCAGGAGCAGGGTTAGTGCTCTAATGCAGTGCTCTAAAGTAAGACCTCAACTCTCCCTTTTGTTCATTTAACAGCACAGCCCTTTGGCAGGGAGCTTCATGCTCCCTGGAATCCTAGTGGGGATGAGAAACACAAGGGCTCCTTTCCCTGTGGAAGCCTCTGGAATCTGACACAGCTTCACCTCTTCCCCACAGCCTCACCTCTCTAAGCCAGTTTCATGACTATAAAATGAGGATAATGAAGTATGTACTGCCCACTCCAGAGCACTTTGTGCCAACCAAACACGAAAGAGAATGTAAAAGTATGCTGTGAACTAACAAGACTCCAGGAGATCAACACGATCACAGCTCAAAGGGAAGCCTGGCCACCAGACACCCATGACAATCTCACGCCAGGCAGAAAGTTCCTATGAAGAAAAACAAAGACAAGAATACCCCTTAGCTGGAAGGAAAGAAGGATAAGAGCCTCCAAGTGAGAATGGAGTGACAGTCTGTGCTGCCTGGACAGAGGAAGTCGCAAGAAGAACAGAAAGCAGGTTTTGAACAGGGAGAAAGCAAAAGACCTCAGATAAGCAAAGATGAGGAAGGGACATGGGCTCCAAATGTTGAATAAAGAAACAGTAATACTGAGCACTGTGGGATGCCTGTGTATGTAAATACGGTTTAAACCTGGGCATCCTATTTGGGCAGATACAGTTACAATGCCATATTTCATTCTCGAGGTTGGTCAGCAAGACTTTCCATGAAACTTCTGCTCCCTTATTTCCACTTACTGTTCCTTATCCATAAAGATAGATGTGTATTACATATACTTCTTACCTGCTGACTGGATCTTCTGTGATCTCACCTTTCTTAATAGAATATTTATCCAGGCCTGAGTTCCATAGTCAAAGAAGGTAGAAGATAATCTGCTCAAACGAAGTGCCTGGCCATTTCATTCACTTCTAGAAATGTTTTCTCAAGATTACCATGCAAGCAACAGATTTTCAGGAGGCAGAAAAGATTTCCAGACTTTGCCCAGAGGGAGTACTACAAATGCCCTCAGGATAAATAGTGCTTCAACGAGCAGAAGCCCGAACAAAATAGGAAACTGATAGAGAACCCTAGCTGTAGATCTTTTTGTCTTATTTTGTCTTATACCATCCTAGCATGAGCAGAAGCTGTTCTAACCAGCATTGAAGAATGAAGCTATTTAGCAGCTTAATCTAAACTATGTACCTTTGAGTCTCTTAATTTTATCAGGCTCTTCTACGTGGACCTATATTTCGGTAATTATAATGGTACTGTGGATCGCGGGAAGATATCTTCCTCTTGTGGCTCACCCCTCCAAGTCTTTGATTTCCAATCACCCAAGAGTTTTTAATAAGTTTATGTTAATCCTTCCACTCTTTATTGCCTCATTTCTAAACTAGAGAAGCCCTCATTTCAGTAACAACAAAAACAAAAGTGAGATGTATAGGGGTGTGTGTGTGTACATAAAATCCCATCTTCCTTATGAAAGTAATTTTTCCCAGTTTTCTAGGGTCATGATATGAAGAAAGCTGAACCTCACCACAAAATGTATAATATGTTAGTAATATCCCCCAAAAGCCATACATTAAACATTGCTTTTATTAGCTAAAATTTATTGAATGCTTACTATGTGCGATAAGAAATGTGCGTAACTTTTTTTTTTTTTTTTCTTTTGGAGACAGTGTCTCGGCTTTGTTACCCAGGCTGGAGTGCAGTGGCATGATCTCAGCTCACTGCAACCTCTGCCTCCTAGGTTCAAGCGATTCT
>NW_012106097.1:1247067-1255120 GCF_000951045.1 Mandrillus leucophaeus | reverse complement strand
AGATGTGTATTACATATACTTCTTACCTGCTGACTGGATCTTCTGTGATCTCACCTTTCTTAATAGAATATTTATCCAGGCCTGAGTTCCATAGTCAAAGAAGGTAGAAGATAATCTGCTCAAACGAAGTGCCTGGCCATTTCATTCACTTCTAGAAATGTTTTCTCAAGATTACCATGCAAGCAACAGATTTTCAGGAGGCAGAAAAGATTTCCAGACTTTGCCCAGAGGGAGTACTACAAATGCCCTCAGGATAAATAGTGCTTCAACGAGCAGAAGCCCGAACAAAATAGGAAACTGATAGAGAACCCTAGCTGTAGATCTTTTTGTCTTATTTTGTCTTATACCATCCTAGCATGAGCAGAAGCTGTTCTAACCAGCATTGAAGAATGAAGCTATTTAGCAGCTTAATCTAAACTATGTACCTTTGAGTCTCTTAATTTTATCAGGCTCTTCTACGTGGACCTATATTTCGGTAATTATAATGGTACTGTGGATCGCGGGAAGATATCTTCCTCTTGTGGCTCACCCCTCCAAGTCTTTGATTTCCAATCACCCAAGAGTTTTTAATAAGTTTATGTTAATCCTTCCACTCTTTATTGCCTCATTTCTAAACTAGAGAAGCCCTCATTTCAGTAACAACAAAAACAAAAGTGAGATGTATAGGGGTGTGTGTGTGTACATAAAATCCCATCTTCCTTATGAAAGTAATTTTTCCCAGTTTTCTAGGGTCATGATATGAAGAAAGCTGAACCTCACCACATAATGTATGTTAGTAATATCCCCCAAAAGCCATACATTAAACATTGCTTTTATTAGCTAAAATTTATTGAATGCTTACTATGTGCGATAAGAAATGTGCGTAACTTTTTTTTTTTTTTTTCTTTTGGAGACAGTGTCTCGGCTTTGTTACCCAGGCTGGAGTGCAGTGGCATGATCTCAGCTCACTGCAACCTCTGCCTCCTAGGTTCAAGCGATTCTCGTTCCTCAGCCTCCCAAGTCACTGGGACTATAGGTATGCACCACCGTGCTCAGCTAATTTTTTTTTTTTTTTTTTTAGTAGAGACGGGATTTCATCATGTTACCCAAGGGTCTTGAACTCCTGAGCTCAGGCAATTCACTTGGCTTGGCCTCCCAAAGTGCTGGGATTACAGGCATCAACCACCATGCCCGGCCCTAAGTGCGCTTAACTCTTTATAGGATATTGCCTAACAACCCTACAGTGCAGGAGGTACTATTATTAGCCCAATATACAGGTGAAGAAACTGAAGACAGAGTATAGAAGAGCTAACATTTGAATCTAGGACCATCTGATTCTGCCCAAGCTCATAATGACTATGCTACATCAATTAGTATTATTTTTTCTCTCCCATGCCTTCCCCATGATGTTCATCTTTCTTTTCCCCTAAATTCATGCATTCCTTTAACAAATCTTTCTTAACAATCTAATATAATACATGCTAGTCAGAGGGCTAAATACATATTTCTGGTTTCTCCATTTCACTCATTGGCACTAAGTTACCATCTCCTACAACCAGGTATAAGAATTCAGGTGCCAGCCTTAAACTTGCCATGTGTGGGCTGAGGCAAATCTTCACTGTTTGGACTAATATGGCATTAGGCCAGAAAGATGCACTTGTAGGCTCTACTCTGAGACTCGATAGTCATCCTTGCCATGAGTTTGACTCAAGTCACCTGCCCACTCTGATATTCAGCTCAGTTCATTAGAGAAGCCAGTGCTGATCACTGCCCTCTGC
The DNA here is from genome assembly GCF_000951045.1 of Mandrillus leucophaeus. Taxonomy (NCBI): domain Eukaryota; kingdom Metazoa; phylum Chordata; class Mammalia; order Primates; family Cercopithecidae; genus Mandrillus; species Mandrillus leucophaeus. The sequence continues at coordinate 1,253,363 of NW_012106097.1, read as the reverse complement.
CTTGTTCCCTTTACCTGAGTCTGTCCTGAATACACTCAATATCCAGTTCCTCTAGAACCAGAACGCCACCTCATTTTTGTCAGTCCCCATCCATGGATGCTTTTCCTCATTAGAATGTACATTCCATGGGGGCAGAGATCTGCATCTGTTTATGGAAGTATCCCAAGCTCCCGGCACAGTGCTGGCACACAGTAGGCCCTCGATAATGTTTGCGAGTTGAACAGACCGAGGTCCTTCCGCTGAATCCCAGGCTGGCTGATGGCCATGCTGCTTCTCGCTAGACTTCCTCCCTCTTTTCTCAGTCTTAAGACATCTAAGCAGACTTCTTGGGAAACTCCACAAACTCTCTGGATGTCCTGATGCCAAGTGCTACCAGAATCCGGTCTGTTGCTGTAATTTTCAGACTGTGTGCCTTGGCCGCCAGACAAGGCCTTCTGGCAGCACCTGCAAGGTGTGTTTGTTGGCATACACCAGCTCATGGGCCGGTTTCCAGCCCCTCCCAGCCTGCCTCTGTCTTATTAGGCTGTGTTAATTGGTTTGAGCCTAGTTATATCTAGAAATAGTATCTATATAATTATATACACAAATTATGAAAAATTCATAGAGATTTATGTTCAAAGATGTAACAGCAAGAAATTGCAATGCATAATAAAACTGTCATGTAAAGGACAGTAGATACATACAATCTACTTTGATTCTACCATTAAAATATTCTAAAGAATACTTGATGACATGAAGAATGCTAATATTTTTAAAGTTAAAATACTTTACATGAAGTATGATCCTAACTACGGGAATATGTATTTTTAAGAAAAAGGCCAGCAATAGTCTGTAGGCAGTTGGACTATGAGTGATTAAGGATTTTCATTTTCACTTTTCTGCGTATTTCTACATTTCCACAATAAGCATTCATTACTTTTATAATGTAAATGAGTATAATATTGTAAACCAGTTCTAAAGCAGACATGACAGTCCCTTGACAATACTTAGTCCAAACATCTCAGCCATTGAGATCTGAATTACTAACCTGTGATTATCAGTAAACCGAATACATAAACAGGATGAGTGCAATTTGAATTTTAATTTACTCCCATTTCAAGCTAGTGAACAGATCTACAGACTAAAGTAGGGTACTACCTGATCCCATGGCACACAACTCAAGTCTTCGGAAGTGCCCTGCGTCGTGCCTTGTTAATTATACTTACTCAGGGACTTTACTTATTTCTCCCACAAGGCTACCTATCAGCTAGCTTTCTAAGGATATTCTTTTAGTGCCTAACACAGAACTCTGTGTTTAAATGGTGTAGCACAAATGCCTATGGAGCAAGTTAATTTTTGAAGTGTACCAAATTGATTTCAAAGCAGTCAGCTTCTTCCAAAGTTGTCCTGGAAAACAGAAAAACAAGAAAAACAAAAAAACAAAAAAACAGGCCATCCAACTGAAACAATCTCTCAATCTCTTCTGTGGTCCAAAAGTCACTCCTCTGTCGGTTTCAACACAATGACCTGAAGACTCTTGGTATTTGGGAGGGGGAAAAAAAAGCCTACAAATTTGGAAATAAGTAAGCTGTTCTCCTCTAAGAACAAAATTCTGAAAGGATGGAAGAAGAGGGCTATTGGAGAGGCAGCTAGGGGTGACTGAAGTATCTCAATAGTTCAGTTTATCAAGCTCAGAGAATAGGCTCAGACACTTAATGTTGGCTATGCCATGGTGATTTCAGTAGACTTCCTTCATTATAACCTCACCCTTGACAACCACAATCCCACACCCCACTCAAATATTCCCTGTTCACTAACTAGTGACTGACATTCCACAGTGCAGTGGACAGTCTTTTTGGAAATGTTTCTCAAAATAGATTAGGTGAATAAATATTTTAGTTGCTATTTGGATTAACATTTCTATTTAATAAATATGTATTGATTTTAATATTCATTAGAAAGTATATAACAGACTACAAAACCATGAACTTATGGCTATTAATGCAGTTGTAAATGGGACAGAAACAGTTGATTTAAATAAAACTATTTTGTTAGTATAGTACAAGTACCTCTATCAAACCCACTACAATGTACACTTCAGAATCATATATTTCAGCCTGGGCACAGTGACTCACACCTGTAATCCCAGCACTTTAGGAGGCCGAGGCAGGTGGATCACTTTAGGTCAGGTGTTCGAGACCAGACTGGCTAACATGGTGAAACCCCTTGTCTACTAAAAATACAAAAATTAGCCGGGTGTGGTGGCACAGGCTGTAATCTCAGCTATCTGGGAGGCTGAGGCAGGAGAATCGCTTGAACCCAGGAGGCAAAGGTTTCAGTGAGCCAAGATTGCACCACTGCATTCCAGCCTGGGCAACAGAGCGAGACTCTGTAAAAAAAAAAAAAACATATATATATATATATATTTTTTTTTTACATACAGATATATATATATATATATATATCTGTATGTAAATTTCACCTCAGTTTTTTGTTTTTTAAGAGAACATAGTACAAGGCTGTGCAGATGCAGCAGAAAGCCCAAGGCATTATGTGGAAACAAAAGCCTAAAAAATAATGTGATCATTTTACGAACATTCACTAAATACATACCCTGTATCAAGCACTGTTCTAGGCCGTGGTAATAGCCTAGTCTTTATCTTTATGGCAGTTACAATCTAATAGGAGAGAAGCTTCACTCGAAAATAATCCATATGTTCATTCCAGCTCACCAAGCACTGTTGAATCCACCATCTTATTTTATCCCAACAGGGAACCCCTGAAGTTGGCAGAGCTATTGCTAGAAGTTTACAAAAATGGACCCAGTGTACAGCAAGCCCTATACCCCATCCCAAAGTAATATTCCTTCATATCCATGTATTTTCAAGATTTTTTACATTTTTATTATGAAGAAGACCAACCATCTTTGTTTAAAGTAACTTTGTTCAAATGTTTTGCTGTGGAACAACATACAGTAATTTAAATATAACCAAAAGATCCATTGAGTTTGGCCTCTTTATGTTACCATTCATATAAATTATGAAGACTAGATCTGAAACTGTAAAGCTTTTAAATTTGTCAAACTTTAGTGTGCATGGAAATTACCTGGAGGGTTTGTTACCTACAAACTGCTGGGTCCCAATCCCACAGTCTCCAATTCTCTAGGTCTAAAGTGGGACCAGATAATTTGCATATCTAACAAGTTCCCAGCTGATGCTGATGTTGGTGGTCCCAAGAACATATTTTGAGGACCACTGGTCTAGATTAAATTGTGAAACAACTCGAGTCTCAGTAGCTCAAAAGAGTTTTGTTTACTCAGTAGGAATACATGTTCTCCACAGGTTGGCAGAAAGGCTTTGCTTGTTGCAATCACTCAGAAATCAGCACTCTCAAGCACCTTATGGTACCAGAAAATGAGGATTCCTTTAACAAAAAGAAAAAAAAAAAGAGGGAGGTGTCTTTGTGGCAAAGGGACACAGCAGACAACTGAGAGTTTCTAATGCCCAAAGCTGGAAAAATTTGAGCAACAAAATATATAAGGTTGTATTGGAATATAATCCAACATACAAAATAAAATACACATGAATCCATATTGATATGGATAAATGACTGAATAAATGGGGCAGTAAAGACAAATCTCCTATGCAGAAGAATTCAAATAATGTATGCAGTTACTCTACACTTGATATGGTTTGACTGTATCCCCACCCAGATCTCCTATTGAACTGTAGCTCCCATAATCCCCTCATGTCATGGGAGACCCAGTGGGAGGTAACTGAATCATGGGTGTTGGTTTTTCCCATGCTGTTCTTGTAATAGTGAATAAGTCTCATGAGATCTGATGGTTTTATAAAGGACAGTTCCCCTGCACATGCTCTCTTGCCTGCCGCCATGTAAGACGTGCTTTTGCTCCTCCTTTGCCTTCCACCATAATCATGAGGCCCTGCACAGCCACATGGAAGTGTGAGTCCATTAAACCTCTTTTTCTTTATAAATTACCTATCTCAGGTATATTTTCATAGCAATATGAAAATGGACTAATACAACCCTCAAGGTAGTCTAACTCCCCACTTCTTAGCTGTGGGCTGGGCATAGAGACCTTCCAAAGAGTGCAGCATGGAAAGGGGCGAGTCCATTTATAGTAGAGAAACCTGACAGTCGCTGCTGCATCAGCCTCAACAGGGATAACTCATTTTGATAGTATGTTACCTCAATATGATGTAATGAAAATGAGACTAAACTAGTGAAATCCCAATAAAATGAGACTAAACTAGTGACATCTCAATAAAGTATCAATCTTATTTATAATTCAAAAACAAAACACCAAGGCTCCCTGAGCAGCCACCATCTCTCAGGTTGTTGGTCACCTTCACTGGGGAAAGAGAAACCTGAAGGATCTGGGCACCAGTAATTACTCCATTCCATTACTTTCACCCACAACTCATTGGCCATCACTAGTGACCTGGTCCCTTCCACAAGGGGACAAGGACATGTGTTCCCACCATGTACCCAGGATGGAGGGAGTACAGAACTATTTGTTGAACAGTACTAATGACTGCCACAGCACCTGCTTGCAATTCTTTGAAACAGAACCTTGGTTCACTTATGCTGTTCTGCAGATTCTCTGGAGTCAACCTCTAGGTGAATGGGCATTGAGACCAAGCCTGCTGCATGGTTTCCAGACAGAGATTATTTATACCACATCTCATATTTTCCTGCTTCTCAAAGTGCCTCTAGGGTTATATATCCTAATGGAGAATTCTAGTCTTTCTTCTCCAATGATTCTTTTGATTTATCTCCAAATCACTGTACCACCACAACCAAGTAGGTTATTATTAATGAGGTGTTTGGTGGTTTACCCAAAAGGCATAAATGAGTTTAGATGCCTCACTCACTTGTTTCAGTAAAACAAAAGGGGGAGTCCCTTCCTTATATGACTCCGCTCAACCAACTTACAAACCAAGCCTTTGACAATCTGGTCTGAGCAGAAATCAACATTTCAAACTGAATGTGTTTCCTCCCTCCTTCCCATTGCTCAACTTGGTTCTTAAATTTTGTCTCTTCTTAGAAAGTTTGATTTTCTCATCTTTTCTATGCCTCCCCAAAAGAGCAAAAAATCAAACAAAAAATTTTCCTTTAAAGCCCATCCCATATCTTGCCCCGTCTGCATTTCTCTTTACATGATTGCAGCACAGCTTTAGTTTTCATTTTATGTTCACATTTCTGGGAGTTACAAACATCTGACCCTCAGTGGGCAATTTTGGTTACCTCTTCCCAAAGCACATGATTTGACCTTGAGATTGCCTGCAAACTCCAAATATTCCTTACATTTTTTACAGGCTATTGAACAACCACAAGAAAGTCTTGCTTCTACGTAAGAGTTCTGAGGTGATAGTAGGCGTGATGGTAGTAGCAGTGGGGTGTGTGTGTTTTCATTTTCCTTTTTCTCCTAATGTAGCGTTTTTAATGAACAGATACATTATGGTCACTCAGATTTGGAAAGCTGTATTACTATCACACAGGAAAGGTACTAATAACCTTATTTCAGCTAAGTATTATGTGACCAGACCTTCCTATGTATTTTGCACAGCTCAGAATTGTGAAAGTGACAGGCTAAGTTTTGTAAACATTGCTCCAAAATATAATCACACCAAGATGGAACAGTGCTTAACCCACTAAGTGTACTCTTCTTAAATTATCTCTTTTTACAACATTATGAAATTCTCGTTTTTCTTCACTGACTCCTCCTGCTTGAAACCATCCCCATTTAATTGCAACAAATTCCCTAACATGGTTTTAAATTTTTAGCCTTGCCAAAATTATAGATACTATTTTCTGGAGTAAGAATATTTAACTCTCTGTATATTTGCAACACCGTTCTCATAAGGACTAAATGATTTAGAAGCTGCCAAGACTAATAACTCATTTGTATATATATCATCTACTTTGGCCCAGGCTCCAACACTATCAACACTTACCCTAAATTGATGTTCCCTATCCTTTATAAGAGATAAAGAATTCATCTCATGGCCTAGAGCACACAGCGACGTCTATGGCCTCAACTGATGTGAATCAACCCTCTCAGGGTTGGGAATGTCTTAACTGTATACTTGTTCTTCAACACAACTACTGCTTCCATTTGATTTCTTCCCCCTTTTACTTACTCAGATGATTTTCATTCTTACCTCACTCATCAACTTGTCAGTTAGAGAACAGGAGCTATTTCCTTTTTTGTTTGGGATTCTGGCTGCAACCCAGGCACCATTTTCCAAGTAATTAATGAGCCCTGCAATGTCCTGGCTTGTGACCACCAGTCT
>NW_012106097.1:1243613-1245014 GCF_000951045.1 Mandrillus leucophaeus | reverse complement strand
GTTCTAAGTGCCTGCAGAGCTGGCCCTCAGCTGAGAGGTGCCTATCTCACACACACACACACACACACACACACACACACACACACACACACACACAAAGAGAAGCCAACAGGCTACATTAGACTCAGGCTAAATGAGCTAGCCCAAATGACTTCTTCTATTTCAACTCCACTATCACTGCATTTAGCTGGTCACACCTACAAAGCAATCAGCAAACTGGGTGACTCATTAGGATTTTCTTTTCAAGAGAGCAAAGAACCTAAATAAAGATCCTTGAATTTAGCGTACAATACCCAGGAGTCATCTGAGCAGCAGCAATTTGGGGGAACTTCAAGTGTGGCATTTCGGTTTGAGAGGGGAAGTTAGAAATCAGAGAACTGATCTCACAAACAAAAAGCTTTTATAATAGCCTGTCCTAGATAAGACAGTAATGAGAGGACAAAAGGGGAAAGCCATCCTCCTCTTAATACCAAGGAAACCTCGGGAAGTGACTTCTTAAAAAGGAGGTAAAAGCAGCAGTTTTAGTCACTCATCAAGAGTGACTGTTCTTCCTCTTTGCTAGAAATAGCTAAGAGAGTGTAAATCACTCTCTAGGCCCTAAGAAAAGAAGACTTATAAATGAGCTTGAAACCAAATAGTGCTGTGTAGATTCTTCTACCATCTTCTAAAGAATCTGCATGGACTTACTCACTGTTAAGGTCGTCTGTGCATGGTAACCACAGTGCTAGGATGATATCTATAGTTTGTTTTTGACAATAAGTAAATCCACGATAAACCCACTTTCTTCTCTTGAGCACAAGTTTAAAAGGAAAAAAAGAAAGCTTTTCTACTTTTACATGCCTTATGCCTGTGCTTCCAAACCAGAGCACAAGTACTCCCTGGGGCACTCAGCCCTATGCCAAGTATTACAGCAGCAGGAAACCATAGATTTTGTTTAAGTCAACCTTTCTATAGTAATTTTATTAACATAATTTTAAGTTCATGCAACAATGATTATCTTGCGGCATAAAGAGAATCCATCTGAATTTTAAGGATGAAACAGAAGATTTCAAATACATTTCATTTTTGTGGTTTCCACACCACCGAGTGAAGCCTCTAGATCTCTTGATGGGGATGGGGTGGTTACAGGCCAAAGAACATATCCATTAGATGCAGACAGCACAGGGCCTAGAGCCTACAATACTTTTTGCAGCCAACAAAAAAAATTCTTATTTTAAAATTAGAAGATAAAAACTAATTCTTAGGCCAAAGAAAATGTTTTAATATATAATATTTGTCTTACACCAAAGAGGTTATAAAACCTAATTTTTAACTTTTTGTTGTTTTATTTTTCTTGGAGAAAGGGGCCCACGGAGGTGAAAGTGTGGAGGGCCTATGAAAGTCATTCTATAGCACCGGGTT
>NW_012106097.1:1239651-1241203 GCF_000951045.1 Mandrillus leucophaeus | reverse complement strand
GGCAAGAAGAGGTCAAAAGGTGAAAATGGACTTTTTCCCCCTTCCTTATTCCTTAGGTGCAAGGGAATAAAATAGTAAGCTTTTCTTCATTATGATCATTCATGCATTCAAAGTGTATGCTTTTAGTATCACCTAGTTGCTTTAACATTGTTTTAGGTGCTAATGATGGAGTACTCAACAAAAACAGAATCCTTATCTACAACGGACAGTCTAGTGAAGAGAGACTGAAGTGAACAAATGAATGAATGAATGAACGAATGATGAATGGATGGATGGTACATGGTGCTGAACGCTACGGGGGAAAAATTAAGCATGGTAAGGGGAACAGGGAATGGAGGGTCAAGAGAGTGGGGTGTTATTTTCTATAAGGTGGTCAGGGAAGGCCTAATAAAATGACATTTGAGTAGAGACCTGGAGGAAGTGAAGGAACAAGCAACAGCGGTGTCTGGAGGAGAGGATCACAGGCAGATGAAACAGCAGGAAGGAGGACACTGCAGTCAGACCATGCTTGGCATGGTTGATCATTAATTACTCTAAAAGCTTAACAATCTATGCAGAATTGAGTCACTGTAGATAAATACCTTCTTAAGTCTCCACACTGATTTTATAATTTTTGAAGAAAAATCACTGAAACTGTATTATGTAACTTTGTGCCCTATTAAAGATATGGTCCATAATTAAATATTTTCTGATGACTTGGATATGTAAGTATCATTCCTTATTCATATACACATTGCACATGTCATCCTTGCACTGCACTCTACTTATTCTTTTAATTATTGAGCATCCAGTCTTTGGTAGGTCTGTGCTAGTTACTGGGAATACTGTGGTGAGCAAAGTAGACAAGTCTCTGGCCTCATGGAGCTTATAGTCTGATAAAGGTATTATTCAACCAATATGTATCACTATAATCTGAGTTTAGCACCCCACCAGAATGTGCTGGGGGTATGAGAGACCAAACAGGGCTGGGATCTTCTGGAGGATGAAGAAGGGTTTTGTGAGAAAATGACATAGAGTAAATAGCAGGAGAAAAACATTCCAGGAAGCAGGAATGTGCAAAGGTCTTGAGGCGGGAGGAAGCAAATTAGGTTTTTTGTATAAAGAGAAAGCAGTATGTCTGGATCCCAGAAATGAGAAAGAACAGCACTAGACAAGAAGGTTGTGTTCAGATCATCCTGGGCCTTGTAGGCTAATTTTAGTCTTGATCACATGGGAAATCATCTGAAAGGTTTTAAACAGGAGAGAGACACGATCAAATAAGCATTTTAATATGACTTCACTGGCTGCACAGTGGGAATGCAGGGACTGCAAGGATAACATCAAGGGACAGTCCTGCAGGCGTTCATATGAGAGATGTGCAATGCCTGTGCTAGGACAGTGGTGGCAGAGAAAGAAAACAGAAGACAGAAATCAGGAACCATTTAGGAAATAGGATCAGCTGGGCTTGGTGATGGAATTCAGGAGATGATGTCATGGGTGACTCCTAGTTGGTTCTTGGAGTTGTAATAATGCCCTTCACTCACTGGTTCATCTGCTGAAAAAAAAAAAAAAA
>NW_012106097.1:1224172-1238131 GCF_000951045.1 Mandrillus leucophaeus | reverse complement strand
GTAGCAATGAATTTTCTTTCTGAAAAATTTAAGTAAATAAAATACCTTCATGAAAAATATTAAGCAAAAAAACTACAAGTTCTAGGATGAACTTGGAAAAAAAAAAGAGGTTGGTATAGCTCAATGGCTGAGAATTAGTGATATACTAAAATCCTAGAAATACTAGGATTCGGACTCTCAGCTATAACACCCAAAAATGTTTCCATATAGATCATCAGTTACCTTCATCTCTCAAGAAAAACAGTAAAACATTACCAGAACTTCCACCACCAATCGGCTGGGGAAATTAGAAATTGTGGATAGTGGTCTGAGTGCTTATTTATATTTTAAATCACGTATCATGTCTTTCAGAATTAGTGGTTCACACTGGCAAGAGAGCAAGAAATGTTTGTTGATTGGTACAAAGGACCTCCTTTCACTAGCTCATGAAACTATCCTATGATAACTCTTGCATTGTACAAAGAGAGGCAGATAACTGATAAAGATTCCCAAAAGAATAAGACATTCACAGAAAAATGAGATCAGCAACTGCAGTCCTACCAGCTGGGATAATTTTACAAGGGTCAGACAGCTCTGGGGCATAAACTCATCACTTCAGGGTGAGGAAGAAGCTGACTCCTGATTCCCAAGAGGCAGTGTCACACAATTAGATTGTTCATTCTAGCTCAACACAAATTTGACACATTTCCCCAAAACTGCCTGTCTAGGGTCCTGTCAAAACAGGATGATGGAAAGTCAGAATAATTTTCTAGCCCAGTATCTCCAACATTCCTGTAATCCATTCCATTTCAGTCATGTTTTGATGTAAAGAGTATTTTCCCCACTAATATTTGAAAGCCATCCATTCTTGCGTGCTTTAGTTACACCGAGCATACATTGATTGTGGAATAAGAAGCAGTCAATGGTACCCAGGATCTTCTAAAAGTAATATTCGAGGGCTTTTCTTTTTTGTATGTCTTAAAATTGTTAAATCAGAGTGAATGGACTTATCTACTCCCAAAGCAAGAAGATCTTAAGTTGTTTTTAGCGGCTAATGAAACCTTTCCCAGGGAGCTAGAAGATGAGCTACCCAAAGGAAAATATTCTATATATTTCTCATGAACATATAGAAGAATTACAGAAATAAGACATAAAATACAACATTATAGCAAATGTTTTTAAGGAGGGTGAATGAGATTCTTAGTTCTTTTGCCTTTCCCAATGTTGTCTATACCATTGTCCTTACACAATATTTACACAAAATATTGCAGCCAATAATAAGCAGAATCAGGATTTGAACTCAAAGCTGCTTAGATCCAAACCTATGCTCTTAACCTCTGTACTTGTTCCAGAACAGTTCCTGGAACAAAGTTGGTAGGCAATCCGTATTTGTTGAATCTGAATCTAGATTAGAAACCAGGCTGTTCGGTCCAGGATTCTGAGTTGTTTCTAGAGCTCTTTACAACTAATCTCAACACCCAGAATGAAAGCTCCCTGTGACATTTGAAGATATTAGAGGACTAGAGCTGATAATGCCACATTCAAATATTTTCTGTTAATTCTTTTCCCTGTTGAAATCCAATTAGGATGAGGAAAACTAACTACTGCAATTAAATAATTAAGAGGAAGAGGAAGTGAAAGATTTCCATATAAGAAGTTTAAAGCTCTGCTGCTTAAAAAAGAAAAAAATGCCCAAAGAAACTCAATCCTTTAACTGAATTTCAGATAACAGAGTATACTGCATACATAAAAACTAACTTTTTTGAGTACTCACTGTATACCTAAAATTCTTCTAAATGCATTTCATGTATTATCTCATTTAATCCTTATGAGATAGGTACTATTACTATTCCTAACTTTTAGAAGAGAAAACCAAGGCACAAAGAGGTTAAGCAATGAACCCTAGGTCTACCAGTAAGTGGTAGAGCCAAGATTCTGGTCCCAAGGGATGCAACCCCAAACTTGATGCTCTTAACCTGCTGCTTCCCATAATAACTAACACTTGCTGGACACTTTAATCTGTTCCATATATTCTTTTTTCTTAACCTCCACATCCTGGGTTGAAGCTGTTTGCATGTCTCAGCCTCCCAAGTAGCTGGGACTATAGGCACGTGCCACCACACCTCGCCAATTTTTGTATTTTTAATAGAGATTTCACCATGTTGCCCAGGCTGGTCTCGAACTCCTGAGCTCAGGAAATCCACCCACCTCGGCCTCCCAAAGCACTAGGATTACAGGCGTGAGCCACCATGCCTGGCCTGCCCTATATATTCTTCATGCAAACTATGTCATTTATTTTGCCCAACAATCATAGGGGAAAAAATATGTGTATGTGTATTCATACACATATATAAAAAAATAAAGTGTATGTGTATGAATGCATGCAGATACAGAAGGTGTGCGTATGTGTGTCTGAGTGACTATTCTCTATCCTATCACTGTAAATACACTTGACAGATCTCTCAATGCTTGCAAGTCATCTTAGTTCTTCTATATAAATAATTATAAGAACTACTCACACAAAAATTGCATTATGTGTCATCCTCATATTTCCATTAGGTATATTGGTTGGATCTTGTTTTTGAGAGGAAAAGAATTCATTTATTCTCATGTTCTTGTTCTTCTTCTCATTTTAATATGAAATAACGGCACCAGAGAAAGTTCCAAAATATCTTGAAGAACAGAGTTTCAGGACTATCATTGCATTTGTAAGAGTTGGGGGGAAAATTTCCAATGCATAGTAGCAGCCAAATGTCGCAAATCTTCATGTACTCTCAACCTAAGTATTACAGACTCCGCATCATGTAACCTGGTTACTGCCAGAACTGAGATCTCCCTTCTCCTCTTCACCTATCCAAATGTGTGATTCATCTCTGTGGGATATGACAAACCAACCACACTGGGTAGAAAGGCCCTGCCTGAGCCCGCTCTCAGTTGCCAGGAGAACCATTCAACACAAAAGTTAAATGGTGCATTTCAGGCACCCTGCCCATCCTGAACCCCAGATTTATGCCTAGGAAAGACATTCTACTAATTAAGCTATCTCTAGTCCTCAGGACCAATGAGATGACCTAATCTTATGCTTCCCAAAGTTAAATGGGCATATAAATCACCTGGGAGTCTTGTTAAAAAGCAGATTCTGGTTCAGTGGGTTTGGAAAGGCCTGAGATTCTGCAATTCCAACAACCTCCCAGGAGGTTGCTGGACAGCAGGCCACACCTGGAGTAGCAAGGGTCTACTTCATATATAAATGCAAAATTGTGCTTCAAAGAGAAGTATGTGTTTGATTTTTTGAAAGGTTCATCCTGGGTTCTCATCCAGGGTGATCCATAAAATTTTCCATATCTTCATGAGGCATTAAAAACTCCAGACAATCCTCAGGAAAATCGATTCACCTTTTAAGCCTTTGGATTCCATAAGGCTACCAAACCCCAAGTATGTTGGGAGACCATTATTCCATACACAACATTAAAGGCATCCCCTCTGTAACTTAGCCACGTGTTCTTTTGTGTTATTTATCCAAAGAATAAGCAACTGATAATTTCAGATTTTCCAAACTGGCGAATGTTTGACATAAATGTGTTTAATACTCAGCAAAGCCTCTCCAACTCAGTGTATTTGGGATGCAAGTGTTGGTATCACTATGTAAATAAGGAACTACTTTATAGTATAGTTTAATGAACCGAGTACATTGCAGGAACCCTATTTAAGTGAAAGTATTAATTCCTTGGAGGAAATGCTTTAATACTGAAGAATGACTTGTGATTAGCATATCAACAGGAATAAACAGTCTTCAGATACCCAAGGGTACTTAAGGACAGAGGCTTTCAACAAACTTCTTAAACTCCTGTTTATACTCTTGAATTGCTTGGTAAACTCCTCCTTCTAAGGTACGTTAAAAGGTCAAGTTTTGCCCAAGTTTCTTCTCTGAAAATTAATGAGGCTTTAATGTACCCAGAAATGCAAAAGTAACATCAAGGTTATTTGATTGGCCCAAGCCAAAGAACCTTCTAGAACAGCAACATATTTTGTCTGGCTTTCTACCTTAAAGTCACCTATCCTCCTAAATAGGATAATTTAAAGAACATTTATTTCAACATATTGGCAGAATTAGTAGGTCATTTGTGAGCAGAATAATTCTTTTATGCCTTTTTTAAATGGTCAGATAGGAGAAACAGAGCATGTAAACAACACCGAAGGTGGCTGCTTTACTTTATGAGGTTCCTAAGAACTAGAAATAGTAGTCTTCAGTTAAACCAGAAAATTTTAAATTAAAGGTTAGATGACTGAACTCTTACACTGAGCAGTCGACCCCACCATGCTTTCATTATGCCAATAAATTATATCTGTTTCAATCGCTGGTGTCAAAAGGTTGTGGGTTCAACTCCAGGTTGTGCCACTTACTGTCAGTGTGACCTAGGGCAAGTTAAATTTTGCAAAGTTTAGACTCTTCATCTGTAAAGTAGGGATATTAAGCAGTAAGAGCTTACTTTATGATGTGTAGAAGCCTGCTACCGAGTCTTTCCTATAATGGCACAGTTACTCTCTACATATACTATACATATAGGATTACATGCTAGTACTACTTTCACTGTGCACAAAACAAGGTCGGTCCTTCAGCTTTTAAAGAGACACATTAACAAGTAAAGGCAAGAACTGCCAACCAAAGCACATACTAAATCTATGAAACACCTGACTACAAGAGATGACTCAGGATTAAAAAAAATAAAGAGATGGCTCTTAAACCATCTAGAGTTCTGAACTCATCTTAACCTCTGAGGTTCAAGTATAGGAAGACAGCAACATGTTTCTGCAACGTGCCCTTCCCCATGGGTGTTTTGCCTATAAATCAAAGGTTTTATTTTGGATGCCCAGCCTTCGTCTGAGCCGAGTTAAAAAGTTAACTTATTTTTCCTTCTCTTAGTAATAGTAGGCAGTAAAGATTGTGGTCCTGGTACTTCTTCAGAGTTAATATCTATGATTTCTTAAAATTTTTATTCTGGAGAATTTTTTGTAGATATCCTCTACCCTCCAAATCCCCCAAAAGGTGTTATGTTAGTATAAAGTGCCATTATTCCAGCAAAATCAGCCCTTAAGACCACATTCATGTCTTAGGGTGACACTGCGCCACCAAGAAAAAAATTGTCCTGAACTGATACCAATTTAGAAATTCACTCCCAATAAAGCATAGAACTCAGCACAAACACCAAATTCATTACACATATGTAATATATATGTAGACATACACACCTTTGTATAGCTATCCTTTTTTGAAAAACTAATTTTCACACTAGGCACTTTTATTGCTTCTGCTCTAACCCAAATTGCTGATTGTAAAAAGGGGATTTCCTCCCCTATATTTACTTTGGAAACAGACACCAGCCACGGAGAAGTAGTTGCCACAGACTCACACTGAAATTTGAGCACCTGAGCTGGTCCACTACCTGAGCTGTGTTCCTCAAAGAAATTTCAAAAGAAAACCTCCAGAACCTCAGTAGGCAGCTTGTGGCAGGACTCGGTGGGCACAAGACTAAAAGCCTAGGAGTTCTGTGTCCTTACCCTTGGGCTTCCTGAGAAGCAAGATCCTGAGTCAGACGCTGAAATCTTATTATAAGCAAAATCCCAATTAATCTCCAGAGTCGATTGTTAGAAATGCAAAGATACTCCCTAGAGACTGTTGCACAGACTAAGGAGTTTCTTCAACGCTGAGAATGTAGACTAAGACTGCTGAGGGAGAAATAATTTAAGCAGTGATTGGGCTGTGAAAGAAAACATTGTCAATACCTATCTTACTTTTAGCTACTCACAAATATATAGATTCCAGCGAGAGTTAACACCGTGATGCATAGTTTTTGGGCCACATTTCAAAGAGCACATCTGACCATGGTATTACTCATCAACTTAATCAGATATCCATAAATCTCCTATGCTTCTAGGCTAGAAAACAATACTCAAAGAGCGTTCTGTTTTCGATGTTGCTATTCTGTTTTGGGTTCTGTTAGCAGACTTTTTTTGTTTTTGTCTTTTCTGTCTTGTGTTTTCCCCCATCCCCTATGAACACTGGATTCTTGGTCACACCTTAATTTGTGACTATTTACTCAGCTGATTAACTGAAGGCATTCGTCTCATTCAAGCAAGTCTTGTTCGGGGCAACAAATAAACTGGAACCCCAAGGACAGAGCAGCCATGGCTCCATATTAATCATCTGCTCATCCCATTTCCCCATCCTACAGCAGACCATGAAAGCTGGGGTTGCCTCAGAGGGGTTGGCTTCAGGCACCTCCTCCCTGAAGCACTCTCAGAGGGGCATATTCATGTGGAGGAGGAGGGAGGCTTGGTGATTGGCTTCTGTGATAGGTTTCTTGAGGGAATGGAAAGGTTTCGAATTTCTGAAGTATTTGAAGTATCTCTTCATAAGTGCACAAGTGGGTACAAAATGGTAGAACAAAATGTACTAAACATTTAGGCCACAAAACATTCATTTTCTCCAGCTGAAATCACCAGAAGTGTTAGCTGGGGGGAAATCAGAATCTGCCTAATTTGCAACTTCTTTGAAGAGAATATACAATCAGCTTTGCCTCCACCCAAAGAAGAGGACACACTGTCCTGTGTTTTCACTTTCACTGTTTTGACAAAGAGAAAGAATGAGATAACTCCGGGTAAAACTTGTCATGAAAGTGTCTGACAGAGGCATCTCTAGCGTTCCTGGGTTGCTGGTGTTACATATCTAAAACCTGTAAGGAAAAAAGTGAATAATGTGATCCTTAACAGAAACAGAAATGGGGAGTCACAGGTATTCCTAACTTGCACTCATGCAAATTATCCAAGAGATTACACATTGATATTGTAGCCAGGTCATCCTCCTCTACAATACCCAGAAATTCTTCCTTTCCATCCTCTATTTCATTGTCTCTCCCCACCCTCAACCCCAAACACACAAACCTAGGCATCCTTGTAAAGGAGGAAATACAGAAGCAAAGAGTAAGCAACTTGCTACAATGCCATACCAGGTTACAGGCAACTGGCCTTCCCTCTGCTTGGAATAGAGGAAAAGTACAAATTATGCACCTGGCAAATATTTGCATGGTCTCCAGAGCAGTAAGATTCATCCATTTG
Source organism: Mandrillus leucophaeus (assembly GCF_000951045.1). NCBI lineage: Eukaryota > Metazoa > Chordata > Mammalia > Primates > Cercopithecidae > Mandrillus > Mandrillus leucophaeus. The sequence goes on along the minus strand of NW_012106097.1, from coordinate 1,231,036 downwards.
CTCACAAAAGCACACAACTGAAGCTGAGAGAATAAATCAATTCAATTCATTTCAACAAACATTTATCAAGCTCCAGTCTGATTGTAGAGTTTTTCTGGGGGGAAAAAAAAAATCATCATGCACCTGGCTATTGGAGCTGATTTTTTGAAGATATCTAGAAATTTCTTCCTCCTCTCTGAGAAGAGGCAACCAACTCCCTTAAATAATCAACACAGCTGTATTTTATATTGTAAAATGTAATTAGCCCAAGGTATGCTGCTTCCTTTTTTGTAGGTGGAAAAGAATCCACTTATCTTTCTGCGAAAATACAATTGTGTTTGTTGTATAAAAACATAGTGTCCCCATTTACTAAGAAATCAATGAGTAATCAGCAAGCCATGAATCACCCCGAGTATTTTCACTATAAAGATGAGAAGCACTATATATTGAAACAGGCTATGGCATCGCTGCTCTACACTGTAAATTCAGACTTATCAAGAAGCTACTTAAAATATTCTAAACATGCAAGGGAAGGGCAGGGCAAAACCAATCTTTGCCAAACATTTAAGGAGATGTTATACCCAAATCTCCTCCTGGGAAACTTCTGAGTGGAGCTAAGATAATGTAGGCCACTTGATCAGGAGTCATGCTCTACTACTTACCCGGGGGCTTCTTCAAGGGAAGTCATTTGTAAACTCTCAGACCTCAATTTCTCTCCTTTAAGACAGGGTTAATTGCACCTCTTCTACCTAACTTACAGGGTTACTGTGAAGGTCAAATGAAATAATGAATATGAAGGTTTTATGAAAACCATTCTGTTTTATGTTTTATGATTGACATCAGTGATTTCAATGTTTAACTCTACAGTCCCAAAGACATTGTAGAAGATGGAAAACAACCTCCAAAAACCCATCTCTGATATCAAAAGTGTGCAATGGGCTATTTAAAAGTTCAGATGAGCTGTGGTTCTTTGTGCTTAGCCACAAAAACAGCCTTAGAATCATAAAGCCAGTTTTAAAAAGAAGAGAAAACATTTTTTTCTTTGTCCTATTCTCTTCTGTCTTATTAGATGGTAGGCCGACACTGTTTTTACTTATCAGGTATCAAACTGCTCTTGGCTACTAAATATTATATTTTGTGTCAGTCTCCTTAATTTATATGCTCAAACAGCTGAGATGAAGCAAACCTAAACATATCTCACTGAGTTAGGGCATTCCAAACTCAGCAGAACATAGAATTTTTTTTAATTTATTATTTATTTTTTTTATTTTTTGAGACAGAGTCTCCCTCTGTGGTCTAGGCTGGAGTGCAGTGGCACGATCTCAGCTCATTGCAACCTCCACCTTCCGGGTTCAAGTGATTCTTCTGCCTCAGTCTCCCGAGTAGCTGGGATTACAGGCCCAGACCACCACATCCAGCTAATTTTTGTATTTTTAGTAAAGACAGTGTTTTGCCACGTTGGCCAGGCTGGTCTCAAACTGCTGACCTGAGGTGATCCACCTGCCTTGGCCTCTGTACTTTTTTTTTTTTTGACACATATTTGTAACCACCTACTCTATATTGGTACTAGAGAAACAGTAAGGTAATGTCCCTGACTCAAGGAGCTCAGTTTGGAGACAGCCAGACAGAGGATTACAAACAGGTCAGAGTACTGAGAGAAGAGGCAGGGAAGGCCATCAAACCCCACTGGGCAGGGTGCTGCCTGAACCAAGTGTTAAGGATATAGTATAGTTGCTAGCCAAAGGGCACAGCACAGATAAACAGACACTGTGTGCAGTGTGCACAAATGCCCCGCAATGCACTACCATAGATGGACACAGTGCGAATCAGGATGGGCTGTAGATGAGGCTGGAGTGGGAGGCAGAGGTCATGTCATAGGGACCTGTGACTGGGAATGTAGAACTGTGCTCCCTGGAGCTCCAAGTGTGGGGCTAGTCTGTGCAGGGAGGTAGAGGAGCCTCAGGGGAGTTTTGGCAAAGGGATGGCTCCATGAGGTAGACCCTAACTATCCTCCATCCAGAACATTCTGCTATTGTGTAAAATACTAGAGTTTCCTGTGGAGGAAAAAGGTTTTGCTGCTTTAAAAAATAGTTGATACATTTAAAGTAAAGAGAAATCTCATTTGTAAAATGGTAATAAAAATAACCACAGTCCAGACATTTTAATATAGAAAATGTATTAGTCTGTTCTCACACTGCTAATAAAGACATACCCGAGACTGGGTAATTAATAAAGGAAAGAGGTTTAATTGACTCACAGTTCCACATGGCTGGGGAAGCCTCACACTCATGGCTGGAAGTGGATGAGGAGCAAAGTCACATCTTACATGGTGCAGACAAGAGCGCTTGTGTCGGGCAACTCCCATTTCTAAAATCACCAGATCTCTTGAGACTTATTCACTACGCGAGAACAGTGTGAGGGAAACTGCCCCCATGATTCAGTTATCTCCACCTGGCCCCACCCTTGACATGCGGGGATTATTACAATTGAAGGTGAGATTTGGGTGGGGGCACAGCCAAACCATATCAGAAAACGTACACAATATTCTTTTAGAATTCATACAAAATGCTTGTATATTTTTTGTGGACTTCTACCTGAGAAGGGTCATTTTATTTAGATACAAACAGGGTAGAAAAATCAAGGGCTTCAGCTGGTCTCAGCTTCCTAGAACAAGATGCAGCCCTGCAGGTGCTGAGTGGTCAGCCACCTGCAGATAATAAAGTGGGCTGTTGGTGAGTTACCTTGAGGAATGCCAACATAACGACAGACAGACACGCAGACCCATTTCAGGCTTGTTGCAGATCCAGTGTTGCAGGACATGACCCAGGAAACCACCATCTCTACAATTAAGTTTACTAACAGTATTTTTTAAAACAGAGATCAGGGCATGGGGTGGAATAGGGAATAGTAGGGTGTGGGGAGTTAATATTTAACGGGTTCAGGGTTTCAGTTGAGGATGACGAAGAAGTTCTGGAGATGGGTAGTGGTGAGGGTTGCACAACAGTGTGAATGTACTTAATGCTGCTGAATTGTATGCTCACTTAAAGTGGCTAAGGGGGAAATGACAGTATGTACGTTCTACGATAAGAGAAAGAGGTACCACTAAAAAGATTTCCAGTAAGATAAATTCAGTTAGGAGCCTCATACCACCTCCCTGAATATGATGCACAGATCAAAACTGAATTTCTCAAGCAATACTTGAAGTATCAACTCGAAGATGTTAAACAGTAACGGACAAGTTATCTAAAACAAGAAGTCACCTTCTCCTTAAAGGAGACTGAGTTCTTCACATATTGAGTTCCTAACTCTTCTCTGCCGTCCACAAAGATAATACGGTTATTATTATCATGATTTTTGTAGTAGACATTTTGTAATTTACTTAGAAAAATGGTGTAACCAGCTGCTACACTTGTCCTTTCCTTTGTTGTAGAAAGGACACAGTAGTTCTGTGCTTCGCCTTGCAAGGTGAGCAACAGGACCAAGATCAGAAGCAATACCCAAGGCCGCTGCACCCAGCAGCAGAGGCTGTAATGACCCCATTCTCGACCTTCACCACCGACAAGGCTCCTATGCAGTAGTAAGCATATATTTGCTTGCCAAACAGCAGATGTTTCTTTTTGCATATGCAAAATATATAAGCAGATTTAATGAAATTATACTTAAGGTTAAACTATAGAGATAGGAAATATAATCTCCGTACCACAGTTAATTGGTTATTCTTTTTATTAAAGAGTCTCAAATGTTTCCCATGTAGGAAATAGTTAAAAACCGTGCGGAGACCTAAATCCTGTGCCTGTAATCCTGGCAGGGTTTCATTTTACAGGTTACAGATAACCCAGAATAGTCACTATTGATTGTTTAATTACTTGAAAGTGTTTTATAATCACCAAGTCATTAAGGGTGTTATGAGATCTAAAAACTACAAGTCACGAGGGGGTTGTGCATCAAGTTATTTGGCAACTCGTTGATAGAATATGAGATGGAATGAAAGTATTTTGGACTAAAGCCTTGTAAATACTTGAAATCAGAATTGAGTACATGAGTGCCAATCCATGTCCATCCCTAACAGAAAATCTCATCCTCTTTCCAGCACTATTAGAAAGTATATATCATCATTCACTGAGGCAGTGAGAACCTGCTAAAACCTTGCAGCTCTGATTAATGAGAGGATGGTATAAAATGTGCATGTGTTTACATCCTTCAACACAGAACTATACCAAGCAATGCCACCAGGCCAAATGCATATCTTAATAATGTTAGGCATTCCCTATAAATCATTTTGCTAACGGTTTAGAATATTTCAGTTTTGTATTTGGAAAAGCACAGGCTGTAAGTGGATTCACAAAAGCAACTTGTGGAGGTTATCCAGACTAGTTCTCTACTTAGAATTAAAGGATGTCATATCCAGAAGGAACTCTGGAGACCCTCTGGCCGGACCTCTTCGTTATACATGAAACCAAGGCCCAGAAAAGCTAAATGACTTGCTTAAGCTCACACAGTTAATGAGTCTCAAGGCCAAGACTCAAGGCCAGAAGAGCCATCTGTCCATGTCTATCTTAAAGGCTTCCTAGCCCTACTTCACCTCAGGATATTGACCCTGGCCCAGGCCATCAACAGCAGTCAAGCCTTTGGTAACACTACCTCTCCCTAGAGTGCCTACTTAATTCCCCTTCCACATACATCTATTCATCTTTTAAGACTCCACTCAAGAATCACCTCCTATATGAAGCCTTTCCTGGTCTTCCCACAGCCGCCACAGATTTGGCTCTGCTCTGTATACTCTTGCTGTGGTACATGGAATACAACATTGAAGTGATCGATTTTCATGTCTCTCCACCCAAAGACTTCAAACCCTTGGAGGGCAAGGACCATGCCACATGTTTATCCATAAACCCTGCCCTGAAGGCAATGCCAGGCAGTTGTTAGATACTTATGAAGGCTGACACTGAATAAATGAATAAAGGTAAACAAAACCCCAAGACAGAGCTAAAAGGGGTAGACTCATCTCCAAAGGCAAAGATCCCAGAAAGAGCACTTAGACTACAGAGAGCCTCAGCCCAGCGGCTCCCTATCCTGGCTATGCATTACAAGCATCTGGGAAGGTCTGGAATAAAACCTCCCCCAGCCCAACATCAGACAAACTAAAATCAAATTTTTAAAGAAAGGCCCAATTATCTATAGTTTTGCAAAATTATCCAGATGAGTTCTATAAAAAGAGAAGGCTGCAAACCACTAGTAGCAACAAGAAATCCCACACAGTCCCTGTATCAAGTCTTGGTAGCAACTCTGCAGGTTCAGCCACCTAGCAGAGAAATCAACACTTCCATACGGCATCCAGCACACAGGCACTCACAAAGGTCTTCCCTCCATGTTCACATGACAACCGTCTAATTCATTACACTCAACAGATCATAGCACAAAGTGGCATGGTCTTCAGACAAATTAGATGCAAACAACTTAGGGATCTACGAGGATGAAAAATTCATCAAGCCAACATATTTCAAAGGTGAATGATTCTCCTACTCTTGGAAAATGGAAGTAAAATTGTTACCTTTAATTCTAGCAAAACTACAACTTAAGAATAGATAATAAAGCCTGACGATGAAGAAGAGAAATAACAACATAGGAATAAACTTCCCTGGACCCCAAGATAACAGGAATCTGCCACCTCCTATTGTAATAAATGACAATAGCAGTAATCAAACCTTACATGTACATAGGAATTTATATTTAACAAAAATACTTTCACAGTCATTAATTGATTTCAACCTCACAATAGCTTCATGGGGCATATCATGAAAATTGTTTCTTTATATTCTAATTTTACAGATGAGAACAACTGAAGTTCCAAGTAGATCTATGGCAAGCTCAAAGCTAAGGCAAGTAAAGGGTAGAACCAAAACCATTTGACAGGTCCTTAATGTCTAAATGATGTTCTTGCTGCTCCACACCCCTTCACTAATCTCACAATAAAGACTCTCTCCTGAGACCTTATACTACCTGAAGAAGAAATACTGTTGCTTCTCCTCCAAAACTTGTGAAATACAAAATTATTCAGAAATCATTTTCACCCCACCAAAGTTCCACGGTGCTGCAACCGATTCCTGTTTCCTCTATTAATCTATCTTCTCTTTACACATTATTGAGAAATTGGCTTTTTTAAGCACTAAAGACCAAATATAATATCCAAGTGGCAATTATATCACCAAATACAATGTAAGAAGTATTGAAAATTGTATTAGGTTGGCACAAAAGTTACTGCCGTTTTTGCCATTAAAAGTAATACTGGTATTAGGTTGGTGCAAAAGTATTACAAGTAATGGCAAAAACCACAGTTATTTTTGTACCATCCTAATATTTAATGCAAATAATGCCATTCTAAGCATACATAAAAACCAGTAAATCAAGTGTAGAATGTGGAGCACAAAGACATGTGTTTCTAACTTCATTCCTCTATGAATGTTTCTTTTAGGGCATAAAATGTTCTATGAAAGCAAGACCATGGGAAGAACTGGCATATGTGTTTGGGAAGAGGAAAAGGTTATTGAGTGCCTACTATGTGTCAGGCACTGAGCTGAGCACTTCCACATATTAATGTTTTACACTTGAGTTTTCATTAACAGCGCTACTCTGTACTATTAATAAAAGATAAAGAAATCCAGGCTCACAGGGTAAGTTGGTTATCTTCACACGATTGGAACAGAGCAAAACCAGACTCAGCAAAATCCAGCTCAGGCAGTCCTGTTCCAAAGTCCTTTTCATTATATTCTTTCCACTTATAAAAATGCTCAATTACACTCCCAGATACAGTGGAAATGCCAAGGCCTCTGAGCTTTTTCCAGACCCACATCTTGCAGCCCATTCAGGTCTCCACTCTGCCTGGAC
>NW_012106097.1:1210665-1223757 GCF_000951045.1 Mandrillus leucophaeus | reverse complement strand
TTTGTAGCTGGATGAGGCCAGGGAGGCTGCTATGTATCTTGCAATGCACAGTACAGCCCCCACAACAAAGAATCACCCAGCCCCAAATCTCAGGAGTGCTGAGAATGAGAAACCCTGCCTTAGAGTGAGAATGTGATTTAATAAATGTTCTTCCTCCCCAATAAAATGAGACCATAACCACCATGAGGAATAACTGAGACAATATACATAGAAACCTCTGGTGCACAGTGAGCGCTCAGTCCTAATTAGATAATCTGATTACACGCTTCTTAAGAGTAGGAACCTCCTCAGTTAGCTCTGCATTATTCCCATACAAAGCACAGGGCTTTTTTTCATGGGCACTCAACAAATGTGAAAGAATGTATTCTTTATGTTAGAAATTCTTGAATAAAAAACAAATGCCACTATTATCTATAAAACACACCATTCTCCCATACTCACTCCTTGCCAAACAGTAAGTGAATAGTACATGATTCATTGCAGCAGGCTATGAAAAGCTACAGTGTATCCTGGGTAATGTTATAGAATCACCTCCACAAATAAACTATTAATAAACTTACTATTGAAATGTTTTATCTTATTTTAGCAGAAGGTGAATGAAGAGATCACAATATACAGATATGAGAAAATCTCCACCCAACAGGCCGAGATTTTGCTATGTGAGGTCAGTTTTGACAATATTGATTCCCAGGTCTTGAGTTAAATTATTCCGCTGTAAACTGTCATCTAAGCATATCAAATAAAAACACTGAAAGTCAAATCTTTGAACAAGCCAAAACAGGTGGGTATCACATCTCAGGTCAAGATCTTTTGGTTTTTGCTTTTCTTGGTTTATGTAAGTTTGAGTCAGCATGGAAATCCTAAAATAAACGATTGCAAAAACTGTTAGGATTAGCATTCACTCAAGTGACCTATAACAGGATAACATACAATCATTTTGCAGTTTCTGGAGGTGCAGGCCCCAGACCTTGAACAACAGAATGAGCATTTACACTTACTAAATGTTCACAGAGGATACCCCAGACCCACTGAATCAAAATCTCAGAAGTTGGAGCCTGGAAATCTACATTTTAATCCTTTCTCAAATATTCATTTTACATACTAAAGTTTGAGGACCTCTGCCAGGAGATGAAACCCCAGAAAACTGCTTTGCCTCATTTTGTAAATTTCTAGCATACTCTTCTTGCTTCTGCAGACTACTGGTAATTCATTAAACATAAGATCTACATCACCATCCCTTTACAAAAAAAATAGGTAGAGCATTTTGTTTATTGCTTTTGTGCAAATATATTTTTCTAAAGTACAAAAGTTAATATTTTATGAAAATGCTAAAAAAAATTTTAAACTAGGAACCAATATACAAAGAATTATCAAGGAAAACATAGCTCAATTCTGGGCCCCACAAGTGTCAACATTTACTATGTGCCAGACTAGGATAGCGTAATGGTCTCCACAGACTAGGTCTCTGACTTTATTTTCCCTTGATTTATGTATTTAAATTGCTAAATACAGACATAAACAAGGAAGTAAGATAATTCAGAGAGTGGCAATACCATAAAAACAAGAAAACAGGTTAATGTAATAAAGAAAGTCTGTGGCAGAGGGAAGCAGAGGCAGTGGCTGGCTGTAGTAGACGCAGGGATGAAAAGTGGCTTCCTTGAGAAGGTAACATTTGAGCTGAGACCTGAAGAGGAAGGAGCCTGCCATGAGAGGGCTGGGGGGAAACTGTTCTAAGTAGAGGGAACTATAACTATAAAGACTCTGAAGTGAGAACAAGGTGCTCATTCTAACAGAAATTAAATTATATATTCAAAAAGTTTTATGGAATATAAAACTATTTACAAGCATAAAACATGACTTTTAGCAATAGAACAGTTTCAGCGCAGAAGCAGGGATAATGAAGGGCCTCAGGTCTATGCCACAACAATGAATCAAGCAGCTGAGGCTACACTGCCTGGACAACAGGAGACATAAGCATATGTTTGGAGGAAGAAGGGAGAAATCTTCACATATCAAAAGGACTACATTCTTTCTTTTTTTTTTTGTTTTTTTGAGATGGAGTTTCCCTCTTCTTGCCCAGGCTGGAGTGCAATGGTGGGATCTCAGCTCACTGCAACCTCCACCTCCCTGGTTCAAGCAATTCTCCTGCCTCAGCCTCCCAAGTAGCTGGGATTACAAGCATGTGCCACCATGCCCGGCTAATTTTGTATTTTGGGTAGACACGGGGTTTTTCCATGTTGGTCAGGCTGGTCTCAAACTCCTGACCTCAGGTGATCTGCCCGCCTCAGCCTCCCAAAGTGCTGGGATTACAGGTGTGAGCCACCACGCCCGGCCCAAAAGGTCTACATTCTTGTGAAAGAATATTTAATTTTAAATTTTAAATAGCTCTAGAGGTATGAAATGGGGTTTTAATGGTAAACATTTTAGAGAGGCAGGATCTCAGCACAATGTGAGAACATTCAAAGGGATTTCAGGAAAATGAACTGACAGAAAAGTAATGAGTTCCACATGACTGGAGGTGATCAAGGATGGGCTGGACAGCCAGCTGGCAGAGGAGAACTCAGAATGAGGACTATGAAGATTCTCATAGCCCATTGGAAATATACACACTCACAGCATCTCTCTCTCATAAGCACTATAGCCACCACAATGGCCTCCCTATCTTGCACTTTACAACCTTCAGAAGCATTGAAAAGAAATATGAGAAATACTTAGGAATCCTTCATATTCCTAATTCACATTATCACCCTGGGATAAAATATGTCTTCATCTCCATAATAACCAATCTATATTCAAAAGGGCAAATTAGGAGACAGGATAGACCAACATTTATTTAAAACCTGTGGCTAATTTGTAGTGGTATCTTGCCAGTAAACATTAAACAATTATTTCAATTTATTAAAAGAATTACTCTATTTTAACAAAAATGTGTCCAGATTCCATTAGGTTCCCAATAGGTGGCATGCCGATAAACAGCCAAGACCTTTAGTAAATGGGTATATGGTCTTTTGTTGGTTTATTTTTTAATGCAGCCATGAGCAGAAGGAGATGGTTTCCTCATTAAAAGTCCTGAGGGTGAATTACTATTCTTTATTATTTACCTATGCTCCTCAGTAAATAAAAGCAAAAAGCAGACACTGAATCACTGCTTGATTACCTAGGACCAAAATGCTAAAGATAAACAAATCTAACTTTGCCCAAAACAGGAATAAGCTAGAATTGGGAGTAAGACTAGAAGCAACTTTGAAAAACTAAACATTTTTAAATGGCTTTTATATAAAATATTTATATTTTTACATCTAGATGTACCTGACTCACATGCAGATACATTTCAAGAGGTATTCTCTGAATACCTACATATACTTTTTATTATATTAAGTACGTTTCTTTAAAACTATCTGTAAACAAAATTATATTATGACTCTCTTAGGGCAGCTTATAAAAAAGAAACTTAAAATAAATTTTTCCATAAAATAAAGGTTATGTCTATAGACTTATTCGTAAAATTATACCTGACTTTATGAAAACCAGGAATACCAAAAGAGAGACTTTAAAAATTAAAATCAAAGGCTTAGCATTTGATATGGTTTGGCTGTGCCCCCAACCAAATTTCATCTTGAATTGTAGTTCCCATAATCCCCATGTGTTACGGGAGAGACCAGGTGGAGATAATTGAATCACGGAGGCGGTTTCCCCCATCCTGTTCTCATGATAGTGAGTTAATTCTCATGAGAGCTGATGGTTTATAAGGGGCTTCCCCTTCACTGGGTACTGATTCTGTCTCCTGCCACCCTGTGAAGCGGTGCCTTCTGCCAAGATTGTAAGTTTCCTGAGGCCTCCTCAGCCATGCAGAACTGTGAGTCAATTAAACCTCTATCCTTTGTAAATTACTCAGTCTCAAGTATTTCTTCATAGCGTCGTGAGAACAGACTAATACACTATTTAACATAAAGAAAATACTTATCATATGATTTTATGTATAAAGGCCTCCTCCTAGAGCTACAACATTTCTATTTATACCTATAGTTTAGAAATATACATATTCCATAAAAGTTGTGTAATCTATAGTGCAAACAATCACTTTTTAATGTAATTTACTTTAGGCTCACATATCTTTTAGCTCATATTTTGCTATTTTATTAAACATTAATCTTTCAGAACTCAGAATGACAGCAGGACTGGATTAGTGGCCTCAGGAAACACAGGGTCTGTTCATGAGCAGTGCCACCTAACATCATCTGGTTGCCTAGAAACCAAACCCTTAACTAGGCAGGGAGTTATAATTCTTTAAGTAAATCATCACAAGACCCCAAAGCATTTCTTTTTTTTTTTTTTTTTTTTTTCTTTAAGACACGGTCTTACGCTCTCGCCCAGACTAGAGTGCAATGGCAAGATCTCGGCTCACTGCAACTTCTGCCTCCCAGGCTCAAGATATTCTCCTGCCTCAGTCTCTTGAGTAGCTGAGATTACAGGCGCATGCCACTACCACCTGGCTAATTTTTGTATTTTTAGTAGAGACGGGGTTTCATCATGTTGGCCCAGCTGGTCTTGAACTCTGAGCTCAAATGATCCACCTGCCCTGGTCTCCCAAAGTGCTGGGATTACAGGTGTGAGCCACTGCACCTAGCCAGGCCCCAAAGCATTTCTAACTACATTCTCATTTGACTAATACACAGAAAAGCTGTGGTGGTTACAAAACAATGAAAACAATGGCGCTGGTAAGAGACCAAATCTCCTGTCCCAAAGTTCACTGCATTCACCATGACCATTCTTTGCAGAATCTCCCTTAACTTGGAAGGTGCCATAGTACTGTATCAACCACCAAGAGAACGGAATCCTGTAGAATAATAATGTTGATAACCTAGCTGCTAAATATATTCCCGCTCTAAAAAGATCTGAGACCTCTTGCCATTTGTTTCCGTGCCTTTTTCAAATAACAAGAAATTATGGAAAATTCTGGATTTTCCAAATATTCTCATCCTTAATTGAATCTCTTGGTATCTCCTCTTATAAGAGTGCAGAGTTTCACCTCTTGAATTAGTGTACCAAGCTGTGAACTGTCTCCCAAATGCATATCCTATGGGTGGGAAACAATGAAATGGAAAGGCTCTAAGAAATGGCACCATAAAACCAACACCATGCTACAGAGTTGCTCCTTCATATTGACAGCAAATCAGAAGTAATTTTCTACCTAAGTCAGATCTTCATTCATTAGTTACTTCACAAGTTCAATCCAGTTTCTCAAAACGCAGTAACACAATCTTCCAACCTAATTATCTTCATTGCAAGTACTTAAAAGCTTTGCTGAGACACATTTCTTTCTGTGTCAGACAGGATCAACATCAAGTGAGCAGGTTGGGTAGACTACATTCTGTTTAATGGTAAAAGGTGGACAATTTAGGAAATAATCGTTTCTTGCAAGGGAGAAATTTCTCCCTGGACACCAAGGGAAACCTCTGGTAAATAAACATATAAATGTGTATCCACTTACAATTGTGCTTTAAAAAACAGAATCTCAAGAATACCCTATAAATAATACTTCTGAAATTCTGCAGAATTGAAAATATTACAACCTGAATGATTAATAAATTTAATTAACTGAGAAAAGTTTAGGGCTCAGCAGGAATTTTTAAAAATAGAACACGAGATAATTTGTAATGGAAATGCCATCTCATATCGCTGCCACTAGGGAAAATGATGGATATTTCCCTATAAATTATCATGAGGAAACAGTTGGTTTGTTTTGATGGCATTTCAATAGCTCATTCAACAAAACCCCAAAAGCTTTAGTCCAAAAACAGTTCACTTTCATTTTTTTTGACAATCAGAAAAGGAATCAACTCACATTTTCAACCAACCATTTTTTTGTAGATTATACTTGGGGAAAATACCTTTCAAAAACACTTTTTGAGTGAATTTGTAAGCAAAAATTAGTAAACAGACAAGCAAGACTTCTTATTCCATAGCTCCGTCTCAACTCAAGTTTAACTTTTAATTATTTCCTAAAATTCGTCGCTGCTATTAAGCTTTTGCTTTGTGAGGTAACCAAGTTTTCTTCCAATACTGTTCACTCAACTCATTTAATTCATGCCCTAGGCCAATAACACATCTACTTTTCCAGCTGCAATAGTTTAATAGCTTAAATTTCTAAAGTAGATGGCATTCTTTTCTCTTTCAAAAACCAGTTCTGGCAGTGATTAATGTAAAGGAAACTGAACGCTTGAAGAGCTTGAAATAAGTGGCGTCAGAATTCATGTGTCACATACAAACACAGTCATATATAATGAAGGGAAATACCCAAATCACAGAATCCAGTTTAGGCAACATAACCACAGATATATTTTAAAACATGGAGAGTCAATCAACAAGTATATTAATTCATTTTAAATTTGTTAGGAGCCATTTATGAGCAAGTATAGATAGCACTGCAATTCGCCATTCATGAACTGAAACCATACATAAGCCACACACAGACTCAATGTACTTACCTTATAAACTTGCCCGTATGTTCCATTTCCAACAAGTTCCACCAATTCAAAGATCCCTGCGGGGTCCTGAAAGAAAATAAACAATAAAAATTCAAACAATATTCCAGGCATTGCCTTAATCAAAAGCAAATACTTACCTAAATTAAGCAAATAAATAACAACTTTAGCTTAGGGGGCTCTCATGTGTTAACATTTAATACTACCAAAATTTTAAAATTTAAGTCAGCTGCAGCTATGAAATTAGCCAAGTTCCATTTTCTTTCCATTTTACATTTCTATGAAATGTGTTTAAATCAGGCAAAAGGAGATGCTTTTTCAAGTGAAATAATAAAAAAGAATTAACACATTTCTGTCAAATGGAAACACACTTGCAGGAGCTACATCGAGATAAAGTGAAAGACTCATCATCCTGAGAAGGTTCTAATGTTCTAGGATGTTTCTCTTTGAAATATGTGAGCTGTTCATTGTGTTGAGTGAGCCCTGGTAGTTAAGAGCGGTGTTCCTGCATTGTGGGGCAATCTTACCTATGGCAGTCAACAGTTTCCAAGGGAAAATAGAGTCAACTTAACTACCTCTCTCAGAAAGATTTTCTTTGGATTCATCTCTCTTCTGTAATACTGCTTCTACAAAATATACTTTTGAGGATAGCCTCCAGTTCCTGTAGTACCTGCTGAGTAACTGCAGGATTTAGAATGCAAACTAAATTGGAGAATTATTCAAGTTCTTACCACCAATCAGTTGTCTACTAACCTCGGGAGTCAGCTAAATGTTACAGTGTTCAATAAATATCCAATAATTACTGCTATTATAACTGAATTAGTATCCCAAAGAAGTTGAAAAGAAAAATCAAAGCCTATAAAATTCTATTCAGAGGCAGAAATTGACTTTTACCCCTTACTGATTCCTAACTGGACAGAAATTGCTTCTTTAAAGGCATAAATCTAGGAGTCACAAACTTAAATGTCTGCAGAGGCCAGGCCAGTAACATAAACAAGTAAAGTGGTCCAGTTGGGGCCTGTGGCAAACTGAGCCACCCTAGCCTCTTTGAGGGAGGTAGGATGTGGTGGGGTGGAGTTTACCTAGTTGGAGCCAACTGTTGTCTTGTCAACATATTAGCACAATATTGCCAGGTCTAAAGATTTTTCAAGAGAAACTGAACATTGCATTTAATGTGAGATCTCCTATTTTTTAAGTGTTAGGCATTTAATTTAAAAAATATTCTTAGGAACAAATAAAAATAGACTGCGCTTTTGGCCTATCTCTACCGGACACTTACATGAGAGCAATGCCATATATTATTACAATGGGTAGCTGAGAGGTAGGCAGGGAACAGCCTGAACTTCAGATTCAGACAGACCTGGGTTAAATACCAGCTGTGCCTCGACTAGCTATGTGATCCTAGGAGACCCCGCGAGAGCAACATATTGTCTGGGCCTGCAAGGATGACATCTACCTAGTCATGCTCTTGTGAAGAGTAAGTGTGGGCTTTGCACAATGCCTTGCACGTAGTCAGAAATCTATTAATACCTAATAGTAATCACTTTTAAGCTGAGAAATTCCACACCACCAGCAGGATTTAATGGGGGAAGGGGAAAATGAGTTTCTCTGCTATTCTGGGGAAAGGGAAAAATGAGTTTGATCTGACAAGTCAGGATGCTTTAAAGTCCAGTCTGTGGTAAATCAAACTCAAGAAAAGCCCCTGGGTAGGTGCCTTCAAAGATT
Source organism: Mandrillus leucophaeus (assembly GCF_000951045.1). Taxonomy (NCBI): domain Eukaryota; kingdom Metazoa; phylum Chordata; class Mammalia; order Primates; family Cercopithecidae; genus Mandrillus; species Mandrillus leucophaeus. Next base: position 1,215,547 of record NW_012106097.1, on the reverse strand, counting down.
CCACACAGAGAACAAATAAAAACAAAAACAAAAAGCAAACAAAGCACCCAACAGATTAAACACTTAGTCACTAAGAAAGATTGGAATTAGCACTACATTACCCACTCTTACGAAGCCAGAAAGGCAAGAAACCACACTCCATGCTCATGTCCTGAAAACTCCAGAAGTCCAGAAGTTCCAGTTATGCCCCACCTGGTCTGGGAGGTGTGGTTCCAGACAGAACCACAAAACTGAAAAACACTGTTAAGGGACTAGAGCTCTGAGTCGACCAACACCCCATAGCTAAAAGACACTGTGAAGGCCACCTGGGAGGCCTCAGGATAGGAAAGAAAAGTTCTGTTGGTTAAACTACTAGGCCATTAGAGCAACAGGTTTTATTACAAACGGAATTAGAAAGAAATGAGGAAAAGAAAAAAAAAGCCTATAAATGGTGGCAGCTGCTGTTTGTTTCTAAGCTGTGCTTCCCAGTAGTTTGTTTGCTTGGTGGTGTTTCTGCAACATATTTGGAGAGAAGTTCTACATTTGCTTGAAATATCTCAATTGTGTTTTCAACATTCGTTTTTCTTGACTAAAAAAAAAATAACAAAAAGAGAAGAGATACAGGACAGTGATGAATGGCTGCCTCAAGGAACCTGGGAATCAAATAGGGATGTAAGACGAGGGCAGGAGCACAAACAGGTGCAGAGCAGGGATCAGCTTCTACACCCAGGGGTCACTCACCTCAGGGTACCTTCTCAGAGCTGGAGTTAGTAGGTAGGTCTCAGGAGGATCTAGACAGCTGACTTGTGAGGCTCTTTTCTCTCCCTGAATAAGCTATTCTTGGGTATGTGTCACAACCAGTCAAAGCCAAGGAGGCTCAATGCTGAGCCTTTAGTTCAAACTGCTAGGAGAAGGTTTTTGCTGGACACATCCAAGGGCCTCTGAAGCAAAGTTCAGAGGAACTAAAGAGTTCCACTGGCAACTGGCCTTGCATGGGAAACCAAACTGGAAAGAATCATATCAGATGGGTTCCCCAGGAATAAACTCCGAGACTCCCTGAGATTTACACTGTGTGAGTTTATTGGGGTATGCCTCAGAATCAACACCTGCCGGGGAGGAAAGGAAGAACTGGACTGAGCCGAAGGAAGAGCTGAACTGAAATGTAGTCGTAACAAAAACTTCATCTGATCCATGAGAGCGCTGGAGCTAGGATAGCCCTTCAGAATTATCCTACCTGGAAGCATCAGGCCTTTGAATCCCACCTCCATTGACTAGTCATTGCATGTAGGCTGCCCCCCAGTACCCATCCCCGAGGTAACAATCTTAGGTGAAGTGACACTGTTCAGCTGTGGACATTTTCCAGGTGAAAGTCATCCCTAGCTACCTACACCCCTAGCAGGTGGACAATTGAGTGCCCCAGCAGTGGGGAACTGAGCTCTGTGTGACATACCACAACATACACTACAAGCATCATGGCTAGAAATGAGGACCAGTTTGGAATTAAGAGAAGTCTATAAGCATCTACAGTCTACAGTATCCTGAGAGAAACAAAGCAAAATAGCATTAAGAGTCACGCTATTTGCAAGAAGGGGACTCTTTGAAACCCTAGACATACAAATCAGAGGTATTATTCAGTGACACCTCAGTACTGACAGTAGGCTCTCTTCTTTCTTTCCCCTAATCCAAGTGCCTGGAGAGCTGGGTGTTTGTGAATAGTCTTTCACACAAATGCATTTCATCATTAGTTACATCCTTGTAGAATTGTGATATAGCTTGAACAGGATAAGCATTCAACTGTTTTCTCCATTCTAGAGTACATCTAAAGTAGTTTCCCCAAAAGGTCACCATGACCTCAATTTCTTACATGTAGTGGTCGCTTCTCAGTCCTGTCCTAGTTGTCCCCTTTTATACTCCTGAGCATCATCACTCCTGTTAAAAATATATCCCCTCCACCACCTATCATACCTCTTAGTCTCTCTCACAGATTCTATATTTCTTCTGCTCACACCTTTGAGGTAGACTTCCCCGAAAGTTCCACCCTTGTCCACCACTCCCCTAATTTTGTTCACTAAGTGTCAATGATCTTATCTCCAAATGTCCACCACATCCATCTATTCCACTCCATTCACACAACAGGCTTCATCATCTTTTTCTGAGACCATTTGCTTTTAGTTCTTTCTTCCTTCTAAGCTATTATCCATACTGATCTTTCTAAAATAGACATTTCTAATCACGACACTCCATGATTTAAAGTAATACAAGATACAGTTCAAACTGAAAGTCAGGTCATGTCATTCTTAGGCCTGGCCTCCATTCCCAGCCTCGTGTTCCATCATTCTGTGCTATAACCAACACATGTCCCTCATGTTCCTAACACACCACACTCAGCTCTTGGTTCATACTGCCCATCTGCCAAGATTATTCCTTCTGCTTTCTTTCTGAGGCAAGCCCATCCTTGAAAGCCCAGCTTGCTGCCTCCTTTCTGAAGCCTTTCCCAAATCAGCGCCACCGCCGCTCTCTCTGCAGCCGCAATATGTTGTGCACAGCTCTATGATAACCATTTTCACATAGTGCTAGCCTCTCTTACATTTCTCTCCTTTGATGAATTACAAATGCCTCAAGAGCAGGCACTGTAACATATTTATCTTGGTATTTTCAGCACTTAGCATGGTGTCCAATACGTAACTGCTAGATATAACTATTTACCGAATGAGGTTGATGTCCCACTCCCAATTCTTCAAGACATGTATAGTGGAAGTCACAAAAAAAAGGGATCAGAATGTAGAGCCGAAGGTCTAGCAAACTTACATCATTTCTTTTAAATCTAGACAAGTTGTTCTACCACTATGCCCTCTATCCTCCTTACCCCAATCCCACATGGACAAAACTGTCACATGTAAAAGCCCCTGTAGTATTCCCAGCTCTAAACAAATAAAATCCATAGAGCCTGTTGTAGTAAACTGTGCCTCATGTGCATTGAGAAGTCAGGCTGTCAGAATGTGGCCAACAGAATGTGCAGCAAGGAGAGGATGCTGTACCTAATAATCATGTTACAAAGACAGGAAAGCTAAGAGATAAGAAATCCACTTAATTCTCCCTCTTGTGTTTGCTTAGCTGCTCTTAAAGCCAGGATGAGCAGCATGGAAGAAAGTTACATACACCAAGGAGAAAAGAGCAAATCATTGACATTTACCAAAGTCAAGAATCCCTGTTGGCTACACACGCCTTTATTCAGATCTTAACCTTTGCTGGGAGGCTGAGAAGAGAATTTAATTCTAAGGTAGAGTAGTTTACATTATTTCATAATGAAATATAACTACATATCAAAAGGCAGGATATTCCTTGAAAGAAAATGTAATTTTTCAGCCAGTACTGATAAAAGCAAACTTGGTTAGTCATGACAATAAAAATTACAGTAATAGTGAACATTTCATGAGGACTTATGTGTCAGAAACAATTCTAAGCATTTTTCATGAATAGCTCATTTATCACAGCTTTATCAAGTGGATGCTATCATTATCTTTGTTTTACAGATTAGGAAACTGAGGCACGGAGGGATTAAATGCTTACTCAAGGTCACACCACTAATGAGCAGCAGAGCTAGGATGCTGACTCAGATGGTCAGACTCCAAACCTTGAGTTCCTAACCACTACCCCATCAGCTTCATGGAACCGTAATTCCCAGCCCTTGATTTACCAACCGGTAGCTCTCTAACCTTGAGCCAGTTTCAGAACTGCTTTGAACTCAGTTTCTTCATCTTTAAAATGTGGACAGGATTACCCCCCTTGGGAGCTACTATGAGAACTGTGAGCGTCTAGACTAGCTTGGGGCCTGATATGTAATAGGACTTTAATAAATATTCATTTTCTTCCTCCCTTTTCTTTTTCATCTTTGAAAATGAGTTCACGTAATAAACAAATAATATGCCACAGTAAAATTCAGTCTGCATTTTATAGATTTTCAACTAAAAAAGCCAATAAAACTAATCTGGCCAGTAAAGGAAAACCTATTGCTTTTCAACCAATATTACCCACCACATGCTTAGCAAACAGAATCAGATATTTATGGACAACTGTATGTCTCTTTAAAAATTAGTAAGACAACTGAGAAGGCGCATTAAGTTTTGGGGGTTCCTGGGATGTTGAAATAAATACTTTTTCTGTCAGCTGATGAAATTTAGATAGCATTGGCAGGCTCAAGCCCAGCTTCACAGCAGAGTGGAGAGATTTAAGATCTAGGGTTTGATATTCCCTGCCACTAAGTTATGCTTTAATTCCTCCAGGTCCTCTGAATGATACTGGATTTATAAGAACACTAAATAACACCACTGGGCTAAATCCCAAAGATTGAAAAAGGCAAACTTAAATCTATAACTAGGATGATGATTTCCTTCACATCATGAAAGATGATACATAATTCTTCCCAGTGCCTCCCCACTTCTTTGAAAATGAAATTGACACGGATGGTGAGCAAATGGCCTACACAGACTCTAGACAGCCCTCCTCCAAAATGCCTCTTAAAGACACAGCCGTTCTGTGACAGAATCTTTCACTTGAGGCCACCAGTCCTTTGGCAGGGTAAAATACACCCAACAGAATATGGATGGCTGATAGTGCTCCCAGAATGACTGCTATCCCCGGATTCCCTATTGACAGCTGCCAAACGACTGTGCTTACTCTAAACTTACAGGCCTTAAAAAGACCAAAATGTTATTTCTTTTAGAACCATATTTAGCAGCTGTTTTGTTTGGTTTCAGCCCTAACTGACAAGCATATGCTTACAAAAGCAAAACAGAACAAAGAAAACAGGAACAGTAGGAGAACTCTCCACATTTATCTTGAGCCTTCAGGCTTTTCAACACCATCTTCGAAAGTACAGCATTAGGAAACTGTGCTGACTCAA
>NW_012106097.1:1205667-1206355 GCF_000951045.1 Mandrillus leucophaeus | reverse complement strand
AACTTGGGGTTACGGGGATGCTGAAGGCCTTGTAGGTTGACAATGGAGCCAGAGAATGGGCAGTGACCTCAGGACAGCCAAACACAATGAGCCAGGTGGCTGGGAATATACACGTTGTCTACACCATGGTTGCTTGCTGTCCCTGCCTCTTATCAGAGTCAGAAGCCCCAGAAAGGAAGAGCAGACAGGCTCTCAGATTTCCATCGGAAGCTAGTTTCTGTTTTTCCTACTTTGCCATTAGCTAGGATGAATGCTAATTACTTTAAGCTAACCAGTTAATTGACAGTGAGAGGCGGTATAGCATAATAGTGAAAACCACTGTCTCTACAGCCAAAAGCCTGAATCGAATCACAGCTTCACCATTTTCTAGCTATATGACTTTGGGCATGTTATTTAATCTTTCTATGACTGTTTCCTCAACTATAAAACAGTGATAATGGTAGTACCCACTTTGCTGGATTATTTGATACAATAATTAATATATATAAAATGTGTAAAGCAATATCTAGCATATCATAAGTGCTTAAAAAGTGTTCGCTAATAATTCTTTACTCAAGAAAGAATAACTTCTTTACTCCAAAAATGAATAACTTAGAATCCCTGTTGGCTACACACGCCTTTATTCAGATCTTAACCTTTGCTGGGAGGCTGAGAAGAGAATTTAATTCTAAGGTAGAGTAGTTTACAT
>NW_012106097.1:1162573-1200797 GCF_000951045.1 Mandrillus leucophaeus | reverse complement strand
TGTATGTCTCTTTAAAAATTAGTAAGACAACTGAGAAGGCGCATTAAGTTTTGGGGGTTCCTGGGATGTTGAAATAAATACTTTTTCTGTCAGCTGATGAAATTTAGATAGCATTGGCAGGCTCAAGCCCAGCTTCACAGCAGAGTGGAGAGATTTAAGATCTAGGGTTTGATATTCCCTGCCACTAAGTTATGCTTTAATTCCTCCAGGTCCTCTGAATGATACTGGATTTATAAGAACACTAAATAACACCACTGGGCTAAATCCCAAAGATTGAAAAAGGCAAACTTAAATCTATAACTAGGATGATGATTTCCTTCACATCATGAAAGATGATACATAATTCTTCCCAGTGCCTCCCCACTTCTTTGAAAATGAAATTGACACGGATGGTGAGCAAATGGCCTACACAGACTCTAGACAGCCCTCCTCCAAAATGCCTCTTAAAGACACAGCCGTTCTGTGACAGAATCTTTCACTTGAGGCCACCAGTCCTTTGGCAGGGTAAAATACACCCAACAGAATATGGATGGCTGATAGTGCTCCCAAAATGACTGCTATCCCCGGATTCCCTATTGACAGCTGCCAAACGACTGTGCTTACTCTAAACTTACAGGCCTTAAAAAGACCAAAATGTTATTTCTTTTAGAACCATATTTAGCAGCTGTTTTGTTTGGTTTCAGCCCTAACTGACAAGCATATGCTTACAAAAGCAAAACAGAACAAAGAAAACAGGAACAGTAGGAGAACTCTCCACATTTATCTTGAGCCTTCAGGCTTTTCAACACCATCTTCGAAAGTACAGCATTAGGAAACTGTGCTGACTCAAAAACCCCCGGATTCTAGTTTATGCTGCACTCACAGCCAGGCAAGGTCCCTCAAAGGTAATTTTTTACTTTAACTTCCCCTCTTATAAAGCAGTAGAGGTTTGCAGAGTCAAAGGTCTTGCTTTACACAGTAAGATTTATTTAATCCCTGGCTGCTACCTGGCACCCTCCCTAGCCACCTACTGTGTGTTATGCACTGTCCAAAGTAGAGGCAGTGGGGTACATGGCCCCTGCTTCATGATGCTTCCGATCTAAGGAAGGAAGCAGACATGAGCAAAATACTACACATACACAGTGATTAGATCATCATAACGACAAGCAGCATATAAGAAAAGGTGCTCCAACAGTATTGATCCAGGAGATCTGGAATATAGCCCAGAAGTGTATCTTCATTAACCTGCCAGCCCAAAGAAGGCATCTCAACTGGAATAGATAATTCAAGTAAAAAACATAAATATAGATAGATAGATAGATAGATAGATAGATAGATAGATAGATAGATAGACAGACAGACAGATAGATAGATAGAGATATATATGGATATAGCTAGGTAAAATACTGATTGTTGATTTTTCTTACTTGATCATCAGTGTAGGACAAATTAAATTATGCAAACCTATCACAGGACTGGTACAAAACATTTAGTGTTCAAGTCTGGATTCTGCTCCTTACTAGTGTTCTTTCATCCCTCATATTCCAGTTTTTTTCCATCTGTAATTTGGGAAAATGCCCTTTGGCCTGCATTTTTACAATGTCGCATCCTACATATGAATGTTCTAGGTAACTCCCCAGCTCCCCGTGTCAAGCATCGTCTTTTGGGAAGGGCTGTCCTGAGTGTAGGCTGACTCCAGGACTCCATCTGCTCCGATAGAGCTGTTCCTGGCTAGTACTGGTATCCTCTTACCAATACCAGCTCTTCAATGACCAGTTGGCTCCTGGCAGAATCAAAACATAGTCACAGCCAAGCCTCCAGGAACTGACCCTCGATACTGGTAGCTTCCAGTTTGGCTTTCATCTCTCAGGACAGGGAGACTGGAGCCTCCTCACCTCCTGTTTGGTTTGCAGTCTGCTTAATTTCACCTGCTAATGTGCAGCAGCCAGCAGTGACACTGCTTTAGATCACCCTGCCCCTGCTCAGCTGCTTCACTCAAGACCCTGCAGCCCCAGCCTGTCCTCACAAAGGCAGCTTTTAGAACTGGATTTGAAACATCACTTCTCGGATTAATGGCTACAAAACCTTAAGCTGTACAACAAGCTATAATAGACATTATCGCTGTCATTGGGATAGGCCATGGCCTAAATGCTTTTCATATATTTTCATATTTCATCCTTATAGCAACCTGAGAAATAGGTGTTACTAACCCCAATTTTCAGATGATAAAACTAAGGCTTCAAGGAATTAAGTAACTTGCCCAAGATTAAAGTGAGTGGTAGAGAGAGCAGCCAAGACCAGACTGTAAAGTAAAGGTAAAAATACCTCTCGTGGAAGATGGTTCTGAGAATCCGAAAAAACATACATACAAACAACATACATACATAAAACAACATACATAAACAACATACATAAAGCATTTAGCACAATGCATGGCAGTGCTTAATAAATAATGGCCACTGATATATTGCTGTTGCTGGTGGTATTATGAAAAGTTTCCCAAGGTGATGACAGCATTGGTTCATAGTAAAGCCAGAATTCAAATCCAGGTATTTTGAATCCAAGTCTATTATTACTCATTTCCCTACAAACAGCCGATGCTGAAATTAACTTGGGGTTACGGGGATGCTGAAGGCCTTGTAGGTTGACAATGGAGCCAGAGAATGGGCAGTGACCTCAGGACAGCCAAACACAATGAGCCAGGTGGCTGGGAATATACACGTTGTCTACACCATGGTTGCTTGCTGTCCCTGCCTCTTATCAGAGTCAGAAGCCCCAGAAAGGAAGAGCAGACAGGCTCTCAGATTTCCATCGGAAGCTAGTTTCTGTTTTTCCTACTTTGCCATTAGCTAGGATGAATGCTAATTACTTTAAGCTAACCAGTTAATTGACAGTGAGAGGCGGTATAGCATAATAGTGAAAACCACTGTCTCTACAGCCAAAAGCCTGAATCGAATCACAGCTTCACCATTTTCTAGCTATATGACTTTGGGCATGTTATTTAATCTTTCTATGACTGTTTCCTCAACTATAAAACAGTGATAATGGTAGTACCCACTTTGCTGGATTATTTGATACAATAATTAATATATATAAAATGTGTAAAGCAATATCTAGCATATCATAAGTGCTTAAAAAGTGTTCGCTAATAATTCTTTACTCAAGAAAGAATAACTTCTTTACTCCAAAAATGAATAACTTTTATTGGTTTTGTCCACTGCAGTATCTCCAGTACCTCGGATCATGACGGGGACATCGGAGATACTCAATAAATATTATCTGGATGGAGCAAGTCCTCATATCACCAGTTCTACCACCGATAGCCACAATGCAGTAAGGTGTGTGACATTTGCAGCGAGGATTTCTGAGATCATATCAACAAAATATCTCTACCCATTTTACAGAAGAGCAAAGAGAGGCCCAGACGGGCTCTATACGTTTGTGCAATTACAGGTTTCTCCAGCAAGAGAATTTAGGTGATTTATCTGAGGTCTTATCCTAGTTACTGGCAGAGTTAAATCAAGACCTATGTCTTTTGACTTCTAGTTTTTACCTCTGTTCAATTTAACCCTTTGGTAAACCAACAGAATCACCCATTGCCTTTCAAAAAGTGGGCCTGGAAAGGAAGGAAACAGGGACAGTAGATAGGATGGGCAGGCCCTGCTGTTCTTTTGCAAAATCTAGGTAGGCGGGTTAAGAAATCGATTTCATTCATTTCCAGAACTGATGTAAGAAGATTTAGTGCACATGGCCAGTTTGACAGTACATTTAGTAGGCCACATGCATATATATCAGCATAAAAGATACATAATATTTTCAAAATATATTTTTCTCGGTTCACAGACTTAGCATATTCATACTCACAACTAGCTCAGTTCAAAATTATTTCCTTACAGATGAAAACAAAGAATTCTACATAAATTGATTATTGTCTACTAGCTTACATTGCATAAATAAGTATATACAACTAAGAATATAAAACTAAAAAGAGAACAATCCAAGGACTTCTTGTAACAGTGACTTGAATATTTTTTCTGATTTTGGTGCATAGCACAGCTATTTTAATCCTTTGTCAGCTGCTGGGATTCACTGGCCAGCCCTTCTCATGCTTCTTGACCTGAAATTCCCGAGTCACGACTACAAACCTGCTTGTGCACACAAGGAATGCACAAGCCCCAACTGTGTGTTCAGAGACTGTTTTCTAACACATTCAGAGTCAGAGAAAGGCACAGCAACTCCATAAGGCAGGTTAAGAAAATTCTTCAGGGTACTAAGCCACAAGACAGATATTGGACAAGGATAGCTATCTCCACCACCTCCTGTAAATTTTCTTATCTCTCCTAAAGTCATTTTAAAAAGCATACATGCAAGCCGGGCACAGTGGCTCACGACTGTAATCCCAGAACTTTGGGAGGCTGAGGCAGGTGGATCACAAGGTCAGGAGTTCAAGACCAGCCTGACCAACATGGTGAAACCCCATTTCTACTAAAAATACAAAAATTAGCTGGGCGTGGTGATGCATGCCTATAATCCCAGCTACTCAGGAGGCTGAGGCAGGAGAATCACTTGAACCAGGGAGGCGGAGGTTTCAGTGAGCTGAGATCATGCCTCTGCACTCCAGCCTGGGCAACAAAAGCGAAACTTGGTCAAACACACACACACACACACACACACACACACACACACACACGCAAGCTGCTCTAAAGGTCAATATGCATATGACCACCCCGACCCCCGCCCTCTGCTCAACCTGGTCCATTCCCTCCCATCATCAGGTTGTTGCAGAGATTACACAGCTGTTTGGGAAAATGTATCATACAGTTTACAAAGATTTGCAAACATGGGATCCTTCCAGACCTGTCAGGACAGAGTAACTTTCCAGTATTTCCAGCAACACGAGGTGGAAATGATGGGAACTAGACTAGCAAATATTTAGACCTTTTGCCTTTTTGAAGATACTTAGATGAAGAAAAAGATAGCAACTGCAGGAGATGGATTTAAAGACAAGAGCTGGTTACCTAAATAATTAAGAAAGAAAGATTAGGAAACAATTCAAGGTTCTATTTTGGAAGAAGAGCCTTAACAGGACCATTCCCCCAAAGATACTCATTTGCCACCTGCTTACAACAGACCAGTGACACGTTATTTGCTTGAAAGCATTTTCAACAGTTCTTCGTATACCTATAAGCAACCATGAAGTTGACCACAGGCAGAGGTGAAACTGGTAAAAGGGACCTAACCCTACTCTAAGTCTAATAGAAGTATGAGGCCCCCTTTACCAGCTGCCTACTTGTCCCCACTCCTCTTCACAATACAGGGAGCTACCTTCTTTGCCTCTTTGCAGAGGAAACCTCTGATGAAGGCAAGAATTGTGCACACTGAAAGGGGCAGGGTTAATGCCTTTTGGCCAAGGGCCCAGGACTTTTCTATGAGTAGGGAAATACTGGCTGGTTGATTAGATCATCTGTTACTCTCCCATTTCCAGAGAAGGGTGAGATGGCCCAGAGCCATATAGGAGTAGCCAGGAGCCCAAGAATAGCTACCTGGAGCCGGGGCCTGTCATCTGGCAGAGGTACAAACCAATCTTAGTCCATCACTTGGTGTCACCAGTAATAGTACAGATGGCTGGTCAACACCAACTCTTTTAAATCTCATACAGATGTTAATAACAGGGCTTCATTTGCATCTATTTTTTTTTTCAAGGCTTTTATCTCTATGGCTGGGCCACCATGAAGAACATACAAGTTTGTTTGCTTGCTTATTAGTTTTGCAAGGCAGATAATATTTTGGAATGGGGCCTTTATACCATCTGTTCAAGGATCTAAAAGCTTTTTGGCAGACTCAAGAAGCTAAAGCCAATCCTTTTGTCCCTCCAGATTTCCATGGGTGTTGGGTGTTGAATTTCCACTGTCAAATAAGTTTGGGAACACTAGGTTAAAAAGATGAGCAGGTTAGGGGTTTCTTTACTGCAAGGTCTCTCAAAGCTTTTAATGTGTTAATGTACCCTGTGAATCTCCAAGACTGGGCAAAACTTTTCACATTTTCCTAACTTGTCTGGCCACAGAACACGCTTTAAAGAAACTTTGTGTCTCCTGTAAGTGCTGACATTCTGCAGAGCATAGAATGGAAAATGACAGTGTATAGAACAATCTTTTCTCTGTCATTCCTACTTAACTAAAGCTTGCATCTTAAGTTACTGTAACAGAGATGGATCAACGCCACCCAATATTCATTCTCCCCTTGCTCCTTAACAAAAATTCCAATTTTATTTGGGAGGCAATGCACCCAGCTCAAAATCTACATGCCCTTGTCCCACTGAAGCTAGGAATGAATACATGACTAAATTCTGGTCAATGGTACGTAAGCAGAATTACTGTGTGCGGCATTCAGAAGGGCTGCCCAAATGGAGTTGACTTAGCTAGCTGGGAGAAGGCTTCTTCTGCCTTCCTCCCTCCTCCTTCGTGCTGCCTGGAATGTAGATGTAATGGCTAGAACACTACAGTCATTTTTGATCCTGAGGTGAATTTAAGAATGGAAGCCTTATGCTAAGATTGTTATAGCAGAACAATAAAATGATCCTATGGTTTTGATGACCATGGAACTACCATGCTACCACTAAGCTGCCTATGTCTGAACTTCTTTATCTTGAAAGAGAAACAAACTTCTATCTTCCTTAACCCACTAATATTTGGAGTTTTCTGTTTGATGCAGCTGAAATCTAATTGATTTACCTTGAAGTTTACTGTTCAGATATTTTTATTCATTTATGTTTAACTAACATTCCTTCTTTAAAGTACTCTTCTCCATCAGCCTTTCGATCTTTGGTAGAGGTGACAGTCACTATGGTTGTTGGAAATTTTTTTTTTTTTTTTTGGAGACAATCTCGCTCTGTCGGCCAGGCTGGAGTGCAGTGGCATGATCTTGGCTCACTGTAACTTCTGTCTCCTAGGCTCGAGCAATTTTCCTGCCTCAGCCTCTAGAGTAGCTAGGATTACAGGCGTATGCCACCATGCCCAGCTAATTTTTGTACTGTTAGTAAAGACAGGATTTCGCCATGTTGGCCAGGCTGGTCTCGAACTCCTGACCTCAGGTGATCCACCCACCTCGGCCTCCCAAAGTGCTGGGATTACAGGTATGAGCCACCTCGCCCAGCCTGAATAAATGTTCTCTTTCTCCTCCTGCTGGCATGTTATAGGATGGCACTTCCCTCTCCCTCTTGAAGCTGGATGGGGCCACATGATTTACTTTGGCTAATGAAGTGTGCATGGAAGTGATGTTCCACTTCCAGATGGAATATGTGACTGATAGTTCAAATCATTGTGATGACTGTGGAAGCATATGTGGACCTGATGCCTACGTTAGTCTGGTACTTGGGTAACTGATGAATAGAGTCCTCTACTGACCCACTCTGGGCATGTGGCATGGTCAAGAAATAAACTTTCGTTATATAAAGCCTCTAAGAGAGTTTGTTACCGTATCCTATCCTACCCTATTCTGACTGAAAGAATAGAAAAGACCAAAAACTGATGATAATAATCATGTTGTATAATGCTTTGTAACTTTTGAAACAATATTTGAGAAGAACTGCTTCACACTGAATATCCCCCCATGCCCCAGACATTATGCAGGGTATTTTGCAAAGGTTATTTTATTTCATCTCTGCATCAATCCTGTGAAGTAGATATCTCACGAGAGGAAAAAAAGCAAGGCTACAAGAGCCTCCAATGCCAAAATATACATTCTCCTCACTGTCTCCCCCATGCAATATCTGAAGGCCCCAGAAACAGTAAAATCCCTTCCAAAGCTGGCTGATGAAAGACCATCAGCCAGAATGATGGGAAAGACCAGAATTTTTACAAGGTGCCTACTTTTTCACAAGGCTGACTACACCTACATGGCCTAAACCAGCGCATGCTGGAGCTTGTAGTCTCTGCACCCCACTGAGGGCAACAGAATTGCAAGTCCTCGACTGCTCTTTTCTGAATGCCTTTGAACTCAAAACCTGCTTTTTGAGCCACTGTCAAGGTAACCTAGCAGCTGAGAATAACTAATTGGGCAACGTTCTCTGACTGCTGGCATGAGCAGTTATAATCTCAGCATCACTGTGACAACCTGACTGGAATGCTGGTTATTCACACAAAGAAAAACCGGTCTCCATTCAGACCAGAACTGCGTTTTGTCTTTGTTCCAGTTTTCCCATTACAAGTTGCTACTGAAGGAACAATGCTTTCCTTTTTTAAGAAGAACATGTATTACTAGTCTGTGCAAAAGCAGCATTTTCTTAGCCCAAAAAAAATTTGGAAAGAGGGGGGAAAAGTAATATATCCTATATTGCCACAGGCAAAGAAACTATTAAAGCTCTATATAAACAACAGTAAAGGTCATGTTGGAGTAATTCTGTGGCCTTTTAGCCAGGTCACAGAATTCTGTGGAGATGTCAATGGTGCAACATGGGCAACAGATGACTAATAACTAGATTACATTCAATCAATCAATGCACATTTCCTGAGCACCTACAATGTGCTATCACAGACACACTCCTCTAAATCTCTCAGTGATTTCCCGGTCTACTCTGCTCTCCCATCCAATCTCAGCCTCCCTTTAAAGCTACAGCACACCTTGCCCCAGGCATCAGCTACAGTCACCAGCTCACCATTCCCAGAAGATGTTCTGTAAACTGCATTCTATGTCCTTGTTCCCTTTTTGTTCTTGCTATCCAAAAAGTCCTTTGGTCCCACCTTTGTCAGTCAAAGTCTTACCAGTCTTTTGAGGTCTGACTCAAATCACACTTCCTACCTAAGTTCCTCCCATTACACTCCATTAGAGTAAATTCCACATTAAAGTATATCCCAAAGATCGCTTTGAACGTATCTGTCTTACCGCACTTGGAAGGCAACTCGCCAGGGAGCAAGATCGGCGTCTGAAGAAGGCTTTACCACTTCCAGTTGTGTTATTACCTAATCTCTTAGAGCCAAAGTCTCTTCACCTATAAACAGCATGCTACTCAGACTGCACCCATGACCATCCAACTCACCTGGGAACCTTGTTGCAAATGCAGAAACCTGGGCCCTGCCCAGACCTACTGCATCAGGATGAACATTTTAATAAGATTCCCAATTTATCCCAATGCATATTAATGGTACCAAAGTATTGATAAAATCTACCCAGCAGAGGTATGATGAGAATGAGGGGAAACTTATGGAAAACATTCAACAGGGAGTCTAATACATAAAGACTCTCACTAAATGAGGAAACTACTACTCTTTATATCCAACAAATGTATGGTTAAGTTGAACTGTTTGGTGTTTTAAAGGATTCAGATATTTATGGCATGAGCTGGCCCTCAAGTGACGTGTCAAATTAGTAAAAACAGATCAAAATACATGAAATATAAATGAAGAGAAGCAAAAGAACTGTGTTTTAGAAGAGCACATGACTGAAAATGACTTCATCGTTTACAATTTTTCTGACATTGAACAAGGCCACTAAGATTTTTTAGCCTTCGATTTCTTTTCCTATCA
This sequence comes from Mandrillus leucophaeus, assembly GCF_000951045.1. Lineage (NCBI taxonomy): Eukaryota > Metazoa > Chordata > Mammalia > Primates > Cercopithecidae > Mandrillus > Mandrillus leucophaeus. Next base: position 1,191,297 of record NW_012106097.1, on the reverse strand, counting down.
AGTAGAAATAAGAATAAAGGCAGCCTGCTTGCCTCTCAGAGTTGAACTAAAGTTATTCTAAAGTTAAAATGAGCTAAAGAGAATGAAGGAATTTTGCCAAATACAAATAAATGATTAAGTCAGTGTTTATCAAGTAACACTAAAATACAATATATCCATCACAAACTGAGCTCACACTCAAAGGTGGTCACCCATGGAGGGCACATGGAGGTCAAAATGGTACCTTAAGGCCACTGGTTTGAGGATGGAGTTTTAGTGGAAAGAATGAAGAGTGAGCCAAATGGGACAAGTGGCTCTGCCTTCTCAGTGGACTGAGGTACTACCACTTTGAAAGTGGTAGAAAGATACTGAGGTATCTACCACTTTGAAAATACTGGGATAGGAGTGGGAGGGGACACCAGCTGGGCCCTAGAAGAAAAGGAATTCACACCTGGGGCCCTCTCAGCTCTAGGGGTTAAGAAAGAACCCAGAAGGGAGTCTCACGACCGTCAGGGCAGAGGCCTGTGACTAGAAGGAGGTGTGTGGCAGCCACGCTGATGAGGAACACAGAGGGAACATTTGCTGGAGGAACCTCCATCATCTATTTCTCAAGAACCCTGCTCAAGAAAGGAGAAAAGATGGAGTTTGGGATCTCTGCTCTAACGAGCCGGACAGGCAGAACACAATGTAAATGCAAAGAGAGTTCACACAGGCAGGAAATCAATACAAACTGACACAGGCAGTACTGAATGGAAAAGGTGGGCACCAAGCTAGACTTTAAAATACCTGCAGGATTTGGGTACATGGACGGGGATATCAGTAGAGGGGATAAACTTGCTTTGTTAATAGTATTATTTTAAAAGAACACGTTAATTGCATGTATCATTTCTGTCAGAAATGATGGAACAATCCGATCGCTTATAGGACAGCATATGCATTCAGGAAACTTTAAATTATTTCTAGAAGTCATGATTCCATAAGCATTTCATAAGGCAAATGGATTTTAAGTATTAAACACACATGGCTATGACAAAATGGCAGACATGCATGGGATAAAGAATATAAGCCATTTTTTTTTGAACAAAATGTTGTTTGAGGTCTCACTTCTCACAGGCAAATGAACAAATACATAAATTACTCTGATGTAATAACTTGCTTACATCCATATTCCCCACTTAGCTATGCTCCTGATCCTTCCAAAGCTGAGGCTGGGCTTCCTTCACGTTAGTATCTTTAGCTACGTGCACTGGACCCAGGCTACAGCGGGCCCTTCATAAATGTTAGTTAAGTAAATAATTTTACCAAAATCAACAACAAGAGAATATTTATAAGTTGTTGTTTACTTTTTCTTGGTGAAATAAATAAATAACTACGAGAGAGTTGAATACATGTATCTTCGCATCATTAAGATACAAATATACATTCCTCTGAGAGTACCAGCTGGGTCCCAGAGAATCTGCGAAGCTGCATTCAACCATGGCATATCTTTTTGGAAAGCCTATTTTCCATAAAAACTTTGGTGTTGGTGGTGTTTTTTAATATGTCAAATTAAACATGAATAAGTTTGTATCAAGTTTAAAAATAAAACACAAAGATGCTAACAAATTTCAGGTGTGCAGTGGAGGTTTCTCAGTCAGTCCACTAGAATCTCTAGGGTTTCCAGTTTCCTCTTCTTCACCCACAAGGATGTTTTGCTAAAGATGTTCAGAAGTGTATTGTTCACCTCTACCATTTATAGCCCTAATTTTCAAACACAATAAATGCTTCTTATTTCACCTCTACTCATTCAGAATTTGCAATTACTGAAATTAGAGCTGAACAGCAGTTTAATTGTCTACTGTCCATATAGAATAGATTTCAAGAAAACTAATAATATAAAAAAGGAAATCTTATTTTTAAAAATCTTCAGTCAAGCATCATTCACATCCAATCACTTGCTAATTACAATTAGACATCTCTATCAAAGCCAGTGTTCTCTACTACAGCTGGTGTTCTAGGACTTCCGTTGAAAACCTTTGCCATTCCAGGGTTTCCCAGTTATTGTCTAAACCTAAAAGGGAATAAGATCCTTCACAAATTATTATTTTCTTACTTTTCATCAATATAAAATGTCCCTGCTCTTCCCAGTTCTCTGGACTAGTGAGGTTTTTCTATGAGGCAAATAATAGAGCAATTCTATTTCTTAGAGAGATGGTCACACTGGTGCTAATTAAATAAGCTGAGGATGTTTGCTTTGTGCACTTCTCAGTACATATTTTACAATCTAAAAGTTTGAAAAAAAAATTTAATCATTAAGTGGGCAGCTTCAATTTAGAAGAATGAGGAAACAGATATAAGCAGCCCAACAACTAAAATATCAGTTCCCTGTCCTAGGAGTGGTTCAAAGCTCAGAAATGAAGGCTTACTTGAGAGCCAGATGTGCAAACCTACAGCCACATCTCCAAAACCTGACATCAGCTCTCACACCTTCCACATTTTGTTTCAAATCTTTCTAGGGATAGTTCTTCCAAAATCCCTCTCATATGCCCTTCTCAGTCACTATACGCAAATGCTTTTATGAGATAAGAAACTTAAGGAGTATATGTCTGGGGGTATTTTTAGGAAGAGATGGATTTGGTGCATCTGATTATTAAGTCAAATAATGAATTAAGAATAATGACAACAATTGAAGTGAAAAATCTGCATCATTACAGTAATCTTTCTCTCTTGAACACAACTATTTGGCTTAAATCAAAGCCACCTGTAGGACTATGAATTTCAAACCACTAGAGTGAGGCATATGACGTTTCTAATTAGCACTGGAAAGAAAACATTCGTTCTCCCCTTTGCATATCTTACAGGTGAGGATAGAGTGATTCTACGTTCTTGGGAGAAATCTGCAGTTAAAATGGCCTAGTGGTTCAGAACTTGGACTCCAACAGAACTAAAATAATGACTGTACAATCACAAAAATATAGGCGAGCAAGGAGTGTGGGGGGTAGGTAGGTGGGGGGGAGCAGATCTTTCCAAAGAAAGATTGCTGCCAGTGAACTAATTGACTATTTAATGTGTTTATTTTACTTGACCATCTCCAGGACTGATACAAAATAATTAAACAGCCTGTATGTATTTTGGTGTTTTCCATATACCCTAAAGTACTCAGTACAAAGACTGGCCTGGGGCAGATCTGGCATGACTGCCCTCAACTTCCAGTTCTAGTGCCATCTTATCTCTCCCTAATCAGTTTCCTCCGGGCAGAGATGTTCAACAACCACCACAGAAAGACCTGGCTTAGAACCTCATTTTTATAACACATAACAACTTCCCATTGACACACATTATTGAATAAAGATATTCTTCTGAAAAGGTTAGGGGTTTCTAAGAAGTAATACAAAGAACACTTGAAAATGTAGTAACTTACCTATTTTTAAAATTAGGAATGAAAAGATACAAAGAGCACTGGCCATTGTAGAAATCACCTCACTTTAAAATTCAGGTCCTGCCACATGTTAGCTATGTGACTGAGCAATCTATGTTACTTTGTTGAGTTTCCCAATGTCTTGGGAATGACAATGTCTCCCACAAAGGGTGACTTCTTCCCTACTGCTTCAGCACACACATAGGCATCCTTGCACACACACTACCTCCGTGTTCTACTTAAACTGCTTTCAGTTAGTCTGTTCACAAGCAACTTCCTTAAAAAGTGATTTCCACCTTGAAATCAGAGTAAGCATCGTGTACACAAAGCCCTTCCTAAAACCCATTTCCTCCCCCAAAGCACAGCTTAGTTGCTTCTCCTTTGTGTTCTCACAGTATTTGACTATGGCACTTGCCATGTATTGTAACTATGTGTTTAAGTGCCTAACTCCACCTCTAGACTGCAAGCTTCCTGAAGTATATACAGTTTTTGAATTTTATTGGTATCTCTAGTTTTTAAACAGTATCAAAACTGACAGTAAGTTCTCAGTGTTACACAAAGGAGTTAATTAATAGCAGTGTTCATTTCTTGTACACTTACTATGTGCTAAGCACTTACATGCATTTTCTGTAATCCTGACATGAACTCTTTTAGGTGGACATTAGTATTTTAATTTTATAGAAGAGAAAACTGAGGCTCCAAAGCAGCAAATAAGTGATTAAAGTCAGGATTTGCCCAATCTCCAATCTGTTCACAAGGGATCTAGCACAACCGCTTGTACTTATTAGGTCCTCAAAAATGCCATCTTTTTTCCTACTGCCCAGAAAATAATGGGGGTTTGACTTCTGCAATGGGAGTACCAGAAACTGTGTCCACTGGTGCTGGCTAACACTATTCCTTAGAAAATTTTGATATGAAAAGCTCATTTCACCAAATTCTGTGTCAGCAACCATAAACAGATTTTTCAATTGCACATTAATAATTCCCAAAAATATTTTCTGAGTGCCTGCTCTATGCCAGTTCTGTACTGTACACTAAGGATCTATGAATAAAAAGTCAAGACCCCAGTCTCAAGAAGCAGACACCACGAGGTACCAACATTTGTAAAGCACTTGCTATGGAAACTTCAGAGCGCCTGGGAGGACATAATCTTAATGGACAGATGTTACATGCCCATTAGGCCCATCATTAGGGGATCCATGAATCATTTAACGGAACATAGAGTAGCCTGTTCTGTGCCATGTATGTGGCCACAGAAGATTCTTTTAGGAAGATAATGTCCTCCATTTGCCAATGTTTGTGTTAAAATTGAAGTGCAGCCAGCCCACAGGGGTACTCCTACCAGCATGTAATTAGGGGATTCATCAGGGTTTCCAATGAAATGGCAATATGGCAGCCACACAGTGAAGCAGAGAGCATCAAGACATAAAAGCCATTCATTATTGACACTTTACAACAAATTCCCTGACAACCTTTCCCTGGAGAAGTCCCTTGTTTCTGCCAACCCATTACATCTATTTTGAGGCTGGCAATCTGATGTGCCTCTGCACGCAACCCCAAGAGGCACCCTTCATATACAATACAACATGATACAAATACATCTTCATTGGTTCCTCTGGAGCTATGTGACAAGGTGGTCCTGACTACCAAAGTAATTAAGGTTCTCATGCACCTTCAGTTGCCAAGCCATTATCAGCACATTTGATTTTCAGGGAACATGTGAGACCTCTGAGCCTTTGTGGCATGAACTGACCAAAGGGGAGCAAAGCCTAGTGAATGAGGTGCCTCTTTCTGCCCAAAAGTGCAAGTGCATGATCACTCATATGGAAGAGATCCCGAGTAATTACTCTCGGCACTTTCGTTTAGCTATTAAAATGCCACCCAATTGTCAGACCTTCACTCAGTGTTAATTACTGCCACACCGTGTTTGAATGCAGCACAAGTAAGACTAAAAGTAAAAAATAAATAATAACGATGCAAGATTACAGCCTCTTTTTGTACCTCTGGTTGCAGTAACCACCTTCGATCTCTTTTTAAGGCCTTTCGTTCTCACCATCATTCCCTCATGGACTGAGCAATTGTTTACAAATTGCAAATGCCTATGAAGAGCTCCTATTTCACAAGGTCTCCCACACAGTCACTCAATTAATGGAACTAAATGCCTTGGTTAGGTTCACAGAAGCTGCTGAATAACTGCCATGGTGCACTTGGCATTTGCCTTCAGAGGAAGAACATGATGCTGGGTGATATTGGTGATCTCACCTCTTGGTACATTAGCTTTCAGCTGAAAGTTCAAGGCCGTCGAGCTGCTTCCCTGACTGGCAGAGAGGGTGCATATTAACCTCACACCTATCCTTCATGATATAACTGTGCTGGCTTATTCTGCTCTTGGACTAGAGCTGTATTTTATCCAGCAGTTCTTAACCTGTGCCCACTGATGTTGTGAACCTCCTAAAACTAGATACTATGCTTTATGCATCTGTGATTCATAGGAAAGGCAGCCCAAACACTGATCATCGGAAAGGACTCTAATATCTAGAATCTTAGTTGACCCTTCAACGGTCCTTCAACACAAGCTGGGCAAGTGTATATTCACCTCCATTTCATAACAGAATAAACTCCGTGTGTGTGTGTGTATTAGAGGAACAGTGTTTGTATTGAAGGGGATCAGTGTTTGTCAGTCTAAAACATGCCATGTTGGCATAAGAATTATTTTGAGCTAAAGGCAACCGAGAAACATCAGATGCATATAAAGCTGTCTACTCCCCTTGTATCTGCCTAAAGTCAGGGCATAAATTTTCCTTAGTGAAGATGTCCTCCCTTCCCTCTCTCATACCACAAAGAGGAGGCAACTCTTATCGCAGAAGATGGCACTGACTTCAATCTGCATAAACAAACCTAACTGTAATAAATCTTATCTTCCATTAGTTTTCCCCATATACTTATCTTCCCGTAAATAAGTACCCCTAGAAGTCCAAAATCCATTTCTTTTCTCTTGTCACATTTCTACAATTTATTGTTCTTTGTTAAGATGGTATATATAAGCCCCCAATTCTAACCACCTCCTTAAGTTATATTTCTTTGTGAACTCCCATGCATATATATGTATGTAATTGAATCTGTTCTTTTCTCTTGTTAATCTGTCTTTTTTCAGTTAACTTGTAGGTCCCCAGTACTGAACCTAAGATAGTGGATGAAAAAGTCTTATCCTTTCCTATAGTATGTAACAATAACTGTGATCAGTGAACATATGCAAACCAACCTTCAGTTTCCAAAAATATTTATTTCTGTTTTCTGTCACAAGACACTTGTAGGACAATTTTTTTTTTGATGACCATAAGATGTAGAGGACAATGCTTAGAAAACCCTAGACACTACGAAAAACCTGCTAATGTCTGAAAGAAAAGAACTTCATAATCCAGAAGTTCCCAATACTCTATAATTGCTGAAGAATAACTAGAATTTTAACAAAGAGCTCAAAATCTCAAGTCCTCACAAAATCAGCTAATTCATTAAAAAGAAATTACATTATATGCCCCATTACATTGCATAGGACACTGGAGATGGACATAGGCACTCAAGAAATACTGGGAAATAGGAACAATGATGACAAATGACATTAAGATAAAACAATAAGGATCCAGAGAATGACATTTGATACTTGAAAACTGTATACTGAAAAGGGTGATTCCAGAAATTTATTCTGATCACAATGTCTAAACTGGTGGCTATGAGAAAGGGGAGGAGAGGGCTGGAGTCAGCAAGACCAGATAAAGGCAGAATGTCATAATTAATGTGTGGCACTTTCAGCATATGAAAACAGCACTTTCTTAATCTTCCCAAAAATCATCAGCCTTGATCGTAATTTATTATTAAGAAAATATAGGCCGGGTGTGGTGGCTCGGCCTGAGTCCCAGCACTTCAGGAGGCCAAAGTGGGTGGATCACTTAAGGTCAGTAGTTCGTGACCAGCCTGGCTAACATGGCGAAACCCCAACTCTACTAAAAATACAATTATCAGCAGGGTGTGGCGGGGGATGCCTGTAATCCCAGCTACTCGGGAGGCTGAAGCAGGAGAATCACTTGAACCCAGAAGGTGGAGGTTGCAGTGAGCCGAGATTGTGCCATTGCACTACAGCCTGGGTGACAGAGTGAGACTCTGCCTCAAAAAAAAAAAAAGAAAAGAAAAGAAAGAAAATAAAGTTATCATACTGTATTCAGTGTATTCAAGGCATACTTTGTCTCATCAGAGAGGAAATTTTCAACTATTTTCTGGGCAAAAGAGTAACAATCCTTGGTAGTCATAACCATTTATCCAAAAGAAAGCAGTTCCACAAGCTGTTGGTCACATTTTAAAATAAAAACAGTGGGACTTCTCCCTTTACGATGCAGGCATTTCTAGGAACCATTGTAAAAGGGCCCACTTTTTCAGTGCCTAAGAGCAGACAGCTCTTTCCACCACCTGCCTTGCCCACTCTCTCCTAGCTCAGTGCACTTTCTCGGGTTGCGAGAATGCAAAGAATGTATCCAAGTTTGGCAGTGCTTGCTGCATTCTGCCTGTAGAAGTGCCCCTCAAATGGTGCAAACTGAAGCAAAACAGCCGCAGAAGCAAAATACAAATCTCGAGGTCAGTGCAGACCCAGCTGCCCTAGTCTCTTAGACATTCCTGGCTGGAATCCCACTGAGCAAATATAGGGGGAAAACAGACAAGACAGGCCCTAGATTCAGGAAATACCCAGTTGCTGCAGGAGACAGCAGCTTACAAAGAGCAATTTCCCTTTAAAAGTGCCCCCAAGGGCAGATCTCTAAATTATCCCTTGCTATTTCTTTTCAGTCATGCCATGACCCTATCACTGGTTTTTAAACTCCTCCTCTTGAACCATCTGATGGACCTATAGGCAGCCAGTAGGTTCTCAAACACAGCTTTCACTATTAGGCCTGAAATCCAAATGGAAGAATGTCACCCTCTCATAGCATAGTTTCCTCATTCAGCCATTTCTCAAACCTTTTTTCTCCAAAATTCTTGCTATCGAGAGTGACTGCTATACCCACAGAAGGACAAGCCTTCAAGGAACACAATAACTGATCTCTTTCATAATTTTCATGTGTCAAAGTAAGAGAAGCTACACAACTTAGAAATCAAATGTCATGTTCATTTATCAGGTATTTATTCTATTCCAAATCTACACAGGACACGGACAGAAAAGATTCATGCATTCTTTTGACCGATATTTATTAAGTACTTACTGCAATTCCTCATTTCTAAAATACATATTTTTTTCACATTTTGACATTTCTGGAATTGGGATGCATCTGAAAATTAAGATTCTAGTTTTCTTCTTTTAGTATATAAAATAAAATAGCATCTTACAATCAATTGCACATGCCATGGAGGAACTGCTTAATACTTCTCAAATGAGTAAAGCCACCTTTTCCCTTGAACTTGTCCTCCTCTTTCAAACACATCCTCAGAGGCTGGTACCAGAGTAATTTATCTGGGTAAATCTTATCCTGTGACCCTTCCCCCTGTTTGAACCAGCCAGTGAATTCCCTTTACCTATGGGTAAGCATGGAGTCCTTCATGATATGTCCCAGACCAACATTGTCAGCTTATCTCCCCTTGTCTCCTGCCAAATTAAAAGCATTTTCCTCAATATACCAATTTCTCTGAACTCAATATAACTTTTAGAATTCTGCTCAAGTATTGACTACCTGAAATCTTTCTCTGACACTTCTACCGCTAAGGCTGAAGTAAATGTCATTCTTTTGAGGTCCCACAGCGTCTTATGCTTTATTATGGTACTACCACACTCTGATTTGGGGCTTTGGGTCTATGTCCCCCAAAAGACCAAGATCTCCACAAAGGGAAAGGTTGTACCTTGCACATTTCTGATGAAAAACCCCAGGGACACTGTCTGGCATGGAGTTGAAGATGAAAACATAATTGAAGGGATGGATGAACAAATCTTATGACATTCTCTCCCTCAGTTCACAAGATACTTAGCTTTTAAAGATCATCAGCAACCAAACAGGATTTCAATTCTTGTTACTCTTGGGTTTCAGGTCCCTTTTGTCTAAAAAACAAATGGGAATTCTAGAAAAATTGTTTCTTAGTTTCTTTCCATTCTATAATTTTGTTATTTGTGCTCCACTGAAAATTACTTGCTATTCTCTCCATCTGGCATTGATCAAATACTGCCTTTGCCTATGAAGCACCTTTTTAAAAATGGATTCTCAGATTGGCAAGACAGTCTAGCACCTAAGATTCTTGAGCTGTGTGTGTGTTGCAGGGGGAGGAGAGAATATGTCTAAAACTCCAGGGAAAATACGTCATTTGAAAGCACATATTCGGTTTAATTTTATATCTAGAAAACAAATGCTCTCTGCATTATAAACGAAACAATATAAGGCTTGATAAGGTGATCTTGGCTGATGGAGAAAGAAAAAAGATTGAGATTCTCAACTGGAGAAAAGGCATGATATTTTAATGAAGTTTATCAAAGGGGGATATGAGTTTTAGAAGTTCAAGAAAAACTGGCATAGTAAAAGCTAACATGGCATAATCGTTAACAGCAGATTCTGGCAGTAGACAGACATGGGGTGAAATTCCAGATCTACCCCTTACTAACTGGCTCTTTGATTCTGAACAATTTACTTAATCTCTCCAAGTCTTCTTTTTGTCATCAGTACAACAGGGATTATCAGGCACACCTCATAGGGTCATTATAGGAATCAAATGAAAGATTGCATATAAAGCTCCTCTAAACCGTGCTTGGCATTTAACAGGCCCCTCACAAATGGTCGCAATTATTACAACTATTACTAACATCTCTTCTGCAATTAAATACAGAGCCTACATTATATGCCCCATTACATTGCATAGGACACTGGAAACAGACAGAGGCACTCAAGTAGTACTGGGAAATAGGGATGGTGATGATAAATGACAATAAGATAAAACAGTAAGTATCCATAGAATGACATTTGATATTTGAAAACTGTATATTGAAAAGGTATCTTTTCCACGATTAACCAGGTTTTTTAGATTACGGTTATTTTTAACTTATGAAACACAGATACCAACAGCATTTGTGACATATGCGTGCAGTTCAAATAAAAACGATAAATTGAACGGAGTGAACATCCGTGTACCCACCACCCTGCTTAGGAAACAGAACGTTACCACTTGGAAATCATGTGAGCGTCCTTCCCTGATGTACCCTCCTCTCATAGCCCAGGGTAATGGCTTGAATTTTATGTTTCTCATGTTTTTCACTCCTTGCTTTTCTAAAAACAGGTTTATTAAGATATAATTCACAAACCATACAATCATCTAATCAAAGTTTACAAGTCAATGGTTTTTAGTATATTCTCAGATATGTGTAACCATCACCACCGTCAATTTTAGGACATTTCATCACCTCAAAAAGAAACCCCATACCCTGTAGCTATCACTCCTCATTCTGCTCATCCTCCCACCCACCACTCCACTAACCCTAAGCAATCAGTCATCTACTTTCTCTACGGAGTTCTCTGTCCTGAACATTCCATAAGAATGAAATCATACAATATGTGACCTTTTGTGACTGGCCTCTTTCACTTAGCACAATGTTTTGTAAGTTCATTCACATAGTAGCATATATCAGTACTTCATTCCTTTTTATGGCCAAGTAACATTCCATTGTTTGGAGATACCAAACTTTATCTCTCCATTCATCAGTTGATGGACATGGTATTGTTTCCATGTTTAGGCTATTATAAATAATGCTGCTATGAACACTTTTTGTGTAGACACATTTTCATTTCAGTTGGGTACACAATACCTAGGAGTAGAATTGCCTGGTCATACGGCAATTGTTTAACTTTTTGAGAAACTGAACTCACCAGTTTTTATACTGATTTCCAGGTGGCAGAAAGCTAAAAGTATGTCAGTGACTTATGGTGCTAAACCAACCTATTCAGTCAACAGTAGGCCCTCAATGCCAGGGAAAACTCTTCATAGGTAGTTACACATCAATTATTCATAGGTGTGCAAATACTATCGTGTAAGAATTGAAGTTTTCTAGCAGTTAAAGAAAGCCAGTAGCAAGAAGAGAAGACTTAGGAGAAACAAGGCTTTTCCACTTCCTAGCCATTCTCAGTTGATTCTTCTGACTCTCAGAATACCATCTTTAAGGTATTTTTCCTGTAGATTCAGTCTACAGTGTCTGTGCTGACAACTTTAATGATGAAACCACTAAAGGTAGAATATAAAAATGGGCTCATATTGAAGACCTACAGAAATATCAATGCATTAGGTACAGACAATTTTTTCAGACCAGTGACTTCCAGCAAGTATGTTTATAAAAATTAAAAGAAATCTACTTCTCACCAAGAGTCTGAATTGCCAGAAATACACTGTCATGAAGAGAAAGCAGGCAAGGGGTAGCAGGGGAGAGATTAAGGAGCAGGAGCTTCATTTGAGAACCTCTGAAATGTGGCATCTGGAAAACCTACTCACATCCTCACAAATCACTTTTGGTCTGATGTGCCAGTCTCTAAAGCCTTCGATACAAGGGCATCTGTGTCTGATTTTCCTGCTGAACACGTGTCTTGTTTTCCACGGTCTGCTGCACGCCCCTTTTGTTAGCCATGGACAGATTGATGGACAGAGTGAGGTGACAGACCAAGGAGTACATTACTCACCTTTACATTAGCTATGTTGAGGGGTTAAAAAGTTGGCCAACGCGGTAACGCCTCTGAATTTTAACACAGTATTTCTGAGTGTCTTTGACTCCAGTAAACTATTGCTCAGAGAGATGTGGAGTCGGAGGACCCAGGAAGCAGAAATTCTCGGTATCCTATCGTGACTGGAATGAAAATATGCTGACTGCCTGGCTACCCATGTGAACTCCACATTCCCCTCATCTTGAAGTGAAATTAGTTAAGAACAGAGAGAAAATAAAACACCTCTTTGTATTGACAATCGAACTCACAAAATGGCAACTTACCAAAAATATTTACACTTGAAATATAGAGATGTCACGGTAATATATTTATATCTCAAAGAAAATGCATACACATATACAGAGGCTTGTATACTATAATTTCCTAAAGCCCAAACACATTCAGACAATCCAAATACATTAGATATTAGTATGTAGAGTTTATCAATGAAACTATTTCTATAATACAACATACACACTTTTTTTCTTTTATGCTTATTTCTGTGGTCTAGATTTACAACACTTACCAAAACAAACAAACTAAAAACAAATAATAAAAGAAACTGCTGTCTAATATCCCTTGGGGAATCTCAACATTTTTATCTTATTCTTAACCAAACTGCTGAAGAATTCTTAGACCTTAGATATCTATGATGTGATATTTAATGAATAAGAAATGCTAGCGAAAGAAAATACAACAGGCTGGTGATATGTGGACTTTTAATTTATGTTGGCCAAAACACAATTTTCCCATTTACTGATGCTTTTCACACCAGTCACAGTAAATAGCACAGACTTTTGTAGATACCAAAATAACTGATGTTTTACTATTAGCACTTTTCAAATCATTCCTCCTTAGACTGTCACCTTTTTCCAACTCAAAACAGACCACTACTGCAACTTCCACTGTGTAGTTCCAACATTGCAATATTTTCCCCAGAGAGGTGTGAAACAGGTCAGTATACAGAGCTAATAGCATCACATTTTTATTTAGGGGAAAAAATACATGTTATGAAATTGTTGGGAGAGCATAAAAGAACACCAGCTTCTGTGTTTTTAAGCAACTTGGGAATCCATATCTTCTATTTAGTACCAGCACAGTAGTGTTTCATAGAGAGATTGGCTGACAAAGGAACCCAGACTCCTCTTGGTATAGCCCACACAGCCCTTCACAATTTGTACCCAGTTCAAATTTCCAGCTCAGCTCCCATCATCCTTCTACTATGTACCAAATCAGTGTTACCTGAACTTTTTCATAAGGCTTACTGAGGTAAATGAACAACTGACCTCAAGCCCCAGGAATGAAAGGATAACCGTGTATGCAGCCCCATCACCTGGTATGCCACTGAGTTTGGGGCGTTCTACCTACATGCTACCTATGGGAGAGTATTCATGGTTCCCTTGATGTGTCATGTAACCATCACAAGTCCACAGTTTTGCACATACTACTCCCTTTAACTGGAACATTTTTCCCTCTCTACAAAAGAAATATTTCCTGTTTTTCAAGATTCAGCTCAGACTTCACCTCTGCAGCACAGGTGCTCTTGCCCTCTGCTGCCTCCTTAGCCCCAAGAATCGGAGGCTCTCCTCTCTGTGCTCCCAGGGAACTTCTCACCCACAATAAATCACTTCTCTGTCTTCTACACTGCAAGTGAGCCCCTTGAGAGCTTATTTACTTTTCTATCTTCAGAGGTAAGCACAATGTCTGACAAATTGTAGGTGCTCCATTGCTGTTCTTTGAAATAATTCAGAATTTCTCCAAAGCATGCAGAGAATAGAAAAAATTCAAAACCAGTATCTATCAAATAAGGGAATTATTCTGAAGCATATGTGCTCAATTTCACCTGTGGCAGGACTTGCCATTTATGGATTCCTGGAGAAATGCTTTGATGCCTCCTTCTAAAATTCAACATGCAGTCTAAAAGAGCTCAAGTAGATGCAAACAGGAGCAGGCAAATTCCCTGGGCCCCTGGGCCTCCCTCCTCCCAGAGGCTGGTTTAGCTGGAGGCCAAACAATCACTAGAGTACTGGTTCCACCCAGAAACCCAACAATATTCAGCATCTAAAAACATGTCCTAAAGAAATCACCAGCAATGCACAAGCAATTCTGCTTAAGGTTATTAAACGTAGATTATTTATAAGAGTACAAATAGGAAGCAGCCTAAATGGTAAACAACAGACACCTAGTTAAATAAATTATGACTATCTCAATGCTAGAGAATACTAGGCAACCGATAAAAAAAATCACGTTGAGAAGAATTTTTTATAGCAATAAATATTATTACCAAAAAACAAAAAAGGAATAAACAACACCATATACAGTTTGATCCAAATTTTACTTATAAAAACACATATATGAGTGCTTGCAAAAGAAGACTGGAAGAAAATATACGTGTTTAGTAGTTTATATATGATGTTACAGTGATAACAAAATTTATTTTATTCTCCATTCTTTTTCAGTATTTTCCAAGTTTTCTATAGTAAGTATGCTTTACTTTTGTATGGAAAAATCAGGAGGTGGGGAAGTAATAAAATAAAAGTCAAAGCAGAAAGGAGTAAAAAGTTATCATTGCTGAGCTGTTCTACTCTGGGCTGCGTACCGTTGTCCACCAATGTTCCGGGAAGCTGGTCCATTGTCAGGATCACGGGACACAGCAAGAGTAAGGCTCTCACAGGAATATACACCCTGGGTGCCCTAGATCTGCCCTAGACTCAAAGTGGACCTAGGACTTGATGGGTTTTCTTAAATTGGTAGAAACCATACTCTGGGCCCACAGTTCCCTTGCCATCTAGGGCAAAAATCTAACACCTAAAACTTGTTTTCTGAATTTGATTTGCAAGAGTTTCAAGAAATCATGCCAAGTTTCCCCTGGTGTTCTCATTTTCCTCATAGAAAATGCTAGATACAGGTGAGGCACAGTAGCTCACACCAGTAATCCCAACACTTTGGGAGGCCAAGGCAGGAGGATTGTTTAAGCCCAGGAGTTTGAGACCAGCCTAGGCAACATAGTGAGACCTCATCTCTACAAAAAATTTTACAAAAAAAAAATGGCTGGGCAAGGTAGTGTATTCCTGTAGTCCC
This sequence comes from Mandrillus leucophaeus, assembly GCF_000951045.1. Taxonomy (NCBI): domain Eukaryota; kingdom Metazoa; phylum Chordata; class Mammalia; order Primates; family Cercopithecidae; genus Mandrillus; species Mandrillus leucophaeus. Next base: position 1,176,135 of record NW_012106097.1, on the reverse strand, counting down.
AGCTACTTGGGAGTCTAAGATTGAAGGATCATTTGGGCCCAGGAGGTCAAGGCTGCAGTGAGCCATATTGCACCACTGCACTCCAGCCACTCCAGGGCAACAGAGTGAGACCCTCCTATCTCACACACACAAAAATAAAATACATAAATAAAGAAATAAAGTGCTAGATCTAGACGCCAGCCAGAAAGACATTTCCTCCCTAACAATATTCTTCCACATCATCCTTTTTGTAAACACAATTCCATATTATTCTTAATGTTGCTGAAAAGTATTTTTTGGAAACAATGCATGGAAGAGATTAAGCAGGACAACTAGGAGTGGATGGTGCCACAAAGACAAGGAAAGAGTCTCCTAAGCACCCTATGCCCCAAAGATACCAAGATGAGACAGATCCCAAAGCGTCCTTTGTATTTGGCTTCTACTGGGTGCTGATGATCTCTACCAGAGTGATTCAGGGAGGACTGAAGTCAGAATAACAAAGTGGTGTGTATAGCTGAGTGATGTTATAATCTCTTCTTTAAGGGGCTTGCCTGGGAATGGCAGGAGAATCAGGCCAGTGCTCACAGGGTTGAGACGAACACAGATCTAGTTGGAAGCTAGTGAAGAATACAGGGAAAAGGGGGTCAATGAAAATTGAGGAGAGACAGGAACAATGAGAGAAGGTCTAGTTCTGAAGGAAACAAAAAAAAAGAAGAAGCTGGGAACCAGAGCTCCATATTTCCTTCTCTCCTGAATTTTCATTTAGGAGAGGTGAGGGATCACCCTTGAATGAAAGACGTACTTTGTCTTCTGAAACCTGACCCAATGATTCTTAACCAGGCAGCCCATCAGAATCTCCCGTGGCAATTTTACAGCCAACACAGCTTGGGCCCCTCCTCCCCACTCACCTCACCAGCAGACCTACTGAACAGTCCTCTTTAGGACGAGGACTTGGCTGAGTAATTTCTAAAAGCTCCCAGGTAATTAAGATGCACAATGCTGGCTAACAATCACTGGTTAGAAAGGAGGAAAGGGTGATGATGGTAGGAAATAGCTTCATAGGTGTAAGAGCAGGAAACTGAGGAAGGACAGGGTTCAAGGTTCTCTCAACTAGGAGGTAAGGTCAAGCAGTAGAGGGCTTAGGGAGCAGTCAAGTCTTAGAATAGTCTCTGAGCACTGCTCAGAACAAGGCATCTGGGAGCAGGAGGAGGGGCAACACTTTATCAAATGTCTGGGAGCATCAAGGTATACCGTGGAGTGATTTTTCCCAGGAGTGTTCAGCAATGTAGAAAGCAAGCGAGAAGCAGATGGTCAGATTAATATATATGTGGGAGTTTCAGGGGGATTTGGCATGAAAGAGAAAGGAAGTAATGTAATATCAACCTCATAGGGCTGTTGGAAGAATTAAATAATGCATTTAAAAACAGTCCAGTGCCTGAGACAAAATGAGAGCTCAGTAAATGTTAGCTGTTATTGTCATTGCTACAACCACTGTTGTTATTTATTTCTGGAACCAAGCAAAGTGATCACATCTGTTTCTTAGGAATCTATAAAATAGAAGTCAGCAGTTGCTTCTCAATTAACAGAGGAAAAATTCAAAAGCTATGTGGGGTGTTAAACCCCTCAAACAAGAGATGCTAATGAGCATATATTTCTATAGGCTTCCATTAACTTAGTTTTGAATAGCTAGTTGTTGAGCATTCTTGCCATAATGACTAAAGGTAGCTGGTACCATTTTTACTATAAATACAGCAGCATAAAAGACTTAAGAAATTGAATGGAAAATAATGCTCTCTTTAGAAAGCCCATGTGAGGCTGTTTAAGCTAAGACATTCTGAACCTTTATTCCATTACTGCTGCCCCCATCCATTCAAAAAGGATTTGTGGAAGTTGGCAAAGATGCATACAAAACAAAATTAAGAAAAGAAAGTAAGGCAATCAATCTAAAGACAACTGAAGAGTAAGGAAAAATAAATTTGGTCCAATGGACAGGCAAACAGGTCCCTTTCACAATGCTCATTGTGGCTCTCAAATTTGGCTGTGAACCACCTGGCAGTGGACTAAAGAGGGAAACAGGAACAGTACTCACAGTTTCCAAAACCAAGGGAAAACACTGCTATTACTGTTAATAAAGTGTGAAAATTTTTTCCTTAACAGATTGACAGTGATATAGTGAACAATGTCTGTAATATCATCCTTACAGCCAGGTTTAATCACCTGACTAAACGATACCCTTCCTCCAACTTCGAAAAAAATCCTTAACTTCTGGTAGAAGAGACATGGTACCAGAATCAAAGGGTAGCTCTCCAAAATTTAGGAATTTTTTCTATGTTATTTATTAGTTCTTATGTTCCATCAAAGGCAGAATCATTTTGAAGCATATCCAGTTCAAATAAATTAATGTTCCCATTTTTTGGAGGAAATAAGTTTACAAATTTACACATGACCTACAAAACCACTCATCTAACAGTAAAGTATATTTTTCAACCCAGAATTATTTTGCCCAGCCAAACTATTTTTTAAAATTGTAAGAACACCATAAAGACATGCTCAGATATGTACTGTCTAAAAGTTTTCCTTCCTTTCTCTGAAAGCTACTGAAAAATGTGCTCCATGAAAATAAGGGGTAAACAAAGAAAGAGGATCCAGGAAATGGGAGCTAGCACAAGAGGGAAAAAGGATGACAGTGAAAGGAAATTCCAGTATGGCAGGCCTAGGACACAGACAGTCCAGCCTGGGGCTGGTCAGAGGCTCCAGAAGAAATGGCCCCAAGAAGATGAAACAGATGAACAGCTGCTGTGGCTAAATACATTGAAGAGAACAGTCCATACCTGGGAAAGAGGGTAGAAATACAGTAGTGATGAGTACACTGAAAACTAAGCTTTTGTCTTAGAAAAGGGGGTGAATAGAAATAGATCCATTTGCTTGCACAAGGAAAGAATGGAAGCATAAGAAACTAATAAAGACAGCTACTTACAGGAGGTGGAGAATAATGGAGACATTAGAACTAGAATAGAAGTGAGGTGTTAAGGTACACTTTCTATGTTGTTTTAATTTCTAAACCATGTGAAAGTACTACCTGTTAAAAATCAAATAAAAATAAAGTAAGTTCTAAGAATAACAAAAGGATATTGTTTTCTGCTAACAGTGTCCAGAGGCTTTACTTGTTCTTTTGACAGCATCAACTGCTGGCCCACATCTGGCTTTCTGTATTGCACACATCTATAGAGAATCAGAGGCAAAGAGGTCACAGGATATGGCTACGGCCTTGAAAATAAAATCAATGAAGATAAGAGAAGTGGGAGAAGCATTTTCAATCTATCAAAGCATGAAGTACAGCCACTTGTTTTCTAGAAAAATAGTACTGGCTATGTACCTATAGTATGACCCATACAAGTGTATAGAAATCAGACGTGCTAACAAGTTGTTTCTAATGGGGGCTCTATGAGAATTTTGACCAGGCAGTTCTTCCCCAAATTCCCCTGTGCATTTTGGGGAGTTAGGATCCCTAGCCACTGTCCACCAAATGTCAACATGACTCCTCAGTCACCGAGGCAATAAAAAATGTTCCCTCCTCCACATTTCCAGAAGCTCATGCTTCCAACTGAGAACCACTGTGAGGAATAAGTGAAAAAAAATAAAAAATTAACATCTGTCAATTTTTTCCCTATCACTGCCACTAATTTTTATCAGTTTATTAATTTAATGAATCTTTATAACACATTCATTAAGAAATCATGAACAATCTGATCTTCCAAATGCTTGGCTGTTACTAATGCTTGTGCCTTGAGTTTTTGGTTTTTTTTTAACCGAGCTAAAGAAAATCTGAGGAATCTAGAATCTCTGCCAGCCTTCAAAGTCCTGCTTCACAACTGCAGAGTATGCCGTTTAATTTTTTTTAAGTTCTTATGTATTCTCTCATTGATTAGGCTAATTAATTCTCTTAAGAGTCATGTAAGCTTAGCAAGGAAAACACTATTTTCCCCATTTTCACAGATAGGGAGTGTAAAGGTCAGAGCAGTGAAGTGATTTTTCCAAGCTCATACTTGACAGAACTTGGAAGCAGAAACCAGAACTTCTGGTTGTCAGTCTGGTGGTTTCTCCACTCAGCTGTGATGTTTACTTAGACAGTATTTTCTCTATGCCACGCCTCTAACACACCTGCTTGATTCAAATCTTTAACGTGATGATTATAAATTTGAAACCCAGCATCTTATTTTTAAATTGGTAGGTCAACTATAATGGTCCTCAAAATGGTACACTTTGAAAATCAATAAAGGTGACTGAGGGCTTTACACAAGTTAGCTTGTGTGGTCTTCCCAATACTTTTTCTAGGAAGGTACCATCATTATCCATTTTGCAGATAAGGAAACGTAGGCAGAGAAAGGGGTAAGCAATGTGTTACTTAAGGCCACATACTAGTAAGTAACAGTGTGGATTTGAACGCAAGCAGTCAAACTCAGTCAGGGAAAACTCCCAGTAGATTTAACTAAGAAATCAATCCCCCAGAAAAACTATCAGGTGGATTCTTTAGATAAACAATGAAATGTTCTCTTTAGCTCTGTAAAGAAAACCAGTATCCCCCGTGTAAGTTTTTGGTTGATTTGTAAAAGTGACCTCAAAATATAGAAACAAGCAAGTAACTGTCCCTCTATCAAACTAAATAGTATCTTAACTGCCCAAGTAGTGGGCATTTAATAAATCATCAATTTTCTACTCTATTAATAATATTTCTGTGGGAACAAGACAACTCTCAATCACCAAATCTGGTAAAAAAAAAAAAAAAATCACAAAGAAAACCATACAGAGGCAACACATCGAGTTAAACAATAGCCTGGAGAAAACAAATTCATTTTATTCAACTTCAAAAGTGATATGAAGTTGACTCCAATTATTCTACTCCACATAGGAGTTATGATGGTTATGAACAATAGCCAATGCAGAAGATTGACAATTTTCTCCTCTAAAATTTCTACAGAGCATCCCAAAATTCTATTTTCAACCAAGTTTAATCTCCAGAAGTATGATATCTTGGTAAGAAACACCATTTAAAATAAAAATTCATAGTCATGAAATAATTTAGTAAGACACCAAAAGGGTCACAGTCTTGCGTCAAAAACCATGTGCATACTGAAAAGTAGCCAGGTTGAGGGCAAGTAAGAACTTAGGGAAAAGCCTGAACTATAGCCAAAGACATCATCTGTCTAATTCCCCAGAAGAACCAACCTCTACAGAGGTAAAAATGGAAAGGGCAGGAGGAGATGCAGTCATGAGTAAAACTCCATGTGGCCTATACTCTATGATAATGTATGATCAGTGGTACAATATAGGTAGGTAAGCATATATGGATCTATAACACCAGAACAACAAATACAAGTTGAGTTAATAATTAGATATCCAATGATCAAAGAAGAGCTAGAAGTAAAAAACAACCACAGCACCTACTTGCCATGGGTTCAGTGGTGGTCCCTGTTGCCAGCAGACATTCCGTAATCTCAGAATCCTGTGGCTAGTCCACTCTACTGCCTCCCTAGATGATGGAACTCTGATGCCATGGCACATTGCAGGAGCTGCCTAGTCATATCAACAGAGTCACAGACTCAGGAATTGAGAAGAATCCAGAGCTCGGAGGCCATGCAGCTAGGCACCCTACACATTGACAGCAAACACTGTTTGGGGTTTGGGGTTTATTTATGTATTTATTTTTAAGACAGGGCCACATACTGTCACCCAGACTGGAGTACGCTGGCACGATTATAGCTTACTATAACCTTGAGCTCCCAGGCTCAAGCCATCCTCCTGCTTCAGCCTCCTGAGTGGCTAGGACTACAGGGATGCACCACCACAACCAGTTATTGATTTATTTATTTTCTGGTAGAGACAAGATCTCACTGTTGCCCAGGCTGGACGTGAACTCCTGGCCTCAAGTGATCCTCCAACCTGGGCCTCCCAAATTGCTGGGATTACAGGTGTGAGCCACTTCACCCAGCCAGCAAACACAGTTTTGAAAGGCTTTCCAGTAAAGAGTCCAAGAATTAACTACCGGGAGAAAGAAGGTGTGTCCCCATCTTACAGATGGCCAGTAGAGGCATCTAGAAGTGTGATACTCCTGAAATCACTGATTCAGTACTGAGCATCTAAGATAACACAGTGATTGACTGACAAAGATCACAGTAAACTCTGTGAGACCACACCTTGAAGAAAGAGTGAAAGAATAGGGACAGAGAAGGGCCCTCAGGCTTGCCTGGGGGAGTCAGGGAATGGGAGTGGGGAGAAGCAGAAGGGAGAGGAAGAAGCCCCTCCAGCAGTAATCAGGGGAGAGAATGGTCAAGAGGAGCTTGAAGGGCACTGAGAGCTGGGGACTGGGGCCCAGAAATTCTCCACTGGTATGTGGGTGAAAGCGGGGAAGGAAAAGTCGAAGGAACTGATGAGCTAAAGAAACATGGGAAGGAAGTAGAAGAGACCTGGGGAGGCCTTCTGACAGAGGTCAGTGCTGGAAAAGGGGACGGTGGGCACAAGAGATGATGAAAATCTTGGTAAAAACGTCATACAGAGAATGCAAACGTCCATCTAGATGACCTTCAGTGATGGTAAGATTCTATTAACCTTGCAGGGTTATCCGCTGCAAATTTAGAAACCCTTTTATTTGTAAAATAGAAATTGCCTTGTTGCTTTGGTCCATTTCTTCTCATTTTAATTGGAATGGGGTTCGAGGACAGTTGGTTACCACTATTAAAATAATGTGTTTTCACTTGGCTGATAGCTCTTTAAACAGACTGAGGGATAAATACTCTCCCAGCTCCTGTTTTAAGTTGGCAGACAGACAGGAGGGGCCACTAAGACAACACCTACCCTCTGCAAATCAGCACCAGACAAACGCTTTAGGGGGACAGCAGAACTTCTATCTCCATTTCCCAGAGGAACAGAAACATCTAAAGGTTTAAATTTAATCTAACAAGTATTTTGAAGTTCTTTTTACATCCTAGGCCACCCTAAGTTTATTTGTGACACGACAGTATCTTCCACTATGAATGAAACAAACACAAGAATCTCAGAGTTGCAACAGGTGCCCACCTATCTCATCAGGCTCATTCAAGAATTAGAAGTATCATTTAACAGTCCAGAAGAAAAGACATTCAGGTGCCTCACGGCTGCTTCCCGTCTTCAATCCCTTCAGCAATCATGGTTCTGAGTCAGCTTTCATAACCCACAATGACACATCTATCAGAAGCACACATTCTGAGATAATAATGTCCATAAATGGCTAAAGATAAAAGAAAAAAATCATAACACAGTATAATGGGAATCATAACAAGATATAATTTCCATAAAAAACCATTTTGGTGGCAGCTTCTTCTAAAAAAGGTGATGAAAGTAAATATAACATCTCTCACATAATGTTTATGTTCTGTACCTTGTAGAGATTCTATGTCTTTATTAAATAAAAGAAAAGAAAAAAGCCCACATAGACAAATAAAATACCACATTAGGGCTTTTTTTCCCCCCACTCAATTTGGAAAATTTTGCAAAAGAGGATCTTTTATTCATGGAAGCCCTGACTTTCAAATCTTATTTAATAAGAAAAGCTTCAGCTTTTAGGAAATGAAAGATATCGGTGGCTCATTTAGCCACGAAGGGAAGCTGCAACAGGGGCCAGGGCCTAGACTTGCCAAACAAAGGTGGCTGGAGGAAAGGGGCTATCAGATTCATTCCGCCATGAAGGACTTTTACTTAGGGTCAGGTGACCAAGATTCTCTATTCAGGTCACAGGACATCAGAAAGCCGGCAGATCTGGATCCAATTCAGCATCTGGCATCATTGACTGCCTCGGCCATGTCACTTAATCCTCCTGAGCCTCAGTTCCCTTGATGGTCAGATAAGCTTGATTATGGGACTACCTAGCTCAGTGGGTTGTTGTGATGATTAAATGAAGTGCCATGCTAAAGGACCTGGTACCTACCAGACATACAACACAAATCACCCTCTTTCACCTCTTCTTATTTTCCCTCTGGCTGAACCCCAGTGGTATGGCAAGCTAAGCGTCTCTAAATATCAGGCTCCTCAACTGCAAACTGACGAAGGATAAAGTATGTGAAAGCTTTAAATCGCTATGCAAATGTTAGGAAATACTATTATTAGTGCCAATCAGTACACCTCACTCGCAACTGCACGTCAGGGAATAAGAGTAAAAAGCACCTCTCAGGGAGTTTCTTTCTACCCTACCTGTATCCTGCTAACTATAAAGCACAGTTCAGCCCCCCTCAGGGACACTTTTATATTAGTGTCCCTGAGGGGGGCTGAACTGTGCTTTATAGTTATTTTCTTTTTCATTTTGTGCATTTAATTAATGCTTTTATTTCTGTGCTCATACTCTTGGGTAAAATTTGAGAAAACCAGAAATGGAAATGCTAAAGACAAATATTAGCAACAAGCAACTTGATATTTGCATATCCCTGCAAAGATCCAAAAGGAGCTGAATATTTGGAAAACAGGTAGTAGAATAAAGAAAAACAAGTGTTAAGAACAAAAGTCCTGTGAGTTTCTCTGGGGTGAAACTTGCCTAACAATCTTCAACACCCAGCAAAGTGCCTGGCACATGAAAAGCACTTGATAAACGATATTCACACCGTCTGTAGGAACAACGTGACCTCAATCTACCACTGCCCACTAATAAAAAGATAAGCAGAAAACCAAACCTGAAAAATGAATATTACTCTAGCTGATATGTGTTTCTACTAATTTATTGATTTTTAGAATGGCAATGGGTAGACTACAGGTGTATATGGTCTTCAACTCCCAACTATGTAAACTCTGAATTCCAACTTTAAATTGTTCAAAATAAACAGACCAAAACAAGGCCTCTATAACCCCCATTACCCATATTGTTCAGGAGATGATGAGGTTGGGCAGAAACAAAGTCTGGAATGAAACCTCACTCCCATCCTCCCCAGACACCACATACATCACATGGGTGTCAGAGAATCCTGTGCACCTAATCATTTTCAATTGTCATTTCATCTAGGATGCCAAATGTTAAATAATCAACACTAAAAATTCTGGGGTTTTCTCTCTGTCTCTCTCCATTTTTAGTGCAAGCAGTATATTACAGGTCACCATACTGTTCTTAATTTCTAATCATTTTTAGTGTCTTTTCTGCCAATTTGTAGGTTTTTCCTACCTATCCCAGTGTTTCTTCTGGCCTATGCAATTCTGGCTTTGCATGTATATTATGCCAGAGAAAGGGAAACTTACATTCACCACATTTTGTACAAACAAGCAAGGCAAAATTAAACAAAAATTAGAATTCAGAAGAGAAGTAGCAATTTATATAGGGTTCTTTGGCCCTCTGCCAATCCTAAAAGAACTTTGATAACATCCAACTAAAGAGGTTCCAGCACCTATCTGTAAAAAGAGAAATATACAATTCTCAGTACTCCAAAGCATCTTCTGGTTTGCTATGCTAGAAAACAAACAACCCCAAAACTTAACGGCTTTAAGTAGTAATTTTATTATCTTTCATGGTTCTACTAGCTTTTACTTTGTAGCTGAAGCTGCAACGATCTGAAGGCTTTTTCACTCACGTGTCTGGCACCTTCCTGAGAAGGCTGGCTGACACCTCACTCCATACAGCCTTTCCGGATGAGTATCTTCAGCTTCCTCATAGCATGGAGGTCTCAGAGTAATCAGCTCCTTGCATGGCAGCTGGTTTCTCGGGATAAGAATGAAGGCTGCAGCCTATTTAGGACTTTGCCTGGGCCGGGCGTGGTGGCTCACGCCTATAATCCCAGCACTTTGGGAGGCTGATGCGGGCGGATCACAAGGTCAGGAAATCGAGACCATCCTGGTTAACACAGTGAAACCCCGTCTCTACTAAAAATACAAAAAATTAGCCGGGCGAGGTGGCGGGCGCCTGTAGTCCCAGCTACTAGGGAGGCTGAGGCAGGAGAATGGCATGAACCCGGGAGGCGGAGCTTGCAGTGAGCTGAGACTTCGCCACTGCACTCCAGCCTGGGCGACAGAGACAGAGCGAGACTCTGTCTCAAAAAAATAAAAAATAAAAAAAAGACTTTGCCTGGAAAATTGGTAGAGACTTGCTTCTGCCATATTTTTATGTCAAATCAGTCATCAAACCCACTCAGATGCAAGGAGAAGGAGATATAGACCCCACTTCTCAACAGAAGAATTGAATTGGAAGCCACCATTAATCCACTACACTCAGATTGCCTTGCATGGTCTCCATCACAAACAGGGCTAATGGCAGAATGAGCCCCAGTGGATCCAATTTGTGCACATGTATATGTCCACTCCCATAAAACATCATAATCTTTTTTTTTTTTTTAAGAGACAGGGCCTCACTCTGTGTCACCCAGGCTGGAGTGCAGTGGCATGATATAGCTCATTGCAGCCTTGAACGCCTAAGGTCAAGCAATCCTTCCACCTTTAGCCTCTCAAGGAGCTGGGACTACAGGTGTATACCATCGTGCCTGGCTAATTTTTCATGTTTTAAATTTTGTAGAGATAAGGTCTTTCTCTGTTGACCAGGCTGGCTGAGAGATCATCATCTTAATGCTGGGAGATTGAAAGTGGTGCTGGTCAACTGTGCTAATTATTTAGTGTATTTTCATTTCACTGCTACCTTCCAAGTTTGGGGAATTTTTAGAAAAAAAATTTAAAAAGAGTTGCCTTTGATCACTGGCAGTCATCAAACATACAAATTTATTGCATGTGTTTTATAATGTCATCTGGGTTAAAAAAAAAAAAAGCCATTAGTATTTTCATGGAGGTGCAATAGGTTTAATTCCAAATTTTGGTCACTGAAAGACTTCATTGCTCACCTTTTTATACTGGTCTTCCAAGCAGAAATGAATAGATAATTATGCAGCCCTGGACATACGGATTTAATTCCTGTTGTGAATATTCATTCAGATGAGTAGAAAAACTTCAGGTTATTTTAAATTAGGATGAGAAATCAATACTACTAGTACCAAAGAATATATCTGCATATACAACTGCTCGTTAAAGTCAGGCAAGGAAGACATAGCTCCCAGAAAGGCCCACTTAGAAATTACACCGAAGCTGATCCTCACCAGCAACTCGTTAATGAACATCTCTGGTGTTCTAGGCCCTAGAAGAACACACAAAGGATGGGACGAGTAGTTTTCCATTTTAGACAGTAACCAAGCCCTGTAGGAATTGGTTCTCTCTGAATCCTTTCTTTACCCCTTCCTGGTGATTGCTTGGTGGTTTTTTTGCCTTGGGTGCCTGCTCTTATAACAGGCCTTCAAGTCTGCTGAGGGGCTTCTTGAGAAACTTCAAACCATCCTACTTGAGTTGTCCTTGCTCCACAAGGTCAAAAATAAGGTAGGGCCAGTCTAATAACCCTTTCTCTTGGAGAAGAGGCAGTTTCTCCCTGTTCAAGAGAAGGCAAGAATGACAGGCAGACATCAACTTCTTTCTTGCTTAACCAACAGCAGGCAGACAGGGTCCAGCCCAGAGCAGCAGTGTGTGATCACTGTTGACAGGTACATAGAGAGGAAAACGTGAGCAGCAGCAACGTGGAAACTGGGTTAAGAAAACCCCAGCGAAAAAACAGATAGCTAATTAGAGTTTTCAGATTAATATGCACAAACTGAAATGAATTTTCAAAGATGTTCCTCTTTTCCTTGTGCCAAAATTTAAGCCTTTTTCTGAGGTCCAGAATGTTACAGCCAACAGAACAACTTAGTGATAGATAACAATCATTTTTAAAAATCATAAAAGAGATTAATTGAGCCCTTATAATGTGCCAGGTGGGTACGGAGACTATCAGCATTTTACAGATGAGGAAAATGAGACACAAATAACTTCAATAACCTGTCCAAGAGCACTTAGAAAGCAAGAATCAACACCCAAGTTTATCCTCCTAACCACCACACAAAGTATAGAAGAAGGAGCAGGGCTTTTCTGACTAAACAAAGCTGATATCTACGTCTAACTCTACCAATTACTGTGCTAGATATGTGACTTTAGTCTCTAAACTTTCTGAGCTTCAGTTTCCTTGCCAGTAAAATAGGGATAATACCATCTAATTCTTACAATTGGTTGCTGTGAACTCTCAGAATGTAGGTTTTCAATAAATGGTAACTATTTTTTTTGTTATGCAGACCAGTGGGGACACAGCCAAGCTAGCAAAAATGAACCACAAGAATGAGAAGGAAACCTGAAAGCATCAGGAACATGCACATCTCATTTTCTGCCAAACAAGCAAACTAACCTTGGCGAGAATTTCCTCTCCAGAACCTCAGCTCCTCTCTTTAAACATGGAATGGGCATAATTCTGGGAGATTTTGCATATGCAGTATTCATAACTCAAGGAAACAATGCATTTTCCTTTTGTTTTTAACTAGAGATACACAAATACATGATAATATCATACATGCATACATATTTTTACTTACATTCAATTTTTTGCAACTCCAACGGGTCCTTATATCTGATTCCAAATTAAGTCCCTTTCAGACACGGCTCTGATTAAATAACTAGCTGGTTTCAGAGCCATCTAAGGATTTTTTTATGCTAACAGGATAAAATCCAGTCTCTCTGGCCTACCCTCCTCTACCTTTCACAGTAATTTCCATTGTGATGCCATCACACACACATATCCCACCCCATGCCTCATCAGAAACTCTTCTATAAAGGACAAGACCTCTCTGCCTGCTTGTCCCTGAACATAAACCTCTTGCTCACTCCCACCTCTGCATCTTTGCACTGGCCGGATCCTCTCAGCACCAACAACTGGCTCATTTTCTCCAGTTCAAGTCTTACCAATCTGTTAAGACCCTGCTAAAGACCTCCTCTTCCAATAGACTTCCCATGACCAATTTGGGCCCCATTAATCCACTCTCTTTTTCTTCTGAATTCCTACCTGTGCAGACTTTTCTTTTCAGTTGCATTTCTACATAATTTACTACTATGCAACTTTCCTTAGAGAAAAATCCTCCCTCCTCAAGGATACTATATACAACTTGAGAGAGCACATGGTTAAGGATATAGGTTTGCAGTCAGGCATATCTGAAGTCAAATCCCAGCCCTGCCATATTCTAGCTATATGACCTTGAGGAAGCTACTTAACCTCTCCAAATCGTATTTCCTTCTCTGTCAAATGGGATTATAATTGTAGTTATCTCACATGGTTTGAAGGGGGGATTCATGCCTGGTAATATATAAGTGCTCATAATGTCAGCTATAATTATTATCACTACCCATTTCGCACACGTTTTTAAATCCCCCACAGCACCAGCTATCAATTAATTATCTATCTATCTACCTATCCATCTATCCATCCATCCATCCACCCATTTTATGTTAGAGACTCGATGAATCTTTACCAACTGCCTAACTTAGACGTACCAATCCTTCCCGAATTTCCATTTCTCCAAGAAGCACAAAGTTGTTTCTACTTTATTAATCCAGCATTGAAACTTAAGAAGATTCCCCAGATAGGGTCTCACACAGAGCATGCTGATTTCCAGAAGCCTGAAATGGGAGTGAAAAGTGATCATTCCCTTAGTTCAGATATGCTGGTTTGAAGAATAGCTGAATAA
>NW_012106097.1:1160613-1162523 GCF_000951045.1 Mandrillus leucophaeus | reverse complement strand
AGACTTCCCATGACCAATTTGGGCCCCATTAATCCACTCTCTTTTTCTTCTGAATTCCTACCTGTGCAGACTTTTCTTTTCAGTTGCATTTCTACATAATTTACTACTATGCAACTTTCCTTAGAGAAAAATCCTCCCTCCTCAAGGATACTATATACAACTTGAGAGAGCACATGGTTAAGGATATAGGTTTGCAGTCAGGCATATCTGAAGTCAAATCCCAGCCCTGCCATATTCTAGCTATATGACCTTGAGGAAGCTACTTAACCTCTCCAAATCGTATTTCCTTCTCTGTCAAATGGGATTATAATTGTAGTTATCTCACATGGTTTGAAGGGGGGATTCATGCCTGGTAATATATAAGTGCTCATAATGTCAGCTATAATTATTATCACTACCCATTTCGCACACGTTTTTAAATCCCCCACAGCACCAGCTATCAATTAATTATCTATCTATCTACCTATCCATCTATCCATCCATCCATCCACCCATTTTATGTTAGAGACTCGATGAATCTTTACCAATCGCCTAACTTAGACGTACCAATCCTTCCCGAATTTCCATTTCTCCAAGAAGCACAAAGTTGTTTCTACTTTATTAATCCAGCATTGAAACTTAAGAAGATTCCCCAGATAGGGTCTCACACAGAGCATGCTGATTTCCAGAAGCCTGAAATGGGAGTGAAAAGTGATCATTCCCTTAGTTCAGATATGCTGGTTTGAAGAATAGCTGAATAATTCATGAGGTTCTTTAAGGTGCATTGATCAGATTCTGCTCTTTAAGAAGCATTTTACCTTGAAGTAACTATTTGTCATTCCCCTTCCAAATGAGAGCTAGATAACAGACTGCCTGTGTTTAGCAAAACTATAATAAAAGTTTAAATGATAATAATACCTTAGACCTGCCGAGTGCATCACAGTTTATAAAGCACATTCATACCCATCCTGCCATTGCATGCTTCCAGCAGCCCCAATCAGATAACCAGAGGGTTTATCTCAGTGTGCTAAGTGGGACTGCTCAGGCTGGAGAAAGTTCAAGAGCTTTTCCGGAGGCCAGTTCATTGATTCAGATCTTCCAACTCTTATTTCAGTGTTCATTTTATGACACCACAGGATTTAAACCTATTCGCATATCTTTACAAAGAGATACCCAGCTGGAAAGCGTGTAACCGACTGCTAATTTGTGTTTTGTTAAAGTACCTATAGTATCACCTTGGAGACACAATGCAAAGCAAATCTGTCAAGCGTTATTTAATGCAGTTCTATACTACCTGAGACTAAGTGGAAGACCTCAGTTGAAAGTCTGTTTTTACACTAACCATTTTCAGTCTTTCATGCCTGTTTTCCTAGAAGTAGAGGAGTATACAGCATCAGCCTGCTGGGATTCCTTGACACCAGACTCAGCCTCTACTGTACTTGGATAGTCTTCCTATGTCCAGTTTTCCACCAGTTTTCTACCAGGCTCCCCTTTCCTTACTGTCCTCCAGTTGCCCAACCCGCTGCCTGGCTCTTTCTCAGACATACAGAGTATGTACCATCTCAGTACCTATTCATGGGTGGTGCTTGGTGCATGACCTGCTCCCTTTCCTTATTCACATTTCTGCACAAATATCACCTCCTCAGAGAGGTCTTCAACCCATCTTGTCTTATTAACAACCCCAGATACACTCTGTAACCACCTTCCCTACTGTTTCATCATCATAGCACTTACCACTACTGGACATTTTACAAATGTTTAATCTATTTATAAATGGTCTTCAGCACTAGAACATAAGATCTAGGAGGGCAGGGCTTTGTATTGTTCACCACTGTATCGTCAGCACTTGAAAAGGTGACTGACAAAAGGAAGCTCCCAGTAAGTACCTATTGAATAAACGAATGCAGCCTATAAATTTCCCTGTTTAAAAT
>NW_012106097.1:1154761-1159418 GCF_000951045.1 Mandrillus leucophaeus | reverse complement strand
CACCCCTGCAAGTAATCATTAAGCATTTTCCGTATATGTCATGTCCTTCTCCAATTACATACATCTCATCACAGTAATATCTATATCCTGAATTCAGCAGGGCTTAGCCTCCACAGGGCATCTTTAATACTAATTGGAGGAGACAGGCTTTATAAATCCTTATTTAAAAGATGATTATGAAAACTATATTTCCTAGGCCTGTCCTTTACGCTTCTATTATTCTCTCTCTTTCTCTCTCTTGCCAATAAAGCTCTTATTAAATGCTGCTTCAGCCACTAAACTACAAATTCCCTGGTAGTAGAAATGATACCCGGTTAATCTTTGCATTTCTAAGAAGCAAACAATGGCTTACATAGAGTACATGGCTCACAAATGGTTGCTGAATTTTAGAAACTACTATACTTTAATTTAGACCACATAATGACTATTTATTTGCTCCAATTTTTAAATGACCCTGAATATCTCTGTGCTACAAAATGTACTTTCAGATTTTGGAACTTTCATTCAGTTGCCAAGCATTTTATACATTTCGTGAAATGTTTAACAATAAAACTACTCTTCACATCTCAAAATAAAATATGTCTGAAGAAATTATAAAATCAAGATGTTCTTTCTATGTATAAAATATTCAATAAGTGACTCAATAAATCAGTAGCATATCTTAATTGAAACTGAAATGCCATTATGAGCATTAAGTAAGCTATTTTGAATACTCTTATCTATCTCTGATAACGAAGGCTTGTTTCACCAAGTAACTTGGCAAATCATTCCAGTGTCACCATTTATACACCTCTCCCCTTTCATACTAAATGCATCTTCACTAATCCTCTTCAATGAGAACTTTTACAGTTGCTTATTTCTTTAGAACTTATTGAATTGATTCTGGTATTGTGAAAGGTATTATAACTTATAGTTATTTTAAACAGCTAAAAATCATTTAACTTTTGACTTTTCATCTCATGTCTAGCTTTTTAAATTTCCTTTTCTTTTTTTTTTTTTTTTTCTTGAGACAGAGTCTCGCTCTGTCACCCAGGCTGGAGTGCAGTGGCGCGATCTCGGCTCACTGCAAGTCCCAACTCCCGGGTTCACATCATTCTCCTGCCTCAGCCTCCCAAGTAGCTGGGACTACAGACGCCCGCCACCATGCCCGGCTAATTTTTTGTATTTTTAGTAGAGACGGGGTTTCACCGTGTTAGTCAGAATGGTCTCAATCTCCTGACCTCGTGATCCGCCTGCCTCAGCCTCCCAAAGTGCTGGGATTACAGGCGTAAGCCACCGCACCTGGCCAAATTTCCATTTCTATTTGTGAATCTTGACATTTGTAAACCTCCTGGATCATCAGGCTCTGAGACATGCACATTCTACTTTACTGCAATCAGATTGCTCACTGAACTTCAACAATTGTGTTTCCTTCATACTTACTAGCACCCTTTTGTGACAGTCCCCAAGGCCACTACCTCACTGGGACTTCACCCCCTCCTATAATCAAAGGGCTTTGAAAGACAAGCTTTCTCTAAGGCCACACGGCATATCCCAAAGAATTACCATGACCTAGTTTTGAACTCCAGATAGACTTCAGCCAGTGGGAAACAATATACGAAGCATCTTTATTTCAGCAACTGAGTCTCATTCCTAAGAACTGCTCCCTGTCTGAGAGGTTACCCCAGTGGAAAACACCGCCTGAGAGAAAAAGAGATTACATGTGTGGTCCGGGTCCAGCCATGACCCAGCTGTACAATCCTGGGAAGTGAGTCAGTCTCTGAACTTTGATTTCCTCATCTTTAAAATTAAACAGTGAGACTAGGTCACCTCTCAATTGCCTTCCAGTTCTAAGATTCTGTAATTCCATTGAGTGTTCCTATGTGGAGCAGAAGGGGGAAACATAATTATCAGATTTCAAAAATATGGCATAAACCCTTTGTTAATTCTTCTGTATTCTGCTACCTCTACGTATTGTGAGTACTCTGGCAACTTCCAAAAGGACTTACAAAACCTTAGAGACTAAAACCATATGACCCAGCAATTCTCAGTGACTCCTGAGAAATGAAAATGTATGTACACATACAAAGTTGTACACAGATGTTCACAGCAGCATTATTCATAATAGCCCAAAGGTAGAAACAACCCAAATGTCCATCAACTGATGAATAGATAAGCAATATTTACAATCTCCACACACTGAAATATTATTTGGTCATTAAAAGGAGTGAAATATTCATACATGCTACTACAAGGATGAATCTTGAAAACATGCTAAATGAAAAAAGTCAGTCACAAGATTGTATTATTTCACTCGTATGAAATTTCCAGAACAGAGAAATCTACAGGAACAGAAAGTAGATTAGTGCTTGCTTTAAGGTGGGGTGGGGAGAATGAGGATATGGGAGGTCATAGCCAAATGTCCATCGGTTGATGAATAGATAAACAACATTGGTATATCCATGCAATGGTACATTATTCAGTCATAAAAAAATAATAAACTACTAATACATGGTAGGTATTAGTCTGCTAGAGTTACCATAACAAAATACCACAGACTGGATGGCTTAAACCACAGAACTTTACTGTCTTACAGTAATCTCAGATCGTGGTCCAGCTAGAAATCCCGGATTGAGGACCAGCAGGGTCGGTTTCTGGTGAGGGTTCTCTTTCTGGCTTGCAGATGGTCACCTTTCCACTGTGTCCCCATATGGCAGAGAGACAGCAAGCTCTTTGGTGTCTCTTCTTATAAGTATATTAATCCTACCAGAGTAGGACCCAAGCTTTTGATTCTATTTAACCATTATCACTTCTTCAAAGGGCCCATCTCCAAACACAGTCACACTGAGGGTCAGGGCTTCAACACAGGAATTTACAGGGATACAAACATTCAGTTTATAACATGTGACGACATGGACAAAACCTGAAAACATTATGGTATTTGAAGGAAGCCAGTCACAAAGCACCACATATTGTATAAATCTACTTAGAGTAACTGTCCGCAATGGGAAAATCTATAAAGACAGAAAGTAGATTAGTGATTGTTTAGGGCTGGGATGGGGATACAGTTGAAGGGAAATGTGGAATGATGTTTCTTTTGGAGGTGATAAAAATGTTCCAAAATTGACTGTATTGATGGTTGCACAGCTCTGTGAATATACAAAAATCCATTGAATTGAATACTTCAAATGGATGAATTGTGTTCTCCATCACAAGAAAACTGTTTAAAAAATAATAAACAAATAGACAAGGCTCAAGATGATTGCCTAAGGATGAAAACACAAAGAGCTTTTGAAGGAAGTCCTGGGCTCAGATCCCAGTGCTCCCACTCATTAGCTGCATAACCTTGGGCCAGTCTCTGAACTTCCAGTTCCTTTACTCTGTGAAGTGGGGAGAGCATGGCAATTGTTCTCAGTTGGTGTGAAAATGAAACAAGGTAATGCAAGTACTAAGCACTTAATAACTAATGGTCATTGTTGATATTATTAGCATTTCATCAGAAGAATAGCCCATCTGTTTTTTGAAGTGAACTGATTTCAAAGCTCAGGCACTGAATTTGAGCACAAGTTTTAGCGGCTACTGCAGAAGTGGAAGCACCCATTTTTCAATTTCCAACAACAGAGTCAGTGCCACTGACCTATAAGTTTGCTGTTCTATGAACGTGTTTGTGACTCGAGGAGAGGCACGTCACCAAAACCAAATGGCTTTTTAGCATAGTTAGTAACAAGGGAAATATCAATGTCCAAGTGATCAAGATATTTCATGCCCGGAGCTGACAGTCAATATTTGCTGACTGATTGACTTAGCCATGCCTGACTTATGAGGGTTTTTATTTCAACCGACATTTCATTAAGTGTTGGTAAGACAGGCCCAACTGTCCCTGGGCCTCTGGAGCCTCTTGGGATATGCAGAAGAAACAGAGTTGGTCCCTGCCTACAGGAGTTCGAATTCTAGCATCCAGTCCTAAACTGATTTTTAAGTTTATTTTTACTTTAATTTTACCTCTATTCCAGCTTTCTATGTGAATAAACAATAAAACTGCTCAGTAGGTGAAGACAAGCAGTAAAAAGGAGTAGCAACACTCAAGGTAGGCCCACCTCTCCAGCACTTCTGAGTCCCAGTTCCACTCCAAAACCGGTGGAAAGAACTCTGGGCCAAGAGCTGAGGACATGAGAGTTCTATTCCCAGCTCTGCCACAGAATAGCCATGAGTGCAGGACTCCTCCTTTATCTGTAGAGAATATATGGATGCCTGAAACTAAGAATACTACTGATTTATATACACTTTTTCTTCTATACTACATACTTATGGTAAAGTTTAACTTATAAATTAAGCACAATACAAGATTACTAGCAATAACTAATAATAAAATAGAGCAATTATAACAACATGTCAGCATCACTACTCTTGCACTTTGGGGACATTATTAAATAAAATAAGGGTTACTTGAACACAAGCACTGCAAGACTGCAACAGTTCATCCTGGCTAACACGGTGAAACCCCATCTCTACTAAAAACACAAAAAATTAGCCGGGCGTGGTAGTGGGTGCCTGTGATCTCCGCTGCTGGGGAGGCTGAGGCAGGAGAATGGCTTGAACCCAGGAGGCGGAGCTTGCAGTGAGCTGAGATCACGCCACTGCACTCCAGCCTGGGCGACAGAGTGAGACTCCGTCTCAA
>NW_012106097.1:1149441-1152101 GCF_000951045.1 Mandrillus leucophaeus | reverse complement strand
GTGGTGTACAAACTAACAATTCTTCTCAGCTAAACATTAGGAATGTCATAAATAGTAACATTAGTTCACAGCAACAAAAATGCCAACTTTTTTTTAACACCCCATGGCTAAATATACAGAAAAGTATACATAATTAGATAGACTATCTACAAATTTATTTACCATGCTACATTTATTACCCATTCCTGCAGAGTATTTACGTTTAACTCAATGAAGTAAACATCCCCATAATAGTTTTTTCCTCCACATTTTAAAAATATTTTACTATGAACAATATGGGTTCTATTTGTCCAAAAAAAGGGAAGAGCTGGGCACAGTGGCTCATACCTGTCTCCCTAGCACTTTGGGAAGCTGAGGAGGGCGGAACACTTGAGGTCAGGGCTATAAAGCCAGCCTGACCAACGTGGTGAAACCCTGTTCCTACTAAAAATACAGAAAAGTTAGCCGGGCATGGTGGCAGGCACCTGTAATTCCAGCTATTTGCGAGACTGAGACAGGAGAATCCCTTGAACCCGGGAGGTAGAGGTTGCAGTGAGGGGAGATCATGCCACTGCACTCCAGCCTGGGTGACAGAGTGAGACTCTGTCCAAAAAAAAAAAAAGGGGAAGAAATGACAGCACCATGCATGTAAAAATACATTCTTTTTAAACATCAAAATCATTTTGGAATGTACACAAAACTATTTTAAACAGGAATGAGTTTTATTCAGGCCTACCTTGCTTCAACTTCCCTCCTTTTTGAATTGGAGCCCCGTCCTCTCCAGAGTCTCCAGGGCTTCTCCATCCCTGGGCACCTGTCCATTAGCCCCTTCTCACCACACTCTGCCACTGCCAGCCCGTCTCTGC
Organism: Mandrillus leucophaeus; assembly: GCF_000951045.1. Classification (NCBI taxonomy): domain Eukaryota; kingdom Metazoa; phylum Chordata; class Mammalia; order Primates; family Cercopithecidae; genus Mandrillus; species Mandrillus leucophaeus. The sequence continues at coordinate 1,151,256 of NW_012106097.1, read as the reverse complement.
TTTCTCGGTAAGACCACACAGCCTCCTGAATTCCAGCCTTAGGTACAGGTGACAGAGGAGGGGAGAGGTTAAGGTCGCTGGAGTTGGAGAGGTCAATGAAGAGCGAGATTCAGGTGCCGAATGGCTGCCTACCTGGACAAATGCCACTCAAAAATCATCATAAACAAACCAACAAGCAAGTGGAAAACAGACGTAAGATCCTCCAAGATAAGTGGAAGTGCCCAGGTCTTGGCAGATCACAGATAAAAGGGATACAGAATGACAAAGTATAAAATTTGGGAGCTGGATTAATGGATCACAAAGACACTACCCATTGCTAACATCCTTTTGTTAGTTGACTTATTATTCTAGCTGGGCCATAAACACATCTCAGGAATCCTACTGTTAATCTCTATCTTCATCAGACTGCCCAGATAGGTGTACTTCATACCTTTTCTGCCCTCCTAAAATCCCCAGTCACCTCCTCTCCATCTCAACAGAAAAGCTGGCTTCCTTCCTTACTAAGAAAAATCAAGGTCATCAGAAAAAAAGATTTCCTCGCACATTCTCCTTTCCATCTCAGCTCTTATGTTTCTTCTCTTCCTTTCTTCCTATTTGAGAAAAATCCTTCCTAACTTCTAAGATTAAATACTCTGCCTTTGATCCCCTTTTCTTCGGCATATTAGATTCCTCTGTAATCTACTAGCTTATTCGCTTATTAACCATGTGCCCAATGCTCAGTGTCCTCAGCTGTAAAATGGAGTATAATGCCCACTGTGCAAGGTGGTCATAAGATTTAAATACAATAACATGTTAAAGCACCTGCCACAGAGCAGGGGGCATAATAAAATGCTATTATTATTACCCTCTAAGCCTTATCTCCCTCAATGGCTATGCCTGCTTTCTCTCGCATTAATTAAAAATTCACTTAGCGCTCCCTTTCTAAAAGGCGTTTTAGCCACTGGTACTGTAACAATGAACCAAATCAAGGGAAAGACGGCTCACCCTTGTGAAGTTTACAGCCTAGCAGGCAGGGACAGGAATAAAATACTTAAGTCAGGTGATAAGGGCCATGGAGTTACAACTTATAAAAGAGTGTCCTAGGAAGTCTCACTTAAAAGATGACATGTGAACAAAGACCCAAAAGAGGAGAGAGACCAAGCAGATATTTGCAGAAGAGCATTCCTCGGTGAGAGGAGGCCGCAGTCTCCTGGAGGGCTTGAGCTTGAGGAACGAGGAGGGTGTGTGTTTGGTGCTGGGGGCCGGAGGAGCAGGTCAGGTTTGGCAGGGCCTTGTAGGTTACTGCAAGGAATTCAATATTTAGTGAATAATAAAAGAGAGGGAGTCCCAGGTGGATTTTGTACAGTGGCATTATTCAACTTAAGCTTTATTAGGATCACTTTAGACACTGGATGAGAACAGACTCAAGGTCAAGGAAGGAGAAGACAGATCAGTTAGGAGACTTTCAATAATTCAAGAGAAAGTTCATAGCGGCATAGATGTGAGAAGTAGTTGGATTATGGCTATATTTTTCAAGAAGATAAAGTACCAAAAAGGTTTTATGATGGATCCAATGATCAGTGCAGAGAAAAAGAGGAGTCAAAGTGACTCCCAAGGACTAGGCCCCCAGAAAGCAGAAAAATGGAGCAGCTCTGTATTGAGATCAGCGGGACTGCAGGCTCATACCTTTATCTCTCCCCCACCACTGCTTCCTGCCCGCTATGGTCAACTGCCCAAAGGTCTTCCTCACTTTGAGAAAAGAAAGCATGTTAGCTTTCTGCTGTCCTAATCTCTCTTAATGCTTGCCACTAAGTTTCCTGAACATTGCTCTGAATC
>NW_012106097.1:1145266-1147556 GCF_000951045.1 Mandrillus leucophaeus | reverse complement strand
TGATTGACATAATCTCAGTTCACTGCGACCTCCACCTCCTGGGTTCAAGCGATTCTCCTGCCTTAGCCTCCCGAGTAGCTGGGACTACAGGTGCGTGCCACCAAGCCTGGATAATTTTTGTATTTTTAGTAGAGATGGGGTTTCACCATGCTGGCCAGGCTGGTCTCGAACTCCTGGCCTCATGATCCGCCTGCCTCAGCATCCCAAAGTGCTGAGATTACAGGTGTGACCTACCACGCCCAACCAGTTGTGTAATGAGACTTAACTTTTCTGTGCTTTGTCTGTAAATAAAAGCAACAAACAATATTATTGTGACACTGAATTAAATAACATGATTAATATAGAAGGAACTAGCACTGTGTCCACCAATTACAGAACATCCTGTAAAGTCAGTTTGACTAAACCACTGGATAGATCCTTTCTCAGGGAAGATTAAGTCTCAGGGAACATTAATTTTAATGCATTCTCTGGAAATGTTAAGTAAAATATATGTTAATAAAGTAGTAAAAGACATACATAAATAAAATATAAACTCCCTTACACATACTTACACACACCACATGTTTATACATATGCATTCAAACCAAACACACTGTTTACAAATGGCCATTTACTTCTGGGAATTAGCAAATCCAACTGTAAACATTAAGACAATATTTATATAGTCAAGAAAACCAATTCACTAGCTTCAGTTTTAACTCAATTTATTAATTTTATTTTTTAAACTCTACTTTCTCAAAATGCCTTTTTTGTTTTGTTAATTTTTTTAAATATTATTAGAACAGAGAAAATAAACTTACTTTTGGAAATCATGCATTCACCAAATACCTACTATGTACTGGAAACTGTGCTATGCACTGAGATACAAAGATGAATACCATGGGACCCCAAGTTAGCCTTGACCCTTCAAGAGTTCATAGTACAATAAAACTGTGTTAAAAACAAATTTTTCAATCAACCAAACATTCTCTTCATTGATATAAAGGGGTTCTCATTAGTGAGTTCTCATTAGTGCTCTAACACTTCCTAGCCCAGTGGCTTTGAACAATGGAAATCTTCAGAACCCTGGGATCTTCATCTGCACAAATGAAAAAGCTAAACTATGCATCCTGTTGCATCCTTTCTCCAGTGAAAATATGTGATTCTAATTGCCATTTTAAGCCCAGATTGAACTTTCCCTTTTCTTAGGACCTTCCATGGCTTAAAATTACAGGTATTTTAGACAATGTGCAAATGAGTCAATATGTGACATTTTGTCAGCATGTGCATAGGTATTCACTGCATAGCTGTATAAATCTGGGCACAAGTTACTAAATAGAGGGAACGACTACAATCACCCAAATCATTTAAAACCGAACTCTTTACATTAAAAAAAATCTGAGTTCGCATAAACTGGTATGTTGCATTTATGTGCACTCCCATGCAATTCATGCATGATTAATTTGTGTGTTTTGGAATGAAGAAATTAATACTTGTTTTTAATATACATGTCCAAATATCAAAAACCACAATTTAAGCAAGCTGCCAAATACTGAAAGAGTGGTGTACAAACTAACAATTCTTCTCAGCTAAACATTAGGAATGTCATAAATAGTAACATTAGTTCACAGCAACAAAAATGCCAACTTTTTTTTAACACCCCATGGCTAAATATACAGAAAAGTATACATAATTAGATAGACTATCTATAAATTTATTTACCATGCTACATTTATTACCCATTCCTGCAGAGTATTTACCTTTAACTCAATGAAGTAAACATCCCCATAATAGTTTTTTCCTCCACATTTTAAAAATATTTTACTATGAAGAATATGGGTTCTATTTGTCCAAAAAAAGGGAAGAGCTGGGCACAGTGGCTCATACCTGTCTCCCTAGCACTTTGGGAAGCTGAGGAGGGCGGAACACTTGAGGTCAGGGCTATAAAGCCAGCCTGACCAACATGGTGAAACCCTGTTCCTACTAAAAATACAGAAAAGTTAGCCGGGCATGGTGGCAGGCACCTGTAATTCCAGCTATTTGCGAGACTGAGACAGGAGAATCCCTTGAACCCGGGAGGTAGAGGTTGCAGTGAGGGGAGATCATGCCACTGCACTCCAGCCTGGGTGACAGAGTGAGACTCTGTCCAAAAAAAAAAAAGGGGAAGAAATGACAGCACCATGCATGTAAAAATACATTCTTTTTAAACATCAAAATCATTTTGGAATGTACACAAAACTATTTTAAACAGGAATGAGTTTTATTCAGGCCTACCTTGCTTCAACTTCCCTCCTTTTTGAATTGGAGCCCC
>NW_012106097.1:1142530-1143346 GCF_000951045.1 Mandrillus leucophaeus | reverse complement strand
ACGCCACTGCACTCCAGCCTGGGCGACAGAGTGAGACTCCGTCTCAAAAAAAAAAAAAAAAAGACTGCAACAGTCAATTTGGTCGATAACCAAGAGAGCTACTAAGTGACTAAAGGGAGGGCAACGTCTATTGTGTGAATACACAAGATAAGGGCCTGATTCATGGCCTGGGCAGACAGAGTGGGACAGCCCGAGATTTCATCATGCTACTCAGAACGAGGGATAATTTACAACTTATGAACTGTTTATTTCTGGAATTTTCCATTTAATATTTTCAGATTGTGGTTGACTCTGAGTAACTGAAACTGTGGAAAATGAACCCACAGATAAGGAGGACTACTGTACAAACCCTACCCTTTTGTACTGCTTCCATCACTAAGATATGAAAGGCCAGGTTAGACAGTAAACTAAGTCTATCACCTAGACCAAAAAATGCATATATTAGTTCTACATAAACCAAGTGGCTTTGATAGTTCTAGTTCTCACTGTAATTTAATAAATTGGCACAATATTCTAAACAAGATATAGAAACTGCCTTCTGCTCCCTGCACACACTCGCACGCACACACACACACACACACACGCACATACCCCAGAAAATACAAAGTGAGGTCCCTGAGCCTGAGTGGCAGAACTGACCCATTGTGATAAATTCACCCATCTGAAATGAGTCCTCTTGTGAAAGAGCCTACCAGCTTATCATCTAGAATTCACGCCCCTCTTTCCATTGTCCCTTCATGGGCCTGAGTATAAGGGAGCTGTGATCCAACTTGGATACATACTTTCGTTCTGCAGTCATGGTACCACCAGCCCTTT
>NW_012106097.1:1088850-1137180 GCF_000951045.1 Mandrillus leucophaeus | reverse complement strand
CTGCCTTTGATCCCCTTTTCTTCGGCATATTAGATTCCTCTGTAATCTACTAGCTTATTCGCTTATTAACCATGTGCCCAATGCTCAGTGTCCTCAGCTGTAAAATGGAGTATAATGCCCACTGTGCAAGGTGGTCATAAGATTTAAATACAATAACATGTTAAAGCACCTGCCACAGAGCAGGGGGCATAATAAAATGCTATTATTATTACCCTCTAAGCTTTATCTCCCTCAATGGCTATGCCTGCTTTCTCTCGCATTAATTAAAAATTCACTTAGCGCTCCCTTTCTAAAAGGCGTTTTAGCCACTGGTACTGTAACAATGAACCAAATCAAGGGAAAGACGGCTCACCCTTGTGAAGTTTACAGCCTAGCAGGCAGGGACAGGAATAAAATACTTAAGTCAGGTGATAAGGGCCATGGAGTTACAACTTATAAAAGAGTGTCCTAGGAAGTCTCACTTAAAAGATGACATGTGAACAAAGACCCAAAAGAGGAGAGAGACCAAGCAGATATTTGCAGAAGAGCATTCCTCGGTGAGAGGAGGCCGCAGTCTCCTGGAGGGCTTGAGCTTGAGGAACGAGGAGGGTGTGTGTTTGGTGCTGGGGGCCGGAGGAGCAGGTCAGGTTTGGCAGGGCCTTGTAGGTTACTGCAAGGAATTCAATATTTAGTGAATAATAAAAGAGAGGGAGTCCCAGGTGGATTTTGTACAGTGGCATTATTCAACTTAAGCTTTATTAGGATCACTTTAGACACTGGATGAGAACAGACTCAAGGTCAAGGAAGGAGAAGACAGATCAGTTAGGAGACTTTCAATAATTCAAGAGAAAGTTCATAGCGGCATAGATGTGAGAAGTAGTTGGATTATGGCTATATTTTTCAAGAAGATAAAGTACCAAAAAGGTTTTATGATGGATCCAATGATCAGTGCAGAGAAAAAGAGGAGTCAAAGTGACTCCCAAGGACTAGGCCCCCAGAAAGCAGAAAAATGGAGCAGCTCTGTATTGAGATCAGCGGGACTGCAGGCTCATACCTTTATCTCTCCCCCACCACTGCTTCCTGCCCGCTATGGTCAACTGCCCAAAGGTCTTCCTCACTTTGAGAAAAGAAAGCATGTTAGCTTTCTGCTGTCCTAATCTCTCTTAATGCTTGCCACTAAGTTTCCTGAACATTGCTCTGAATCCAGGGTCTCCACTTCCTCAAGGACTCTGCCCCTGCCCCCACCCCATTCCACTACAGATAACTCTGCTTCCAAAGAACACCCCCGCAGGGCAACCAGCATACTCCAGTCATCCAGCCCAGTAGCTGCAATTCGGTGCTGCAGCATTTGGCACTGCCCATTATTACCTCCTTCCTCAAATTCTCTCCATGGTGGGAGATCTGACATCCTGATTTACATGTGATGGCTGTGATCATTCCTTCCATAGCCTCCTCTTTCTCTTTCATCGTCTCCTCCTTTTTCTTCTCTTCTCTCAAACACAGCATCCTCTGAACTCTGTCCCTTTTCCCCCTGAAGCTACACTGCCAAGACCTCACACTCAGTCTTTCTGACTGTTCGTTGGGTCTCTAGCACCCAGTTCAGTGACTGAGACGTTGTTAATTGAACAAATAAATGAATTTAACAATCCATCAAGCACTGTATTCCTATATTTAGTTTCCACCTGTCTCCCAAGCTCCAGCTTTAGATTCACAACCACGAGCTACACATTCCAGTTAGAAGTCATCCTGCCCTACGAAGCCAAAAGCAAACACTCCATCTTAACCATACTTCCACAAAGCAAGCTGCATTAGCTGCCTTACTTATTTTAAGGGTATCATGATCCCCAAATAAAAACTTTCACCTCTTCAAGCCTAGGATTTCTACAAGAGTCTCCCTCGGCCCTCTACAATTCATTCTACAATGCCACCAGCTTAATTTTCTAAAACATTATTGTGCCCGTGTCACTCATCTAATAAACAATATTTACTGGCTCCACATAACCTTCAGAAGTTAAGAGAGAAGAAGGGAGAGAGAGCAAAAGAATATTAGCTAGGGCCTGATTTTGGCTATTTTTATTTTTCTTTTAAAAATGTGTTCTACTAGGTACATTTTCCCCTTTGAAATTCTTGTATTACCCCACCTCCAATTCCTTGCCTAGGCAAAGTACAGTACAATTCTTTAACCAGATATTAAAGATCTTCAAAAATCCAGCCTCTATTAGCCTGTTCAATCTTATTCCCTAATACAGCAAGAATCACTTCCTCCTGTCAGATGGTCTTGCCATCCCTCAAATAAGCATTTTACATTCTTACCTCCATATCGCTGCTTACACAGTTTCCTCTCTGGTTGTTCTCTCCTCCATCCCCTCTTCTCTACTCTATGTTAATTACCCATCAAGGTCTTGCTCAAATCCCACCTGGCCCCAGAAGCCTTTCACATACACCCTAACCAAGAGTGGTTTGCAGCATTCCTCCCGTGAACACCCTGCAATTTGTCGTCCTTACCACTCCTGTGTGGCTCATCACAGTGATTCTCAAAATGTGATCCTGAAAGCAGTAGCATCAGCATCACTTTGTTAAAATGCAAATTTTGGGGACCCATCCCAGACCTACTGATTCAGAATCTCTAGAGGTAGATAGAGCCTACCTCTCTGTAATTTCACAAGCTCCCCAGGTAAAGCTATACGCATGCTAAAGTTTAAAAACTAGTGACATGAAATACTGCCTTACATTGTTTGCTCTTGTCAACTAAACAATATGCAAAACACCAAATACGGTATTTAGCATATAGCTATCCCTCAAGAAACCTGAGTTTTGGAATACTGTTTCAAGTAGTTTCATCGTAATATACATCAAGAGAATTTTACGTCTACCCCTAATTTTAAAAAAACAAAAGCAAAAACAAAATGCCATTATGCTAAACAACAAAAATACTTTGTTTTTTAATGTGAACCAAGAAAATAAGCCCAGACATAGTGGCTCGTACCTGTAATCCCAACACTTTTGGGGGCTGAGGTAAGAGGATCCCTTAAGCCCAGGAGTTTGAGACCAACCTGGGCAACATAGGGAGGCTCTGTCTCTCAAAAACTAAAACAATTAGCCAGGAGTGCTGGTGTGGACTTGCAGTCCCAGCTACTTGGGAGGCTGAGGTGGGAGGATTGCTTGATCCTAGGAATTTGAGGTTGCAATGAACTAAGATTGTGCCACTGCATTTAGCAGTGGTCCACAGAGTGACACCTTGTCTCAAAAAACGGACAAAAAAAAAAGAAAAGAAATTAATATTGTTTTAATCAAGAGCTTGTTTAAAATCATTTAATTTAATATTAAATGAATAACAAAAATAAATATTTTTATTTAGTAGTAAATCATTTAATATTAAATAGCTTAATCTTACTAATTAGATGAGAATCTTCTTTTACATTTCCTTTATATTTCAACTTTGGAAATATAGTTGTGAGTTTTCAGGTTACACCTTAATGATGAATATAGGAGAAGATAGCTAAATAAAAATTCCTGCCAAGAGAAGAGTAGACCTTAATTTTAATCAATTTGCATGTTGCAGAAGATAAAAAGTAGAGTCACATTAATTAAGCTGAACCAGATTTAACATTATGCTTTGAAGAAACCCAGTAATAATGAATTACCCAGTCATTTCATAAGTCCATCCTGCTTGTTTTGGCTCTTTAGACACCTATATTTCAGAAAGGTTAAATTAATTAAGCAGAGAATCTTCTTTTGTAAGAACTTTCTATATAGAGAAACAAAGTCTATATAGAAAAACAAAGAACTGTCTTACAAAAGAGCCCAAAATGAAAACATCCTCTCCTGGATAAAAAGGAAAATAATGATTAACATAAAAATGTCTTGGAATAGTATAATATGTTCCATTTATCCCCCATATTAACAAACTTTTTCTTCATATCTACCGCAGACAGAACACAACGGTAGCTGCTATGGTAGATCTTGACGTATTTTTATATATTTAGCTTCTTTAGAGTTTTATTGCCAAAATGTCTAGGGTTCCATACAAGTACATTCTTTTTAATATAATTTTCTAATAAACAGAAATACTGGAGAGGAATATGCCAAAATATCAGAGATTCTTCTGATAATTCCTCTGAGTGAAGATTTTATATGTTCTTTTTACTCTGTATTTACTGTTTTTGTAATATTTGATTTTTTTTAATGAGCCTATATTAACTTTTAAAATCTAAAAATTTTAGGAACATATTTTTGTTTCATGCATGCATTAGTACAATTACTTATTTCTACACTTAGGAGGATACTGCTTTAGTGCCTTTTTTTCATATATTATTTTGTTTAATCCACACAACAACCCTATAAAATTGGTAAAATCATTATTCCCATTTTACAGACAGGAAAACTGAGTCACAGAGAAATTTAGTACATTCTACACAGAATTCAAACACATGAAGATTGACATCAGAGTTTGCTCAAGTCACTCACAAAAAGGCTGCCACCTAGGCTGGCAACTTACATTCTGCCTTTTGGCAAATCCCAAGACTAGTTCATTCTCTTTTTGAGAATGCGTAAACAGAAACACAACAATAAGCCTGTGTGACACTGGGAAATGATTGATTTTCCTTATTTTGTATTGTATCCTGACAACTCAGAAGAAAATATGCAAAGCGTAACATATAAAAATTTTAGTATGCATTTTTAATAGTGTTTCCAAACCAAAAGAACTCTAAGAGAAGATGGCCTCCTTAAGACAAGAGACAATAGCCAAAAGAGAAGAAAAGATTGAAATGAGGACACAAATGAAAAGAAAGAATACAAGGAAGCCTAAGATGCAAGAGGAAAGCTGGAGGCAATACAGAACATAATTGACTTGTGGAAAATAATACCCATGCTGTGACAGACAAACATGATCACAACCAGATGCAATTTCAAAAGACAGATACAAAAATAAATACGGAAAAGGTGATAGAGAGGGAACATACAGCACAGAGATCCAAACTAAGCAGGAAGAAATTCAATAGTAAGGAACAGTACCAAAAATAAAAATAATAAAGATAAATATTCACATGTGGACAAAAAACTGCTCCGAGGAGCAAAACTACAGTGAGTACTAAGCAAAATAACTGAAAATAAACCCTATATGACCAAAAAAGTAATTTCCATTATTTTCCCAAACTCATAGGACTAACCAGACAGAAAATCAGGTTAACTACAAAGTCATAGACATCAAATTAGCCATAAGCCTCTCTTTCATAATATTGAACACCATTAACCTATGAACCATCTATAGTTCGGTAGGAAAAGTTTATGATAAAATAATTGTATTCCCAGACAAATTATTGTTCATTTAACAAAGGCAAAAGAAAAATTTTAAGCAATGTGAAACCTCATAAAACACTGCACATGTACAACATTCTCACAATGTACAACATTCTCACAAAAAACTATTCAAAGTACACATTCCAGTTAAGTGAATAAAACATCAAAATAAAGAACTCAATATAATAGAGTAGGAAATGCCTAATTTCGTGTAATGACCAATTTAATGCAAAAGACTAAAAGCATCCTTGAAGAACAATGAGTTGTACTTAGTATCATCACATTTTAATTTAAAACTTAAAAAAGAAGCGTATAATATTAAACTGATATCAGATAAAATAATGTATTTTTAATCTATAGCATCAAATTGAATTAAAAAACACTGGAAGGATTAGACCAGGATAGGGGAAATAAAGTTTAACTCGACTCTTTTTTATGCAATGGGGACATTAAAGGATTCCTTTTTAAATTAATTTACATAATTAGAGAACTACAGGTTTAATATATATTCAAATTGGAATTTTGAAAACAGTCTATATAGAAAAACAAAGAAAACACTAAAGAAAGTAGAATAAATAAAATTAGAAGAGCTCAAACATATCATATATGGCTGTAAAACCAAATGGTTTAAACTCCTCCTTTAAAAGAAACCTCTTATACTGCGTTTAAAAAGTAAATCTTACTGTATGTGCTGCTTTCAAGTGATACAGCAAAAACAAATCAAGACAAATTATAGAAATAAAAGGAAAATCATACATAATTGAGCAAATACAAAGTAAAAAAAACAAAACATCTTATGAAGCCAGATGTAATTCCTAGGAAAAGTCATTACCTGAAACAGAGTGTTTATATTAATAAAAATCATAATCTACTACGTATAAGTGTTAAAACTTTTATGCAGCAAATATTGCATCACAGACACAGAACACACACACACAGACATACACACACACATGCGCACACGCGCGCAACAGAAACACAAATTATACCAGCAGATTAAAAAGCTATTCTTATCTGATATTTCCAAATAAAATTTAAAATAATTTTGTCAGATCCTGAAACAAATTCCTGCTTGATATTTTTATTGAAATTCCATATTAATATGGGAATAATATTACTAAATTTTCCTATTCAGCAACCTGGGATATTTTTGCATTAATTCAGGCCTTTAGTATGTCCCTTGTTAGGTTTTAATTTTTTCTTCATATAAGTCCTGCAGATTTCTTATTAAATTTATTTCTAGATATTTTACACTTATTGTTATTAAGAGTATTTTCTTTTTTCCTTTTCTTTTTCTTTTTTTTTTTTTTTTTTTTTTTTTTTTTTTTTTTTTTTGAGACAGAGTCTCACTCTGTCTCCCAGGCTGGAGTGCAGGAGCATGAACTCAGCTCGCTGCAACCTCCACCTCCTGGGTTCAAATGATTCTTGTACCTCAGCCTCCTTAGTAGCTGGGATTATAGGTGCCCGGCTAATTATTTTGTATTTTTAGTAGAGGCAGGGTTTTGCCATATTGGCCAGGCTGGTCTTGAACTCCTGACCTCGGGTGATCTGCCTGCCTTGGCTTCCCAAAGTGGTGGGATTACAGGCGTGAGCCACCATGCCTGGTCAAGGTCATCTTTTTTCAAATATATTTTGTAATTGATTGTTTTCCTTGGCTAATAAAAATACTATTGATTTGGGCATATTTATTTTGTATCCAGCCACATTGCTGAATTGTTACTGTTCTAATATATTTTTAGTTGATTCTCTAGGTTTTTGAGGTATCATCTGTAAATGATGACAAGGTCGTCCCTGTCATCTTGTAATTCTTTATTTATTTATTTATTATTTTTTTTTGAGACAAGGTCTTGCTCTGTTGCCCAGACTGGAATACAGTGGCACCATCATAGCTCACTGCAGCCTCAAACTCCTGGGCTCAGGCAATCTTCCTGCCTCAGCCTCCTAAGAAGCTAAGACTACAGGTGCATACCACTACATCTGGCTAATTTTTTTAAAATTGTTTTTAGGTACAGGATCTTGCTATGTTGCCCAGGCTGGTCTTGAACTCCTGGCTTCAAGCCATCCTCCCACCTTGGCCTCCCAAAACACTGGAATTACAGGCATGAGCCACTGTGCCTGGCCCTCATCCTCTTATAATTCTTGTTTCTTTTATGTCTTGCCTTTATTCAATGGCTAACATTTCCATTACATTATATATTATCATTGGTTATTATCTGATTCCTGACACCTTGATACCATCCCTCACTTTAAAAAGAACATGCATTAATTAAGATGTTTGCAACTGCAAGTAAAATAAAAACACACAACTGAGAGTGGTTTAAACAATGTGGAAATTGTATTATCTATATAATATGAAGTCTGGAGTCAGGCCAGTTCCAGAGTTGATTAATTCAGATGCTCAATAATGTAGGGACCTGATATGTTTTTTCTGTGATTCTCCTGGCTTTCCCCTCATGGTTGCCAGATGACTGGAGGAAATCTAAGTATCACTGTCTTTAGATAATATCCAAGTCCAGGATAGGGAAAATATCTTTTTACAAATTTACTTGTAAAAGAAAGGAAAGCCTTCCCAGGAACCTCCGGTAAGGCTTCCTCTGGCCTTCTTATTGGACAGATTGTGTTGCGTGACTTGTTTAAGGCAATCATCAACAAAATGAATGGAATCCCAATGACTGGCTTAATCTATTCCACCTCCCCGCTGCTGGGGAAGTGGAGGTCAACTTCCTCTGAGAATGTGGAAGGGTAAACACCAGAATATATTCAGAGCTCTGTGGGCAAGAAAAAGGATGGGGATGACTGACGGGTAGGGAATCAACAGTGTGCACCACAGAGAGTCTCTGGTGTTTAAAGGATAGGTATGGGGATGACTATTGGTTTTAGACACATTACAAAGTTAAGAAAGAGTGTCCTTAATCCTAGTCTATTAAAAATAGTTTTTGTTTTGTTTTTTAATCAAAAATAACTGCTAAATTTTATCCCATACCTTTTTGACATCCATTGAAATGATTCCATAGTTAATGTCCCTTGGTCTACTAATATGTTGTATTAATAGACTTCCTAAGACAGAAATAAGGGGGCTTAACTAGCATTTTCTGTGTCTTCAGTTCCATAGCGTTAATTAGCAATTTTTAGGTTTTTACATACAAAGCAGGAAACACACATTATTGCTTATTAATAAATAATACTTCATATATAAAATGTTTCCAGATCCTAAGCCAGAAAAATTGAACAGGGAGAAATGAATCAGAGGGTGACAGGCAAGACAAACAGACGCAACAACTCAGACATGAAGTGATATGGCTTGTTCTGGGGTGGGGACAGTACAGCAGGACAGCATGGAAGGAACACAAAGCTTACTTCTAAGACACAACACATGCAGACTTAATCTACATCAATATTTTATATCAACGGCATTCTCACCATAGCATTGGGAATCACTGAGAATTGCTTTAAGTTATTTCAGCTCCATGAAACTCCCACGTCTGACCTTCCCTCAATCTAGTCCACTTCCCTCCATCTTCCGCACTCCTATACACCTAGCCATCTACCCTGGTGCTCTTACTGACAATACTCTTTATCTGTTTTTACATCTGTGTTTACTACTACACTTTGAACTTCTTGGAGGCAGAACCTAATACCTTGTAAACTTACGTATACCCAGTTGCTTGCACTGCACCAGATTCAGAGTAGGCTCTCAAATTGTTTGCAAGAGTGATGCTGATGTTGAACGTACTGAACATTTATTGCATATCTGCAGTATGGCAGGCACTGTCATAAATACTTAACATAAAATAGGTCTTTTTAAATCCAGCAATAGCCCTATGTGTACCATTATTGTTATCTCCACGTCACAGGTGTAGAAAAGCGTAGGGATTTTACATAACTTGTCACAAGCTACAAAGCTAGTAAGCTATAGCACCAAGATTCAAATCCAGAGAGTCCAACCCCTGATGTAATCGTAAGTCATTTTCCTTCCTGTGACTCTGAAAACAAATGAGATAAGCCAGAAGCTCACAAATGAGCCCAAATTATTTCATGGTCACCTTTTATACAAGTTACTCTCTGAGGTGCCAAAAATGTTCTGGCTAAATGCTCTGCCAAGGTGTCATCTGGGGAATCCTAACCAGACACTAGAGGCTATCATCATTCATTTACATGCCTTGATTTTCAAAAGACTGAGAACAGGTTGAAGATTTGAACATTTCAGCACAAATCTGCATCAAACAGACAGTTTATCTACCTTGCCATCCCTACCCCTGACCTCACACAGAGCCGGTGCATTTGCCCCCTTGGGTCATTTGACCAGGCTGTCAAGAACTTTAACACCCCTCAAAAAGAATGAAATCAAGCACAGCGGCATCTGTGCCAGTTCCTCTCTTTTTTTTTATTACTGCCCCAAAGCCTATAAAAGCTTGGAATCTATTAATTCTTTCTTTATAGCTGGAATGTCTACTCATTATTACCTGAGAAAGGAGGAGTCAATTTAATACACTTGATTTCAAAGATTCTCTCCAGTGAAGTCATAGTTCATTGCAGTCATAGCAGTTGATTACTGTAAAGTGCAACAGTCTGCATTTGTAAAGGAAAAAAGCACCCAAGCTTAGTAGGAGGTACCCAGTAGAGAACATGGGAGACATCAGGATAGCATTTGCTGCTGAACTGCATTTTGCAAACCTGACCACCCCTTACACTTTGCTGTGCTCCAGGAATGCCATTTAACTGTCGTGGGCCTCATCCCCCTATAGCTGTAGGATAACCACAAGAGCCAGTGAGCCCTCACTAAAGCTAATCAATATTTAGAAGCTAAAAATGAAACGAAGAAACAGACAAATGCCAGCATAGGCAGTCAGAGGGGGCTTCTACCCTGTGCCTCCAAGACCTGTGTCTAAACTAATACATGCAAGTGCTTCTGGGATTTATGGCTGCATGATGTATTCAAACTCTGTAGCCTCTGAAGAACAGCTCGTCCTCTCCTTCCATGTTAGACTGGACCAGGCAGAGGCAGGCTCTTCTCCACTAACAGTCAGGGAGGTGACAGTAAATCTGCCACCATGTTGATTCCATCATTCCCAACTCCTATCAGGTAACTGAAATCCACCTATCATCTGTCACCCACACCTAGGCCATGTTTGAACTTCATTTCATGCCCTGTGTTAGAATCTTTCTTGGCTGGGCGCGGTGGCTCACACCTGTAATCCCAGCACTTTGGGAGGCCGAGGTGGGCAGATCACGAGGTCAGGAGATTGAGACCATCCTGGCTAACACAGTGAAACCCCGTCTCCATTAAAAATACAAAAAATAAGCCGGGCGTGGTGGCTGGCGCCTGTAGTCCCAGCTACTCGGGGAGGCTGAGGCCGAGAATGGCGTGAACCCGGGAGGCGGAGCTTGCAGCGAGTCGAGTTGGCGCCACTGCACTCCAGCCTGGGAGACAGAGCAAGACTCCGTCTCACAAAGAAAAAAAAAAAAAAAAAGAGTCTTTCTTGCTCACATGCTTCTTAAAAGCAAAATTAGATGGCTCCAGATGACTTAAACAGAAATCTGAGTGCCTACAATGTGCCACTAATGACAGGTGCTGAGGAAATCCGGGGAGTTGATAACCAGCTAATCAGCTAGCTAGCTAGCTACGCCATGAGGCAGCAAAATGTCTTTTCCCACATTTTCCTGTTAGACACTGGGGAAGCTGCCTCACAGGCAGTGCCTTTCAGAGTCCATAGAACAGACATGGGAATATAACTACTGCACCTGCACAGTGACTTGGCTCCAATAAAAATTCACCTGTATCTCATTTACTGAGCCTGTACTTATAAAGAGGTTTATAGTCTGTTGTCTTAATGAACCACTTTAAAGTCTAAAGGGGAGATAGAAGAGCAATGAGTAGAGGCCATTTCACCATCTCAGGGCCTTCTCAGTTTCTTCCCCTTGCAGTTCATAGCACCTAGGGGGTTTCTAACAATGCCAGCATTAAGACCCACAGCTGCTAGGACACAGGTCTTTCCTTTGCCCAGGGGTCCTGCACTTTGTTAAGGTCTGGTTTCCCAGAATCACAATCCCTCCTCTTAAAGGCTAAAAACACATGAAATTGTATTTTCACAATTGCATAGCAGTTCCCTGTCCATTCAGTGATAGTGGGGATACAGGATCCAAATAGGATGACTCCCAGAAGACACGTCCCGGTGAATTACGTGTTAGGCACACTGCAGAATGCAAATGTAAACAAGTCACTTGAGAAAGTGTCTTAAGTTCTTGCCCTTAAGAAGCTTATAATTTAAATAAACCAATGGCTTATGGACAAATCATTCTAAAGCAAAACAGAGATGTAGGTGATAAAAAGTGTGAACAGAGCAAGATGGAAAAACAAAAGTAGAGATTAATGTTAACCAGGGGATCTAGATGATGAACTAACCCTCACTGATACGTTTTTCATAAGAAAGTGTCATTGTAACAGGGGTTTTGTGGCTCGATCAGGTTAACAAAAGGGAGAGTATATGGGTTTCCAGCCCTGTCCAACCATCACTTGTGGTGGGATCAGAATTTGGGCTTCACACTCCAGGTTCAATCCCAGCCTCATTCCAACCCTGTCAAGTACATTTCTAGTAAAAGTTTCAGAGTCCTATGTCCCTCCAAAATTAGAAGTACACTTCCCCAGAAAGCAAACAGTAGTTCTACCATTAGAAAAGCATTCCCACTATTTATTTATAAAATGGGAAGTAGCAATAGCACGATGCATACATTTCATGTTTTAAAATCGGACCAGCCGAGCACGGTGGCTCACGCCTACAATCCCAGCACTTTGGGTGGCCAAGGCGGGCAGATCACGAGGTCAGGAGCTCGAGACCATCTGGCTAACAAGGTGAAACCCTGTCTCTACTAAAAATTCAAAAAATTATCTGGGCGTGGTAGGCTGAGGCTGAGACAGGAGAATGGCGTGAACCCAGGAGGCGGAGCTTGCAGTGAGCTGAGATCACGCCACTGCACTACAGCCTGGGCGACAGAGCGAGACTCTATCTCAAAAAAAAAAAGAAAGAAAGAAAGAAAGAAAAGAAAAAGAAAAAAAAAATCGGACCAAACTAGGTTCAAAAACAGGCTCCATCATTTTCAATAAATCACTTAACCTAAGCTTCACTTTCCACATCTATGAAATTAGAATAGTATATATCACAAGATATGGCTGCATTAACAAGACCAGACTTTTATTTAAAAAATTAACCCAGTGCTTGACACATGGCCATGGTCACAAAGTATATTAGCTAGTAATATTGGTATTAAATTTTATTCTTTCTCCTCCCCCACTGCTTCAATCAACTAGCCTAAATGTGTGTGTGTGTGTGTGTGTGTGTGTGTGTGTGTATTACTATTATTATTACATAAATCATGCTCCAGATCAGTGTCAGGTATGTTGGTGTGACCTGAGACTCAGTATCCTAGCCACATTTAAGTGTAGATCTTGGAACTGCAAAGCTTAAGACCAAATCCTGGACCACAAATTCCTCACTGAAAGTCCTGCCCTAACCAAGGCCAGCATGTGCCACTGGCATGTGCCACCCACCCACCTGGCCCTCACTCCACACCTGGTACACGCAGCCCTCAGAAGCTCAGCATGTGCTCAGTCTCCACTGGTTTCATGAACATTCTACTCTTTTCTCCCAGCTGCTCCAGGGGAAGGGCCATACTCTCCCCATTACTCAATCTCACTGTGGCACATGGTAGAAGCCTGCACAGTTTTCCTGTACATAATATGACAGTGTCCATGATTTTTCTCTCCCTCTCTTTTTATGGTATCCAAGACCATGCTAGGCTGGACGAATGACCACAATGATTATTGGAGCTGAGCCTCCACCCAGTTCTGCAGACTCTTAAGCCCTCTTCCTTTCTCCACATTTCCTAGAGGGTATTCTCAAGGCCGTGGTGGCTACTGCAGTTTCCAGCAACTCATTCCTCCTTGATTACTGCCCCTTTCCTTCCCTCACCATCATAGTAATGGTGAGTAACAGTAATAGTAAACATAGGAATATTTTTCTACTCTATTCTAATTTTTTTTCAAAATCTGATTGCAACCCATTAAACTCACTCCACAACTCATTACAATTTGAAAAACACCTGGTATCTGTGATTCCAGGAAGATAAGACGCTAAAAGGAGCTCTGATCATTTGAGAAAAGGAATTCCTCAACTTTGTGGGAACAAAAGAGCCGAGATCTAGGGGTGACAGTGGAGGAAATAAAGTGTATGGAAGGGGAGTGTGGTGGTAGTTACTGATACTGTAGAAAAGTAGGGAATGGTTAGATCATAGAAGGTCTTGCTAACTGAAGGGATTTAGCCTATGCTGTAAGTCTTGGGCAGGCATTCATTTCATTAATAAATGGATACGAGGATACACAAAACATAGCTTGCCTTTATGGACATTATATTCTCTTCTGCAGGAAGAGGATGTGGAGGGAGACAACTAAATAATTTGTTAACAAATGACACATTATGATAGGGGCTTGGGAAGAGTTTCAGGCAGCAGGAACAGCGTGCATAACAGCACAGAGGTGAGAAAAGCATGGAACATTAAGAAAACAGAAAGAGTTAGGAAAGGTTTTAGACAGGAATAGCTCTCCCAGTGCTGGCTCCAATGTCCTTTCTGTACAGAAGGAATAAGTTATTTGAGCTACCTTATCTTGAGGAGAATTACTATCATTATGCTTGTAAAACATGACAAGTCCTTCAGAATAAAGAATGACACAAAAATACATAGAAAGCAGAAGATAGGATCAGAGAACCCATCTATCTCTCCAGGTGTTGAAGCGATGGCCTTCCTAGAAATATCACAGAGACCTGACTAGGAAATTTGCCTTCATGGTGTGTGGAGCTGGTCAACTATGAAGCAGTGTCTCAGGCATATTATACTTTAACACCTTTATTGAGGTACTTACATACCATAAAATTCACTCGGGTTACCACCATCCAATACTGAAACATTTTTATCACCCAAAAAGATCCCTCAGGCCCATTTACAGTCACTCCCTGTTTTCCTCTCCACCGCAGTCAACTAGTAATCTACTTTCTGTCTCTGTAGATTTGCGTTTTCTGGACATTTCATATATATGGAATCATACAATATGCAATCTTTGTGTCTGGCTTCTTTCACTTAGCATAACATTTTGAGGTTCATGCATGCTGCAGCCTGATTCAGTCCTTTGTTCATTTTTATTGCCTAATAGTATTCTATTGTATGGAAACTTCAACTTTGTTTAGCTATCCATCAGTTGATAGGTATTTGGGTGGTTTCCATTTCTGGGCCATTATGGATAATGCTCCTTATGAACATTCCTGTTCAAGTTTCTGTGCGGACATATGTTTTCATTTCTCTTGGGTACATATGCAGAAGCGGAATTGCTAGGTCGTGTAGTAAGTTTAACTTTTCAGAAATAGCCAAACTGTTTTCCAAAGTGGCTGAGTTATTTCATAGACCCACCAGCAATGTATGAGAGTTCCAGTTTCTGCACATTCTTAGGTATATTTTCAAATTCAGATTTACCTGTATGGTGGATGAAGCATCCCCTGGATAAAGGTTTGACTTATAGTCTGCGAAGTGCAGAGTTCACATGATCTCATAACTTATTTACATTCCAAGTTTCACTTAAATGGATTTAAAAAATTATGAGAGCTGTCCATTTGAAATCATGGTTGAAATAATTCAGTATAAAAATGCGATACTAAACAACCAAGTAAATCTAATGATCATAGAAATTTTAACCAAAATATTTGTCAAAGGGGAGTTATTAAGGAACCATGCAACTCAAATAAAAATGTTCCTTGCAAACTAAACAAAGTCTTCACAGGGACAAAATCCTGACTGTGAATCCTGCAAACCTGCAAATCCTGCAACTTATAGAAGGCAGCAACCACATGGAGGAAACAGGAAAGAAGGTTGGGGATTATTTTTTTAAAATCTGATGCAACTTGCATTGTATCAAGTGATGAGATGCAAGATACCTTGCTTCCAGAAAAGAAAAGAAACAGACCTGGCCTCAAAGGGACAGAGAACTTAATGTCCAGGCTGCTTTGAATACCCCAAGGTACCCTTTGCAAACATACACACTAATTAAAGGGGTTGGGGGACTGAACTGGCAAGAGCTTTGGTTCAGAGACCACAGAGGAACACCCAGCCTCCAAATGCCTTCAACAGACTCTTTCAAACTAGAAAGCAAACCCTGTATCTGGGGCTCGGATCTCTGTATCTCTCTAACATTATTTGAAGTATCAGACATATTTCACTGAATGTCTATGATTGCCTGTCTTCACAGAGAGGCTTCCTCCTGAGGAGGGACACTTTTTGTTTCTAGCCATGAGGACCTACAATAATTATCCACTGGCCCTTTTTCTGGTGCAGTCAGTTCCATGGAGGTTTAGGTACCCAGCTGGTCAGGTTCCAGCAGATTTCCATGCTAATTTTCAGTCACTCAAAGAAAACAAAGGAATAACTAAGATTGGGTTACCATGATTTTAAAGAAATACTGCTCCTCTTCCCCTTCCCCTTCCCCCAAAATGTGTAAACTTCTCTATTTCACATTTTTACATCTGTTCTTCTCCCAAAATAAAAGCTGTTTATATTCAAGAAATGATGGCTACAATACCAGCACAAGTTACATCTCTAAAATACTCCCAGAGAGAATATACATATTGTTCAGACCACAGAGTGTCTGTGCAACGATCCTTCCCTGAATAGCATCTGGGTATTGGCTCTAGAAAGCACTACAGTGCTTTATTTGTTTATTTGTTTGCATGGAAAGAAAACTGAGTACTCTCTAACTGGTGCTAGAGCTACCAATTTAAAGAAGACAGAAGCAGCAGAGGCCTCTTAGGAAGAGCAAACGCTTAGCTTTGACTCTATCAACCATTCCAGAGTAAGACACCAGCAACAGAACCACTGGGTTCCACTGCTACTCAGAATCTCCGTGCTCTGAAAGTCTTGGAGTCTACTGAAAAATCGCAGTGCTCCCAAACTCAAAGGACCCTTTCAGCCACGCAAACTGCAACATATATTATCTCAAGTGTTAGAAGAATCACATGAACAGGCTGTGAAAAAGCCATTTCAAATTTGTAGCTTTCTTAGACAGAGTCTATGATTTCACCACCACTGGAAAGAAAACTGCTGCAAACTTAGTTCCAGACAGAAGTTTTCAAATGATGTCATTCATTGTGCCATCTAGAACAATCTAGATTTAAAGGCTTGAACAGGGCCCAGCACGCTGGTCCTACCTGTGATCCCAGCACTTCTGGGAGGCTGAGCCCAAGAGTTTGAGACCACGCTGGGCAACACAGGGAGACCCCTATCTCTACAAAAAAAAAAAAAAAAAATTCAAAAATTAGCTGGATGTGGTAGCACACATCTGTAATCCCAGCTCAAGAGGCTGAAGTGGGAGGATCACTTGTACCCAGAAGTTTGAGGCTATAGTGAGCCATGATTGAGCCACTGCACTCCAGCCTGGGCGACAGAGCAAGACCCTGTCTCAAAAAATAAAATAAAAATAAAATGCTTGAACAATTCCCTGATACCTTAATGATATTAACACCTCTTGTGAGAAAACTGGATCTATCCCTCTAAGTGTCAATACAGGGAAATACCTAATAATCTTTAATCTGATATTTTTTATATCTAGTCTGATGATGATTATCTAACCATCTGTTTTTCCTTTAAAATAGTTCTTCTATGAGGGGAGGTCTTCAAATTTACATTTTTAAAAGCATTTTCCCCAGCAATGAGTACGAAATTTTCATGCACGCTCATATCAGTTGTATATAAAGTTGCCTTAACAACCATACTTGCCATCAACTTTTCCTCCAAATAAACAGACATGCAATATAAGCAATGTGCTTATCTAAGAACTGTGGATTAAATAGCAACATGGGACATTTTTGTGGCTAGGTAAGAGATGCTTACAAGTTGTTGTTACAAAGAAAGTCTGTGGGATTTCCCAGTAAGGAAATCTTTAACCTGCTGTCTAGATTCCAAATATACATTCCATTTCCCAGGTCTCAAAAAATAAGTAACTCAAAGATTTTAGGCTTCTAATAGAAGTAAGGCTGAAAGAATTTGTGAATATGGATTCTTTCTTTCAGTTTCCAAGCAAGTGTCAGCACCTCCTGGGACTTCAAACTCAATTCCTACAGGCCTATAGGGAAAAACAGGAAACCGACATCAGAAGGATGCATCTTGTTGATCAAGGGAATGGGGCTTTTCTGCACCTTGAATAAACTTGCTAAAAAAAAAAAAAAAGAAAAAGAAAGAAAAGAAATGTCGATGCAAAGAACAATGCAAAGTCCAGAATTAACAATTGAAAGTTGTAGACTTTTCAATTTCAAAGTATCTTTGAGTCTTACAAACAATTCAAATGCAAATATTCTTTAAAAAATTTAACTTCCATACTCCTAAGAATGTGTACTGTCCATAATTTCTTTGAGGTCATATACCTTATAAAAAAGTTGCACTTACCATAAATAAATTACTATTTCCTATTCTGCAACATTTTCAGGCATATCCAAATTTCCATGAATATACTTTGCTTTTCTTTTTTATTTTATTTCATTTTATTGAGATGTGGTCTCGCTATGTTGCCCAGGCTGATCTCACACTCCTGGGCTCAAGGGAAGCTTCCACCTTGGCCTCCCAAAGTGCTGGGATTACAGGCATGAGCCACCATGCCAGCCAAGAAAACTATCTTTTAAACATTTAAGCCAGTGGTTCCCAGACTCCCACGTGCTTCTGAATTACTAGGAGGGCTTCTTAACGCAAAAGTTGTTGGTCCCCATCCTCAGAGTTTCCGATTCAATAGTTGAGAGAGCCCAGGCATGGTGGCTCATGCCTGTATTTCTAGCACTTAGAGAGGCTGAGGCAGGCAGATCCCTTGAGCTCAGGAATCCAAGATCATGTCGGAAAGCCCGTCTCTATAACAAATACAAAAATTAGCCAGGTGTGGTGACGCATGCCTATAGTACCTGCTACCCCTGGAGGCTGAGATGAGAGAATCACCTGAGAACCGGAGGTCAAAGCTGCAGTGAGCTGAGATCGCACCACTGCACTCCAGCCTGGATGACAGAGTGAGACCCTGTCTCAAAAAAACAAAAAGAAAAAAACAAAAAACGTTGAGAGAGGCAGGGCCTAAGAGAGCATCCTGAAGCTGCTGGTCCAAGGATCCCACTTTGAGAACCGCTGACTTAAGGAGTTAAACTGTCAACTAGCTTTTAGAAAATCACAACATACAGGATAACATTTACTGAGAATCTACCAACTGCAGAACTCTCTACTACCTACTGAGTAAGCCGCATAGGTCCTTGCTCCAAACACTTTCTAAATTGGCAACACAGGGTATACGTGCAAGGGGACAATACACAGACACATATCCAAAACAGCAAGAAGTAGTTAATACAGTCAAACTAAAGATGTTTCATTTCTCCAATGCATTTATTTATGATGCATCCTACTGTGCAGTTAAATCTGTTACTCTCAGATAGAAATTACTAAGCCACAATGCATAGCCACTCTTCCTTGCACTATACCACTTCATTTCACTTATTAATGGCAGTTTCATCTGAAGCCAGGGCATGAAATGTAGAGAGGGACCTCATTTTAAAGCTTATTTATGTTATTCGTGTTGTAGCAACTGTAAGGATCAGTGTGACGATCAACATTCAGATTTTAGTGATAAGTTATCAAGCAGAGTCATCAAGTGCAGATATGATCTAATTCTGCCATCAGGCTGAACTGAAATGCACAAAAACCGTCCAACAGAATCCGAACTCTAACTTTCCCATCATTGTATAGGTTTTTAAAGCATACCTAGCACCAACTTTCAAATGTATACTTTTCTCATGACCCTGTCCTGAGTTTAAGTGCATTTATATCCAGATTATAATCAGAAAGGGTATTTAATTAGATAATGTTTGCAAGTACTTTGAAGAAATAAAGTGCTCTATAAATGCTAAATATTATTATTATTGTTTAAATACAGTTTGCAATTACTGCTTACAACCTATTCCACCTACCACGCTGCTATCATTTGATTACAGGCAGCTTTAAAAAAAATACCTAGAGGTAGAAATGATGAAACCATATTCATGTGAAGCCCTGGATTTTTACCCTAGACATAAATAATTTATAGGCATTTTAAATGGAGGGTTAGGTTATAAACTCTAGTAAATCAAGGAAATTGCCCTTTGCAAGACCAGCTACCATAAAGTTGTGTCAATTTAAATAGTTTCTTACTTATAAACCAGGTTGAAAGTAGATTATAGTCCAGAATACGGAGCTTTTTACTCTGGTGGCTTCCTGTTCTGTCTTCTATTTTCTCCATTAGAATCTTAAAATATCTACCTATGTGCAAAACTGAAAGCATAACTTAAGATTTTGATTTCAGCAATTGTCTGGCAGATTAAGGTTTGAGAATAGTCTCTATTCTATCATGGCCCTAGCTCACCTTGCTATCTTCTGTGATCGTCACAGAGTCAGCTGTCTCCAATTCTTAAAAAACTGAAACCTTTGAGCCTGATTCCACACATCCTCCAAACACACTTGTAGGATAATTTTCCAGGAAGAATGACAGTTTGAATGTAAACAAGCCAAGCACAGTCGCTCACACCTGTAATCCCAGCACTTTGGGACGCTGAGGCCGGCAGATCACCTGAGGTCGGGAGTTTGAGACCAGCCTGGCCAACACAGTCAAACCTAATCTCTATTAAAAATACAAAAATTAGTTGGGCGTGGTGGCGAGTGCCTGTAATCCCAGCTACTCAGGAGGCTAAGGCGGGAGAATCGCCTGAACCCAGGAGGGCAGAGGTTGCAGTGAGCCGAGATCCCCCCACTGTACTTCAGCCTGGGTAACAGAGCTAGACTCCATCTCAAATAAATAAATAAATAAATAAACAAACATCCCCTAGATACACTCCACAAGAATGTCACTGTTAATCCCCAAATAGCTACCATATTAGGTTTTTAAGGTTTTAGGCAAGAAAAAAAAAAAAAAACCACATTCTAATCTGACATTGGTCATCTTACAAAACAAAGTTACAAGGAAGAAATACCTTGGAAATACCTCTTATGACACCACTATGCTCATGAAAGACAACTTGTGCCCTAAACCAAAGGCTTCTGGGAAGTTTGTGAGCCTCAGGGTGATAATACACCAGATGATTCTGATGTCATGACAAGGTCCATAAATCAAACGATGGCTGTGTGAGTCACTATTGGCAGTGGCTTTGGGCCAGTCAGTCGTAAGCTCAACCACTTAGTAGGTCTACAATATTTGGTAAACTAATTGATTTTTCGGAGTCTTATGTGTTCATTTATAAATGCTACACACCTACACCACAAGAAATTGGAAGCCAATCTGGCAATATCAAGAGCCTTAGAGATCATTCACATACTTTCATTCTAAATTCAATTTCCAAGGAGTTATCCTAAGGCAACAGAGATGCACACAAAGACATATATAAGGATGTTTATTGAAGCACTATTTATGACTTGGAAAGTTAGAAATAACTTCAAGCTTCATCAACAGGAACTGGTTAAATATATTATGATCCATCTCCACAATAAGATGTTAAGCAGTCTAAAAAGATGATTAGAAAGTTAAGCACTGACTGAATATTTTATTACATGTTAAATTTTTTAGGCGATAATAGTATTGTGGCTATGTATTTTTTAAGTACATAAACTACTGAAATATTCATAAATAAAATAATATGCTGCTTTAAAATAATATAGGGGAGAAGGTGGGTAGGAGTATAGATGAAACAGGATTCATTATGGGGGATAATTGTTCAGTAGAGAGATTATTAACCCTTTTATCTACTTTTTAATGAGAGTTTTATTGAGCTAAAGCTCAATAAAAGTCACATTCTGTAAGACTTACTCTTTTGAAGTGTACAAGTGACTTTTAGTATGTTTCACAGAGTTGTACAAACATCCCCACTATCTAATTTGGGACATTAGCAGTCACTCCCTGCCAGCAAGCATTAGTCTACCTTCTATCTCTATGGATTTGCTTATTCCAGACATTTTATATAAATGGAATCATACAACCACTTGTCCTTTCATGTTTGGCTTTTTTCACATAGCATAATGTTCATGTTGCAGTGTATATCAGCACTTCCTTTTATTGTAGAATATTCCATTGTAAGGATATACTATATTACGTTTTGTTTATCCGTTCATTGGTTGATGGACACTTGGGTTCTTTCCTCTTTGAGGTTACTATAAATATTCATGTACACATTTTTTTTTTTTTTTTGCATGAATACGTCTTCAGTTCTCTTGGGCATATACTTAGGTGTGGAATTCCTGGGTCACAGGGTAACTCTATATTTAGCATTTTGAGAAACTGTCAAACTGTTTTCCAAAATGGCTGTGCCACTTTATATTCCTATCAGTAATATATGGGCATTCCAATATTCTGTCTACTTATTATTATTATACTATAAGTTCTGGGATACATGTGCAGAACGTGCACGTTTGTTACATAGGTATACAGGTGCCATAGTGGTTTGCTGCACTCATCAACCCATCATCTACATTAGGTGTTTCTCCTAATGCTATCCCTCCACTAGTCTCCCATTTCCTGACAAGCCCCAGTGTGTGTTGTTCCCCTCCCTCTGTACACGTGTTCTCATTGTTCAGCTCCCACTTACAAGTGAGAAAATGCGGTGTTTGGTTTTCTGTTCCTGTGTTAGTTTGCTGAGAATGATGGCTTCCAGCTTCATCCATATCCCTGGAAAGGACATGAACTCATTCTTTTTTATGGCTGCATAGTATTCCATAGTGTATATGTGCCATATTTTCTTTATCCAGTCTATCATTGATGTGCATTTGGGTTGATTCCAAATGATTGCTATTGTGAATAGTGCTGCAATTAACATACATGTCCATGTGTCTTTATAGTAGAATAAATTATAATCCTTTGGGTATATACAAGGTAATGGGATTGTTGGGTCAAATGGTATTTCTGGTTCTAGATCTTTGAGGAATTGCCACACTGTCTTCCACAATGGTCGAACTAATTTACATGCCCACCAACAGTGTAAAAGCGTTCTTATTTCTCCACATCCTCCCCGGCATCTGTTGTTTCCTGTATTCTGTCTACCTTTTAAGTTTAAATTCCCCATGAAAAAGTTTTAAAAGTTATGCCATAGAAAAAGATTGATAGCATGAGAAAAGGCTATTAGGTTTAAAAAATAGGTTACATATAGTATGTACAATATTATCTCCACTTTAAAAAAAAAATCTATTTAGCCATGCATAGGAAAAAACTACTAAGCCATACACCAAAGTGCATATGTGGTTATCATTAGGAATCATAGATTTAAATAATTTGAGAATTCTTTTTAGTTTTTCTCCATTTTCCAGATTTTCTGCAATGACTATTCAGAAACCATTGCAATGACCATTGCTTTTATAATGAGAACCAGAAAAGCCTTTCAAAAATTAAACAAATTTTTTGGGAGGCCAAGGCGGGTGGATCACCTGAGGTCAGGAGTTTGAGACCAGCCTGGCCACCATGGTGAAACCCAGTCTCTACTATAAGTATAAAAATTATCCGAGCGTAGTGGTGGGTGCCTGTAATCCCAGCTACTTGGGAGGCTGAGGCAAGAGAATTGCTTGAACCCGGGAGACAAAGGTTGCAGTGAGCCGACATGGTGCCACTGCACTCCAGCCTGGGTGATGGAGTGAGACTTTATCTCAAAAAAATGAAATAAAATAAATAAACAAATTTTTAACAACTCGGCAATCTTAGTCTTTGCTTTCTTTCACAGTCTCCATTTTTTGGGCCCCGGAGCCCCAGGAGTCTTCGTAGCTTCTCACTCAGGTTAAGATACGGCACATATTTCCAGCTTCTACAGGTGGCCTCTTTGCACATAGAACTGTAACTTTTATTTTCAACATCTGAAACACTGCTAATTACCTATATTGATTAACTTAGCTGAGTTCTCCTTTACCATCTAATTAGATTTGGTTTCTTCACAGTGGAGCACAGGCTATCTTCAGTGTGTTCTGTACATACAAGCAACTTGGTAATCATCTTTGTATCCATACTTTGTTAGACTGGTTTTTGTGTTGTGGGAATGACCAATTCCGTAAGAGGTCCAGGATGTTGGCAATCTAGTTGAGGGACATGGCATAACGGGACCCAGCACTGCATTCGAGTTTCATCCTTAGACAAGACAAGTAACTTCTCTTAGCCCCAATTTCTACCTACAAAAGAGGTAAATTGGATCACCAAGCCCTAGACAGACAGATAGATAAGTAGATATATAGACAAAGATAGGCAAACACAATCCCCCTTTACTTTTCACTTTACCCTTATCATGGTTTTAGGGCTTTATCCTACTTGTGCCTTTTATCAGAAGGTGCCACAACTTATTTTTTGGAGATATGAGGTGTAATAAATAAATAAGATCCCTTTTAAATGAATTAATTAATTTCATTAATACAATTGATATTTATTCAATCAATATTTATCATGTGCCAGACACAGTTCAAAGCACCAAGAATGTGGTGCTAAACATGCAGGCAAGATCCCTACTCTCACAAAACTTATCAGGCTCCAGTTGGGACAGCCAGATTTTTTTAATAATCAGATAGTCACAAGTGCCTTAAAGACAATAAAGCACTGAACTGGACAGTTTCAGGGTGGGAGGGAGTGTTACTTTAGAGATATATTGCAAAGAAAACCTCTCTGCATAGTAAGGAACCTCTAAGAGGACCCTCAGTGACTTCTGCCTTCTGGTGTTAGTTAATATTCTTGTGTAGTCCCCTTCACAATGAATAGGGCTAACTTGGGTAGCCAAGTCAGCAGAGGTACTGCAGCAAGGATTACTCTGTCTGGTAAAAGTGGGCACCATGTTATGAGGATGCTCAAGCAACCAATGGAGCCACCTACGTGGGGAGGAACTAAGGCCTCCTGCCAACATCCAGCACCACATAAGTAAATCATCATGGAAAGAGATCCTCCAGCTCCAGTCAAGCCTTCAGAAGATAATTCACCTTGCCAAAATCTTCCTGCAATTTCAGGAGATACCTCATGCTAAAACCACCCAGAGAAGCCACTTCTGAATCCCTGGCCCACAGAAACTGCGAGAGATAATAAATGGTTTTTGTTGTTTAAGCCACTAAGCTTGAGGGTAGTCTGTTATGCAGATACATAAGTAATAATACAGACCACATCTGACCTTAGACCTAAATAATAAGATGGAGCCCTCCATGTGAAATTTCTGACATGGAGAACTACAAGAATGAGTTTGGCATGTTCACAAAACAGAAAAAATCAGTGTGGCTAGAGTGTAGTGAAAGACAAGTGCAGACTCTCTTCTCCATCCAGCCATGGGTGTAGAAACCATGCCAGTGTTGTCTTCAGCTCAGCCCCAGAAACTAGTAGCACCCAATAATCAGGTACTGAATGAGCATATACACGAACAAATGAATGAATGAATGCTGGATACCATGTACATTTCTTCCCCTACAGTTAATCACATTTCACAGAATCACAGAACACTGGATCTGAGTTTACCCTGCACCCAAATTTGTACTTTCTAATACACTAATCAAACAAATGTTTGTAATATATGCAATGTATTGTTAAAGTCTACAAATTTCCTACTTAATCCATACTGCCAAGGTTCTAATTTCACTAACTAGAGAGACAGCACTGGAAAATCTAGGGTTATTTCAGAGTCTAAACCTGGGTATCCAGCAGCAACACTGTAAGGGAGTACCCAGCAGAAGTCATAGTTGGGCCTTCATCCTATCACTCGGTCTTCAAAAACTAGAACAACACTTTAAATTATAAATCAGAATCTCAAGGTTGGAAAAAAATAGCTCATTTAAAAATTAGAAAGGGGTATTACTTTCAGTGGCAACTCCCAGCTCATTGAGGTCCATAGTTTCCAATCTCTTGGTATCCCCAACAGGTAGAGTAAGAATCCATAGCTATTTAAATGCCCTCAGTCCTGCCTCTGGTTCCCTTACATATGCCAGGAATATGCATCCCAGCAATAGAAATTGCTGGAGGTGACTTCCAGCAATTTTAGTCGAAACCACTCATCTTACATGTGACAAAACTGAAGCTTAGAGGGTAAGGTGTCAGAGCCAGCTTTATGACGCTGGGCTCTAACTCCCAGCTGTGTGCCTCATTAAACCTCACCATCTCCCAAACTCTCTCTACCCACTCACTGCCAGCTCTGTCAAGACAAAAACTCAACATTGTCTTCCAGTGGGCCACCCTAGAAGCACACCCTTTCCCACCCATCTATTACTGTTTAATCAAAATAGTAGTCGTAAACATTATCAGATTGTTAAAATAATTGAAACACACTCCAAACACACACACACACACACACACACACACACACACACACACACGCCTTGCAATTCTAACCTGCGGTATTTTAAATCTCTCAAAACTTAGAATAAGAAGACAATGGAGAGAACATTTTCTTTGGCAGAAAAATTCTAGAAATAGGAATACCTACCCAGGACCAGACATAGTATTTCTCATAATTGGTGCCCCTGGAATTGTACTCAATGTAATTAGCATCCACTGGAATTGTACTCTACATAAAAGGTGTCCCCAGGAGTCACGCAACATAGACTATAAGATAATTCATGATCCCTGAAATTGTGCTATGGTCAGCACGATTTCAGCACAGGCCCCACCTTTCTGAGGTTTCTATACTCTTTCTACATAGCACCACCTCCAGCCCTTCTAAAAGGGTTGCACATTATATATTTTGTTAATTCAAAATTTATTTGTTGAACGAACGCCTGCTGTGTAAAGAAAACTGGTGAGGATCCCTAAGAAAATCAAACGTTGCCTTCAAGAAGGAATGGTCTAGTGGTGAATATAATCCAAGACAGAAAGTTCTGAGTGTTATGAAAGTGGTGTGAGGTCAGTTCTGAGACAGTCTATGAGTGGGAGGGACAACTTCTGAGAGAAATCAGAGACTTTCGTGGAAAAGGTGGTCTGTGAATGTTTCGTGTTGGGGCAGTAGGTACAGAAACGAGACTAAGACAGAGCGCCCCCTACAGAGCATCCAGCGGGGAATGAAGTTGTTCCCTACCGCAATGGCGGGGTGGTTGTCAAAACTGCAGAGCTCTGTGGGAGGCCGCTCTGAACTGCTGCTGGTCTTAACATGTTAAAGAGTTTAGTTTTTATTCTGTCGACTAAGGAGTCAGAGAAGGCCTTGAATAAAAACAACCAGATTGAAACTGTGCGTTAGGAAGACTCACGTGGCTACAGTGTAGGAGAGACCAGTCAGAAGAAGGCTGGTAGTAGAGACACAGGAGGAGGGGGGTCCTGTCGCGGGTGTTGCCCAGGGGACAGTACCTTCGGCACTTGCAGGGAACAGTGGAGACAAGGGGACCCATATGATAAACATTAAGGAAAGAATTTTAAGTTGGGGTGGAATAAATAAAATGCGTTTTGAGAAGTTGAGGGCACCCCCGTGAGACAACCAGGACATGAAAAAGAAGTGGATAGAATCATGTTTCGCTAAAGGGAAATAAGCTTCCAACCAGACTGGAAGGAATCACAAGCGGAATTCATCCAACATTTTCTACTTAAGTCCTCCCTCTCTCTCCACTAGAGACCTTATATTTATATGTGCAGAATAACATTTCATTCAAAAAAATATCATTAAGATTTTCTTAGAATTCTCGGCACACTGCTAACAAACCAGTTTAGGCCCTGTTCTCAGAGAGCTACTTCCCCCACAGAAATGTAAGAATCAATTTGACATTAAAGCATCTTTCAGACTCAAGTTACTCCAAATTCTATCAGGAAGGGAATCAGAGACTGGTTGTGCTCAGCTGGGCATAGCGGCCATGATTCAATCACAGGAGCGCCCGACTGGGTGAACTTTAGAACCACTATCACTGAGAGAAGGAATGGCGTCGAAACAAGAAGGGCACGGAAGATTAATTCCAGGGCAGAGACACAGAAAGAAGAAAGGCCCAACAGGCAAGACTCGAAATTATAAGACATCAAAGAGTTTAACAGATAAGGGGGAAAAAAGTGGTATTTCCTGAAAGAAATGTACTGGGTACTCTCTCATCAACAAAATATTCCATGACCTCCTAAGTAGATACTGAAGCAAACAGCAAACCATGACTTACACTGGCTTCTGCACTAAAGATTAATCCAGTTAATAATGAATAATGAAAATGACTGTGCATATTTATCTGATGTTCTGATAGCTACCAGCACACCCTACTTTTTACGAGGCAACGCCATTGCAAAGAAAACACCTGTTTAGTATCTCTGATAAACATAAATAATATTAATGAAAAGACTGCCATGCTGTTATCATTTTGAGATACTGTTATTAATTCATGCAACTTTACTAAAATCTCATTTTAGACCAAATTTAATTAAGTGCTCTGGAGTAATGAATTAATAACATTTCGAGATTTATTTGAGCCCCATGAGAACCTCTCACCAGAAAGTTTTAAATACTGGGCCATTAGTGTATCATCTTAGGTGTCCACTCTACCTCCCAAGGGAAAAAATAAAACTTTGGGAAGGCACAGGCATAATCAATGTGTTTGCATTTGAATAATCAGTAACATATAAAGAGGAGAAAAAAGTTTTTTAAAAAAAGTTTTTTTAAAAAAGAAAGTGTTTAAAAAAGAAGGTTTTAATGAACAATGCTGATAATTGATACTGGTTTCGAAATACATTAATCTCCAAAAAGCTTCGGGACTGTGCTTACCTCATATTTAATGAATGCTAATACTTGGGGGGCAAAGCTCAATTCAGGCCATCAGAGAAACATATAAGGTCATATTGGCACACAGAAGGAAAAAGGCAGCTAAGGTCTGTTGAGGTGCTATTAAAAACAGTCGGAACCTTCTGATATCTTTTTCTCAGGATTATTTTCCTTCTTTTCTTAGTCTTCTTTTTTTTTTTTAACAAGATGTCACCGTGTCACTGAGGCTGGAGTGCTGTGACACAATCACAGTCTCGACTTCTCAAGCTCAAACTATCTTCCCACCTCAGTCTCCCAATTAGCTGGGACCACAGGCACACCCCACCATACTGGCGCTTTTTTTTTTTTTTTCTCCCAGAGATGGAGTCTCCCTACATTGCCCACGATGATCTGAAACTCCTGGTTTCAAGCAATCCTCCCACTTTGGCCTCCCAAAGTGCTAGGATTACAGGTGTGAGCCACTGTGCCCAGCCAGGATCATTTTCTATTAGATAAAATCATTGCAATCGAATGTTGATGGGCTCAATTTTCCCACTAAATTCTACTTAACCATAGGATAGCATATTTGTATAGTGCTGTATGGTTTTTAAAGCATTGCCTTAAACACAGTGTGTGAGAAAGGCAAACAGTTGTGATCATTCTTATTAACTATGGTTACATGACCTACCCAAAGTCACAGAATGAGTAAGAGGTGGAGATAGAGCTGGGGAGACAGGGTTCATTCCACCCCATTCATTCATGCATGCATTCATGTACTCATTCATCCAACTAATGGAGACTATGGCTGCAAAGATGAACAAGACCTAGCCTCTGTCCTCAAGAAATCCACGGTTTAGTAAAGAAGCAGAAAGGAAATCACACACCAAGTAAAACATGAGCATGAAACATGTAGCAAAGGGATATAAGCAAGGCTTTCAGATGAGGTCAATTCCTAAATCTGGGTTTCAATGGAGAAAGGAATGGCTAGGGAGTGAGGGGTAAGGGGAAAGACAAGCATAGGTCATCTAATTTTGTTCAAATACAAAAGTGTATGTGAGCCCTGGCAGAAGCTGAGAGTATGAGGTCAGCAGCAGCCAACTCCTGGCCTTGAATGCCTTACCCTGTGGGCCAAGTTAAGGACAGCCAAGGTGCTTAGGTCCAGAAATATGCTAATCTCCAAAAAGCTTTCTGGGCTGAGCTCACCTCATATGTAATAAAGCACACTGGTGGCAAGTTTCATCTCTTTTAATATTGAGATGTCCTGAAGCAAGAATGACTCAAGCCCCAGGTTTGAATGAGTAAATTGTTTGCTATAGCCTATGTATGTATATGCACATTTTCATACACCCACATGGATACAGTTTATATCCATAATACTACACATAATATATGTATCCACATAGATAATACAAAACATATACAGAACTTTATAAACGTCACATGCGGAGATATCTGAATAATGTGTATGTCTATACTGACCCCTTAGGACATGCTCTGATGGACACAGGTTATTCAGAGAGGTTACCTGTGCAGGACAACCATGTGTCCTAGGTGATTTCAGACAGTCGTTTGCCCGCAGAGTAGGCACGGAACCAGGGCTGGACAAGATGAATTCCAAAGGTAGCCTAAAGCTCCATGGTTTCACGTATCACAAACTTACTTGCATGAAGTAGTTTCACCATTCTCAATAAATAAAATTCCCTGACCCTGGTGAAATTATTCCTTTCTGCTATTCTTTTGTACTCAGGCAGAAAATGTATTATTGATTTCTGATTCAGCCACAGAAAGTGTGACTTAGAGAAAAGAGCACTGAATGAGGAGTCAGGAAATCTAGATTATTTGCTCAAACCACGTTCCTGGCTGTCCCCTCCCATTGTTACTGTGTGACCTTGAACAACTTACTTCACGCCTCTGGGCTTCAGTTTCCCAAGTGTTCAATGAAAGGAGTGGCTGAGTGTTCTACAATTCTCTTTCCACCTCTAAATCTGTAAAACAATTCCAGCCCATCCCTCAAGATTTAGTTTATCTCAGTGAGCTCTAAAAATCAGGGCTAAAACTGGATTCAAATTACCTATTTTCCAATCAAAGAAGATCCTGCTTCACTCACTTTTAAACCATGCAAATCTTGCATAATTTAAATGATCAGTGCTGTCATTGGTTGCTCTGGTTTAAATTATGCATTGTTGCTATTTGGGGAAAATTTAGACTGGGTCCAGTCTGGGATCACTGGCTGAGAACAATAAGCCCCCAAAGTGAGAAGGATAAAGGCCTCTCCAGACAGGATCTGCTTTTAATGCATTGAGCCCAGGGTTTACAAAAAGAGCATTGACTGTGTACATTAAAGAGCCACCGAAACAGCAAGGGACTGGTAAGTCTGCAGCAAATTCTCCCAGAAGCCACTGACCTTGGCTGCATTTCAGGGGTCAGGCATTCCCCAGGAGGGGCTCAGCAGGCAGGCTTTACCAAGGGCTTAGGAATAAATGAGACATCTCATCTAGATGAGGCCACCTCTCCAAAT
Organism: Mandrillus leucophaeus; assembly: GCF_000951045.1. Taxonomy (NCBI): domain Eukaryota; kingdom Metazoa; phylum Chordata; class Mammalia; order Primates; family Cercopithecidae; genus Mandrillus; species Mandrillus leucophaeus. Next base: position 1,106,664 of record NW_012106097.1, on the reverse strand, counting down.
GTGGGAAGGTGGAGATGATCTGCCCTCTGATTTGTGGAGATTACCTATGTGGCCTTTGGACCCACTCCAGCAAGCACACCTCACCCACAAGACTGGTCAAAGGCCCTGGCCCCACATCTGCAACTGTCTCCACATCTGCATCTGCATCTGCATCTAAGTCTTCTAGCCAGCAGTTCCTGGTCCCCAAGCTAGCTGTTGCCCTCTCTGTTTCCACACCTCCCAGCAGGCAGAAAAACAGCAGCAGAGCCCTAAGCTGATAGCCCAGGCCACAAAGAGCAATTTCAGTGCATTGTGCAAAGATATGTTTTCAAAATACAGATCACAAGAATGCACACCCCAAGTGTGATCCGCAGTCATCCGCCCGGTGGCCCTCAGCGGTTGCTCTCCTGCCTGCAAGGCTCTGTGCTTGGTATCTCAGAAAACCTTCCCGAGGAAAAAGCCCACAAGGGACAAGTCCGGGCCCAACTTAAAAATCGCATCAGACTGCTTTCCAGTAGAGGAGCAAGGTGGAGATTCCGGCCCAGGGAAATCACCGCAAACCCTGCACATTGTTCAGAACCTTTCCCCCTTTGCCACTGCCCCCCGCCTCCGCCACCCCGACCCCCGACCAACTCGCAGCACCCCACCCCCAGTCTGGGCCATCCATCCACCTGATTAACCCGCCGGCAGCAACTCCCAGCGCAGAAAGTAGGGCAAATGAACACACACAGTCGGTAAAGCAGGAAGCCACAGACCTGGCCAATGCACCCACCCTGTTACCAACCCCACCCCGCTGCGCAGGGGGCAGCCGGTTCTTGATGTGGCATTTCCACTCCAGGGAAATAGCTTCCTGTAATAATGCATGAAGGAGCTTCGGCTGCCCAACTATCAGAACAGCCCATTTCAAACGGCATCTCTGTTTCTTCTCAACTCCTTACCTGCCTTGCTGAAGCCTCACCTCTTGGCCCAACAGATTAAGACGAAGAGAGAAAGCGTTATTAAAAGAGATGTGGAGGAAAAGGTTTAATTAAGGAGACCAAAGAGAAAGTACCACTTTGATCACAAAGGCAGCACTTTAATATAATAGTACAGAAAGAGGCAATATCAGAAGTACTAGGAATCCAGGTAAATGGCCCCAAGATTCAGCATCAATCTAACAATGTATTCCTCAGGAGGGCGTGTGAACTTCCATACTTCATCCATCCTGGTGTCTCCCTGTAGAAAGCCACCATCAATTCCTTCTCATCCACCCTCCATACATCAAGTACATGCACTCGCTATTTTTTAAATTTTATTTTTGGTTCGGGAGAGGAAGAAGCAGTCCTTAAATTGGTGTCCAATCCTTCTCAGACACCCGCTGCTGCCACCATCCCCACCCCTCACCCCTTCCCAGCAGGCAGCATCTAATTAAAATGACAAGAAAGCTCTGCCCCCTTCCCCGAAGGAGTGTGTTGGGATCGGGAGTTGGGGGTGGGGAAGCGTCAAGGCAGCACTGGGATTCCTGGTATTCTGATCTCAAAACAACAGCAAAATGGATTCTATATCAGTGATGTCTTAGTCAATACAATGAAACGGCGTCTGAGGTAATTCACGTGAAGGTAAACGCAAACCAGTGGGGCTGGGGGGAGGGAGGTGCTCTACAAAGGACCGGCCACAGACACGGGGAAAACACACATACACACACACACACACACACACACTCGCACACACTCCAGGGAGTTCCGGTCTGATTGAGGAAAAGCAGAAAACACATCCCTTTCACCTGCTTAAGTTCAGCCATAAAACTGAAACGTTACAGCCACAAAGTCAGAAAGCACAGGCAGGGCTGAGTTAAAGCCATAAATAAAGGTGAGTGGCAGACTGGCATTTAAGGGAGCGCTGAGAGGGCGCCCGGGTGCGGGAGGCAGAAAAGGGGGAGGGGGAGGCAGTTGCCATCTACAAGACCAGCATAGCAATAACTGCCCCTTTGGAGCGGCAGGTTCGGCTTCGCGGGGACAGTCAGCCTCACAATGTCATCTTGCAGGTAGCTGGAAAACGTGAGGAGCCAGTGCCTTTATTCACGCTGGCATTCTTTTTGCAGAAGGGACAGTTGGGTCTCGCTCCTTGGCACCAGACAACTGCCCGGGGCGTGTACACACGTACACACACACACACACACACACACACACACCTTTCATTTTACTGCTCTTACACCGGTATAAGATAAAAGCATAAGCTCCACGAGCTCCACGAGCCCTCGGGAGAGCCTCGGCCACGGCCAAAGGAAGACACGTACCGCACAGCCCCTGCCGTAGGGGCTCAGCCAGGAGCACCTCAGCAACCCCGAATCAAAACGGGAATCCAGGTTCCCTCCCCGACGCATTCTCCCGCTGCTGTCCCCCAGCCCCAGCCCCAGCCCCCAGTCCACGCACCGAGCCCATTCACCCTGACCCAAACCACTGGAAAGAAACCAGAAAACATGTCCTGCTCACCCTCAGAGCCGAGAGATCTATTTCATCCAGGCTTCGAGCCGGGGAGTCGCTCGCCATGTCTACTTCTTCGCTGGAGAAATGGACCAAAACCACCCCCAAGCTTTTCCCTTGGAAATTCCACCTTGGTCTATTTCACTCGCGTCCTCATGCGGGTATAGCGCCAGAGGCCCCGGGCCCAGCCTCCCCCGCCCACCCCAGCCCCACAGCGCCGGATCCCGATCCTCCGCGCGTCGGTCCGCCGGGTCCGGGAGCCCAACCTGCGCGGATCTCCAAGCCCGGAGCAGCGGTGCGTGTGGGTTGAGCGCCCCGATCGGCTAAGGGCGCTGGGGCTGCGTGGGTGTATTTAAATGGGACATGCTTCTTTGCTTGTGCGTGGATGGCGGCTGCATTGGCTGTTATAATGAGACACATCAACTCCTCCACTCAGCGGGGGGAGGGTGGGGGTGGAGAACCACACAGAACTGTCTATCACCGCTTCCTGGGAGGAGTGAAGGGGGTGGGGGGAGGCGGAGGAGGCGTGGTCTTGGACTGGGGAGAGGCCGCGCTTCCTGACCCGGTCCCTCCCCACCAGCGTGGAGGGGGGAGGGGCGCGCACCCTTTCCGCCCAGGCTTTTGCGGGCTCCTGGGGCCAAATCCGAAGGGCTGTTCCTGAACCTTGACTTGCTTATCATAGGGACCCAAGCTGTATTTTTGTGTGGCCAATTCGTGCACTGCAGCAAAATGGCCCTTCAGTCTCTTCTTGGGGTTTCTCTCGGTTCAAATGCTCTCCCGCTGAGAAAAAGCCGGAGGAGAAAAAAGCGACACCCTCCCTCCCCTGTTAATTATTTGTGGGGCCGGAGTAACGCGGGCTGGTGCAACCGGTGCATATAAGGACTTGTGTGCAAGGAAGGGGATCCGCCTCCAGGCGCGGAAAGAGTGGGGGAGAAGCGCACACGCACAGTGCACTCAGCTGGGCGCTTCGGCAGTTTGCAGCTGCGGCGGGGTCGGGTCCAACCGCGGTCCCCGGAATGCCGGACGGCGGGTCCCGGGTGCTGGTCACTCGCCGATTCGGGGCCGGGACGGTTTGCCAGAAGCGGGAAAGATGGGAGATCTGAGCGCTCTCTTGGCATCGCCACACCCAGTACCTGCTCGTGCCGCAATTCCCCACGGAAACAACCGAGTTGAACCGAGAAGCTTGTTCTTTGGGTGCAGTAGCTAGAAGGCTTCAGGTAACTCCAAAGCCAGCACTGGGTGAGGCAACACACGCCGCCTCAGGACTCAGCATTTCTTTCAGGCTGCATTTTCGTGTCAGACCTACCCAGATTGATGGAGAAAGTTTGGCTGGCGGATAAGAAGTAACGCGGAATATGTGTACGTGAGAGCGATTTCACTTCACCCACTTTCTCATTTAAAGGTTGGATGTTTTACAGTGGTATACATGATCCTTTTTCTGTAATCAAGAGTGCGAAGTCGCTTCCCCCAATCCCCGCGCAGCCCTTCTTCTCCCGCCTTAGCCACGCAAAATACATACAAAGAAAACACTAAAACTGAACTTTTTTCCAAATACAGCAGTAGCTTTGAAAGCATTCTTTGCTCCTCTGTTAACAGCAGAATGTACTTCTCACCAGTGCACTGATGGTTTCTTAATCATGCAGTGTGAAGATCAGCTTCCAAATAAGGCTTATGAATGAATGAATGAAAGCCAATGCAGTTAGTTTATCACGACTGCAAACATTAGAGGACTTTGAAACAGCATCTGGTGTACATTGTACTGTTTTTGTTACTGATATTGTATATATTCATATGCATTGTGGATCATGCACCATGAAACTTGAAAATTGTTCTAGCATCTCAAGGGCCACAACGGTTTGGTAGCTTTTGCCTTTAAACGTTGTATGTTAAACATTTGAACGTGTTATACTAAATTACTAAACTCATATTTTAGTAAAATCACCCGGTTCGACATAGTAAGTAAGGTGCAGTAAACCACCACGTGGAAATGAAGTATAAAAAAAAAAAAAAAAAAAAAAAAAACATTATTTCCCATCATCTTATTTGTTTTTCTGTTCTATGTCCCTGTTTGTTTACCATTCATCTAGACAACAGGTTAATGTATTGTCTCAGGGTTGAAAGAAGATAATTTAAGATCAAGTATTAAGATCTATAAACAACTTTTTTTTTAACTGCAAACATAAGGAAATATGAGTTAAATATTTTTTCCATGGAAAGCCTTCATTGTATACTCATGATTATATTTGAAACATCAAAAACAGATCAACTTTTTTGACATTAGTGAGCTGTTCAGGCCATGAGGGTGCCATGTTGGCATTAAGATTTAGGTTAGTTTTAGATGAGAAAGTTATACATGCAGTATGATGACAGGTGCTAAATGGAGGAGGGCTTCCTAAGATCCAGAGAAGTTGATGAGACAGCCAGCAGAAGGCAGGGGTGCAGGCTGCAGGAAATACCATAAAAGGAGAGATTGCAGTATCAAAGGGACCTCCAACTGGTAAAGGAAGGTGAGAAGGAGAAACTTGAACTTTTTCCTTTCGGCCAAGTGTGTATCAAATTTCAGCTATTACAGTATAAATTCCCTAATTTTTTGCTATGTCTCTGTATTGCCTGTCTTATTGCCACTTAACATTTTTCTTTAAATAAACACTTTCTTTCTTACATTTAATATAAAAAAACATAAATCACTATTCTAAATGGAAAGCCGGCAACACTTGCTTTGAAAAAAAAGGGGGGGAGGAAACCATTAAAATAAATATAATGGAAAATAAAGAAGTATTATTAAATTCTAGCTAGCCATCAATTCCTGCTCTGGGCTTCTAGCCTAAGGCCTACTCTTAGTTTGTTAAAAGAGAGAATAGCAAATACCAGGAAAAACATTCAAGACTTGAGGTTATTTTCTTGGTGTAATCTGAAGGATTAAGAGAATTTATACCATTTATGTGCAGTTTGAAAACCTGCCGAATAATACAATATGCTGTTTACATATATATAAATATGTAGTAAACTATATAAAGCATGGATACAGGCAGTAAGGATACTGATTAACTTCAGGATAATGAGAAAAGAGGAAGAGGAAAAGGAGGCTCCAACAATGACACCTAATTTTTTTGCTAAAGATTTCTGCCAGGCACGGTGGCTCACACCCATGAACCTAACACTTTGGGAGGCCAGGGTGGGAGGATAGTTTGAGTCCAGGAGTTCGAGACCAGCCTGGGCAACTTGGTAGAACCCCATCTCTACAAAAAACACAAAAATTAGGTGCGCATAGTGGTACACGCCTGTAATCCCAGCTACTAGGGTGGCTGAGGTGGAAGGAATGCTTGAGTCTGAGAGGTTGAGGCTGCAGCAAGCCAAGATAAGCCATTGCACTCCAGCCTGCGTGACAGAGGGAGACTCTGTCTTTAAAACAATGGATAGAAAATTTGAATAATAAGTAATACTATGCTGCATATATTCTTCTAAGCATTTACTCTATCTGAATGTTTGTGTTCTCCCAAAATTTATATGCTGAAACCTAACCCTCATAGTGATAGTATTAACAGGTGGCGCTTTTAAGAGGTGATTAGATCATGAAGGCAGATCCTTCATGAATTGGATTAGTGCCCTGAGTAAAAGAAGCTTGAGGGAGCCTGTTTGCCCTTCTACCACGTGAGGATGCATAGAAGGGGCCATCTATGAGAAAGGAGCCCTCAGCAGACTTCAAATCTGCTAATTATCTTGATCTTGGACTTTCCGGCCTCAGAACTGTGAGCAATTCTGTTTCTGTTTTTTTTAAATTACCTAGTTTAGGTATTTAAGTAATTTAAGTAACATGAAGAATAAATCCAGAAAGTCCAATATTCATCTGATAGGGGATCTAGAGAATGGATGGAAGGAAATACTCAAAAAATGATTGAAAATATTCCATTATCTTGACCAGGCGTGGTGACTCATGCCTGTAATCCCAGCACTTTGGGAGGCCAAGATGGGTGGATCACCTGAGGTAGGGAGTTCAAGACCAGCCTGATCCCGTCTCTACTAAAAATACTAAATTAGCTGGGCGTGGTGGCACATGCCTGTAATCCCAGCTACTAGGGAGGTTGAGGCAGAAGAATCGCTTGAACCCAGGAGCTGGAGGTTGTAGTGAGCCGAGATCGTGCCATTGCACTCCAGCCTGGGCAACAAGAGCGAAACTCCGTCTCCAAAAAAAAAAAAAAAAAAAAAAAAATTCCAGTATCTTTGAGTAAAAAGCTCTTATTCTGAGGCAAATGGCATAGGTAAAAAATAACACACTTAAACACCTCATAGTGGGATTTCAGAGCATGAAGGATAAAAAGAAAATCTTAACTGGATTACCTTCTCATCAGCAACAATGGATGCTAATAGACAATGGAACAGTAGTCTAAGGAAATCATTGTAATGGTGTTTTGTCTTGTTTTGTTTTGTTTTTGAGACAGAGTCTCTCTGTCACCCAGGCTGCAGTGCGTGGCTGGCTCATTGCAGGACCTCAATGAGTTCAAGCAATCCTCCCACCTTAACTACCTTAACCCCACCACCCAATAACTGAGCTGGGACTACAAGTGTGTGCTGCCATGCCTGGCTGATTTTTGTTTGTTTGTTTGTTTGTTTCAGAGGTGGAGTCTCACTAAGTTTCCTAGACTGGTCTCACACTCCTGGGATCCCACCTCGGCTTCCCAAAATGTTGGAATTACAGGTGCAAGCCATCACGCCCGGCCTCTAAGGGAATTGTTTTTAACCTAGACTGCAAAACTAAATTAACACTTAAGAGAGGGCACAAAATAATGACACACACTTGCAAATATGTAAGAGTTCAGATTACTGTCCATCCTGAAATTACTTTTAGAGAATGTCTTCCACCAAAGAGTAAACTGAAACCAAAAACAAAGTGTGTGTTACAAAAGACAATGATAAACAAAGGTAGCAAACTCTGTTTGTTACCCACTCAAAGACATTCTCTTTCTTCCTTACTAGTAAAACACCGATTTTGATAATTTACCCTCCATGTGTGTAAAATATACGGATTCTCCCGAGCCCCAGAAGGAGAGTAAATGTTAAATAGGCTAAACTCATCATAGTAATTCTATTCTGTCTCCTAATAATTGCTTTAGACATAGGCATATCATCCAACACTGACTAGTGAGAAGTGCAGAGAAGCCTGGTAGGGCTTATAGATATAGTTTTCCTCCACTGGGCGCCGTGGATCACGCCTGTAATCCCAGCACTTTGGGAGGCCGAGGTGGGCAGATCACCTGAGGTCAGGAGGTCGAGACTAGCCTGACCAACATGGAGAAACCCCATCTCTACTAAAAATACAAAATTAGCCAGGCATGGTGGCACATGCCTGTAATCCCAGCTACTCGGGAGGCTGAGGCAGGAGAATTGCTTGAACCTGGGAGGTGGAGGTTTCGGTGACCCTAGATCACACCATTGCACTCCAGCCTGGGCAACAAGAGCAAAACTCTGTCTCAAAAAAAAAAAAAAAAAGAAAGAAAGAAAAGAAATTATTTTCCTCTTTGAAAGTTGAAAAAAGAAAAGGAAACAAGGAATAGGGAAGGAAGATCGGAAGAAATGACGGAAGAAGGAAGAGAAGACAAAACAAGAGAAATAGCCAGGAGAAGCTTCCTTCCCATGGTAGCTATGCCCAAGATGATTTCCAATGAGCCTCACTTTCTGGTATTCATACCCTTGTGTGGATCCCTCCAACATAGAATACAGAGGACTTCCAAAGCTGGTGGGTAATAAAAAGCATTTCAGCTTTTACCTTGCTCTCTTGGTTCACTTGCTCTAAGGCAGGATTTCTCAACATTAGCACTACTGGCATTTTGGGCCTGATAATTCGTGTTGTGAAAGACTGTCCTGTGCAGTATAGGATGTTTAGCAGTAACTCTAGTTCCAACCCACTAGATATCAATAGCAACTTTCCAGTTGTGACAACCAAACATGTCTCCAGATATTGCTAAATGCCCCCTGGTGAGAAAAATCACCCACAATAAGAACCAGAGCTCTATGGGAAGCCAGCCGTCTTGTCCCACAGATATTCATGCAACCTGCCTGCCATGTTCCATGAGCCACTTTGAACTGGATCTCCAGCCCCAGTCAAGCCTTCAGATGACTGCAGTCTCAGCTGATTCGGACTGCAACCTCATGAGAAATCCTAAGCTAGAACCACCTAACCAATCTGCTCCCAAATCCCTGACCCACAGAAACCATATTATTAAAATAATAAACTTTATTGTTGTGTTAAGTCACTTGATTTGTTATACAGCAAGAGATAACTAATCCATTATTTTCAGGCAGGGCTGTGTGAGAATATAATAGCTGAAACTATAGAAGTCATCTTCCTACCAGGATGGGAGGAGCTTCAGAAGAAGGTGAAAAGATGAAAAGAACCTGGATCCTGCATGACATCATTGAACCACTACATTAACTAACCCAAGAACAACCTGTCTTTGTTCTTTTCATGTGATATAAGTTTTTCTCATGGTTTAGGTCACCTTCAGTTTGAGTATTCTGTTTTTTGCACCCAACCACTTTTTGTTATAGAAAATTTTAAATTTTTAATTGTTTTCGTCATCGCTAGTTAATAAAAATAAATAATGATAGTCTATAACTAAATGATGTTATCACGAGGATAAAAGGCAAGCAGAGGAGGAAAAGCATGCTAAGATTTTTTTTGTCTTATTTGGAGATGTATGTAGATACTATCTCTAAACGTAGAAAAGTATATATCAGTTATTCGTAATAAACATAAGATCACCACATAGAAATTGGATGTGTAAAGTACAAACTACTTGAATGGAAAAAAAAATGAAACAAGAGTAACTATGAATTCAATAAAATGAAGAAAAAAAATATCAACCAGAATGAGGAGTGTGAAGAACATGTTTTTAGAGTGGTTGGGCCCACCCAGTATCCATGCTGCTTTGGTATACTGTGGTAGGCAGAATAAATGGCCCCTCAACGACGCCCACTTTCCAATCTCTGGAACCTGTAATTATGTTACCTTACAAGGCAAGATGGACTGTGTAGATGTGATTCAGTTAAGGAATTTGGGATGAGGAGATTTTCCTGGATTATCAGGGTAAACCCAAAGTTATCACAAAGTTCCTTAAAAGTAGAAGAGGGAGTCAGAAAAGGACTCAGAGTTAGAGGAAGATGTAATATGAAAAAGGCACTGAGAAATGTAACATTGCTGGCTTTGAAAATGAAGGAAGGGGCACATATACCAAGGAACATGGGCAGCCACTAGAAGCTGAACTAGGCAAGGAAGCACATTGTCCCCTGGAGCCTCCAGAAAGGAATGCAGTCCTGATAATATTTTTTTTTCTTTTTTCTTTCTTTCTTCCTTTTGTTTTCTTTCTTTCTTTCTTTTTTTTTTTTAGATGGAGTCTTGCAGTGGAGCTCACTGCAACCTCCGCCTCCCGGGTTCAAGTGATTCTCCTCCTGAGTAGCTCGGATTACAGCCATGTGCCACCATGCCTGGCTAATTTTTGTATTTTTAGTAGAGATAGGGTTTTACCATGTTGGCCAGGCTGGTTTTGAACTCCTGACCTCAGGTGATGCTCCCACCTTGGCCTCCCAAAGTGTTGGGATGACAGGCATGAGCCACTGCAGCAGGCCCTTTTTATTTGATTTTTTGAGACAGGGTCTTGCTCTGTCTCCTAGGCTGGAGTACAGTGGTGAGATCAGGCTCAATGCAGCCTTGATCTCTTGCACTTAAGGGATCCTCCCACCTTGGCCACTGAAGTAACTGGAACTACAGGTGCATGCCACCACACTTGGCTAATTTTTAATTTTTTTTTGTAGAGATGAAATCTCACTATGTTGCCCAGGCATTTCTCAAACTCCTGAGCTCAAGGTATCCTCCCGCCTCAGTGTTAGGATTAGAGGGATGAGCCACCATGCCTGGCCCCTACTAACATCTTGATTTTAGCCCAGAAAGACCCATTTTGGACTTCTGACTATAAGGTAATAGATTTGTGTTATTTAAGTAAAGCCACTAATTTTGAGGTGATCCGTCACAGCAGTGATTTAAAAAAACAAATACAAACTTCTTGTACCCATTTTTATTTTTAAATCATTGTCTCTTTTCCCTTGGTTGCAGATTATTGTGGCTGTCACTCAGGTTTTCTGCTCATTGGTAGACAAGGGGTGAGGAGGTGCCTGAAATTGGAACAGTGGAAGGATCCTTCACCAAAACCTGGAACGTCAGAAGAATGGCAAGGCTGAAAATGATTAGTGTTAATTCATTCCAGTTGTGGTACCCTACCCATAAGATATGACTAGAGACCGGACTTTCCTAGTCCAAGGAATAGGAAGCCTTGTTTCCTTGTATCTTGCTCATGTCCAAGCTTGGTTCTCTGTGCTAGTTATTTATTGCTTTGTAACAAACAAACCACCTCTGAACTCAATGACTTAAAACAGTAACAGTTGTTTCTGTAGCTCGAAAATGTGTAATTCGGGCAGGATATCGTGGGGAAGGCCCATTTGCTCCACAGAGCATGAGGTAGGGCTGCAGGACCCACTTCCAAAATGGCTTGCTCACATGCCTAGCAAGGGCGGTGTTAGGCTATCAGGAGTGCTCAGCCAGGGTGGATGGCTGGGAGCTTCTCTTCCTCTCTGGGTGGGTCTCTCCGCAGTCTGTTGGAGCTTCTTCATGGCATAGTGTGTGAGTTGCAAGAACAAGCATCCCATGAGAACCAGGTAGAAGCTGTATTTCCTTTTCTGGCCTAGCCTCAGAAGTCATGCGACTTCATTTCCACCACTGTCATAAATCTACCCGGACTCAAGAGGAGGATGCAGAGATGCCAGCTTTCAATAAGAGGATTATCTAAGTCGCATTGAAGAAGAGCATGTGGGATGGAAGATACTATTGCAGTATTTTTGGAAACTAAAGCCTACCACATTCTTCAAGACTTACCATCAATTCTCTGTCCTCAGCATTCTCCCCTTTTGCTCGTGTTAGCCAGAGTTGGTTTCTGCTTTTGCTTGTAACCAAAGAATAATGTAGCTGGCATAAGCACAAACATATCAGAGTAAGTATAAATATTTAAATTTCCTTATTAAAAGACAGAAGCTCTCAGAATCTGTAGAAACAAAGCAAAACAACCCCAATAAATTAAGAATGTGCATGCTTTTCAAATCTCCCACAGAAAATTAACAACATTGGACCAGGCCAAAAAGTACTCTTTTTATAATTTCCCAAAAGCAACAATCATACATACCATATTATTAGTAGATTTCAACATTCATGTAACAGATCCGTCTAAATCTGTACTTCTCAATTATTGAAACTTTTTCACTAGAACGACTTTAGTTTCTCATTATACTTAAAGTTACTCCCAGAGACCCACCTAAGAATTTATCACCATCTTAAACAGCTCTTCTTTAGAAAATAAAGCTCCAATTTTCCTTTGTCCAATTAGTCTACCCTTCCAGCTTCCCAGCAGCCTTCACTGACATTACTGCTGTTTTTCACTGACATGACCACTGTCTTACAAAGACTCCATTTCTGGCCGGGCGCGGGGGCTCACGCCTGTAATCCCAGTACTTTGGGAGGCCAGGGTGGGTGGATCACCTGCGGTCAGGAGTTTGAGACCAGCCTGACCAACATGGAAAAACCTCGTCTCTACTAAAAATACAAAAAAAAATTAGCTGGGCGTGACCTGTAATCCCAGCTACTCGGGAGGCTGAGGCAGGAGAATCGCTTGAACCCGGGAGGCAGAGGTTGCGGTGAGCCGAGATCGTGCCATTGAAGTATAACCTGGGCAACAAGAGCAAAACTCTGTCTCAAAAAAAAAAAAAAAAAGACTTCATTTCTGTCCATTGGTAGCATTCTTTATTATTTTCCAATTGGTCTTCTCTCTTACACTTCTTCTTTCCAATTTTGTGCTGGACCTCAGAGCGCCTGAAGGAGTCTGAATTTCCATGTACTGTGTTCCATATAATGTGATCTGAGGTGAAGAGCATGGTCCCTGGAGTTGAACTGTCTGAAGTCAAATCCCAAAATAGAAAAAGAAAAGTAATACAGTGGTTTTATTGTTTTTATTTCTTGATTCTCATTGATAGATAGATAGATAGTTTTCTTTAAAAGCCTAGTGCTTTTGGAATAATAATGGCAAGTGATTACATCTCTTTTGTATTAAATAGGTTTGGAGCAATTTTCTTAATTATCCGGTACTATTTAAACCCAAAGGCAAACACAACACTTTATCTAAACTACCAGTATTACACTTTCCCTAAATGCAGAAAACTATTTTTACCAAAAATCTGGCAAGCACTTTCCAAACAGCATTTTCTGTTTTCATTCCTTGAGAATTTCCTAACAAGTATGCATAGACATTTTAATATACAGCTTTAATCCTTCAATATTTATTGTAAAAGTTTAATTGTTTATCCTTTTTTGGAAGTTGCTTAATCTCTTAAATCCTAAAGCGATTTTAAATGTAATTGTATTCTGGCCAAGTAATTGAGTTTTCAGTTTGCTTTCCCCTCAATATTTTTAGGATCTAACCTAGTATCCTGCAACAGTACATACATGCCTAGTCAATGACCAAACATACTGTAACTGAAATGATGAAAGGACATTTATTCTGATTACCAAGGCCTATCCAGACTATGTCATAAGTCTGGGGTGCTTTGCTCCCTGCTGGCTATCTCAATGTTCTTCCACTTTTCCCATATAACTTTTTCACAGAACTGTGTCCTGTTTAATTTTAGGGTGAAAATGTCCCATACCCCACCATACATACAAAATAATTTTCAGTTTTTTAATTTCATGTTCCTATATTTGAACAGCATAACCCCAGGTTAGCTAGAGCCAGGGGAGGGGATGGGTGGCCTAACTGGACCTTTACATGAAGTCATAGGGTAGATAAAAGTTCTTATCAGACTTTTCAAGCTGAAAGGGACCTTAGAGATAACCAACTCCAACCCCCTCATTTTACAGATAAGGAAACCAAGGTCCAGAAACACTATGTGACTTGCTCAGTGTCACAGACTTAGCACAGGAAAGGGCTTTGGGGACTGAAGAGTTTGTGCTAAAAAAAAAAAAAAAAAAAAAAAAGCAAGGCCTTATTTATCAATATTGTCTCCCACCAGATTCCCCATATACTGTTTCTTCTACGATACCATATTGTATCCAGACATTTAAAGTTCTTTCTACTTGTGTTGTGCTTTTTATCTTAAGGAAACCATACAAGTACGGAACTTGTTGTATTTCCCTTAATGTGTGGGCTGCCTGAGAGTTCCAAGCTAAATGAGTTGGTTTGCCATGCTGGTACTGGCTCTTGTGTGGGAGAAAGTGCCAAAAATGGAGTTGAGAGGCTTGGCTGAGTGGGTTCTTAAAGCCAGAGAACCCAGGGAACAAAGTAAGGAATGGGGAGTTGTTTGGATTCATTAGTCAAAGAAAATAGAGGCCAAACCTTTCCAGAAATTTAACACACTCTCATCATGCAATTACATGGATGATTTTTAAGGTAGATGCTGGAAAATGCATTCTCTTTTCGTTTAGTACTTAAGACACTGTATTGTAGTTGTTGTCTTTCTTTTCTACCATGGAGCTGTTGATTACAATGATCCTTTCTTGTTCATCTCTTTTTCTCTAGTGCCTAGTATAATGCCACAATAAAGTGGTGCGTATTTAAAAAATAATTCAATAAATCAGTGTAGTGAAGTCGGTAAAGGGAGATGAAACGAGCCACTTTGAAGCCAGAAAATTCTGGACAAGTCTTTTAAGTCCCCTAAATGTCAACATTTTATATTTGCTATAATTTCACATGGCTATTTGATTCTGAGAATAAACCAAGAGTCCCATTGCTAATACTCTATCCAAAGCTGATAATAAAAATTAATTATAGATCCATCTTTCTCATCTATTCACAGAGTGTAAATTCGTTCACTCATTCATATATTGATTCGTTAAAAATATGGATTGAATACAGAGATCATCACGATGGTCTCTGCCCTTTATAATTTAGGCAGTGTTTCTGAAAGTATGATCTCTGGTGCATTGACATCAAAGAGGGGAGCAGGGCTTGATTAACATGTAGATTCCCAGAGTGTGGGGGGCCAGGGCTCAGGAATAAATGTAATGAAACTTAGGTAAAATGTACAGAAAGTATAAGAACTGAGATGGGTGGAAAGGATTCAGAGACAGAGTCCAGGACATGGAGAAGGAAAAAGAGGATCCTAAAGCTGGTTGGGTGGAGGTTCTAGACCTTTATAGATGTTAGCGAGTTAGTGATTAAGTGCTGTTGTTAGTGAGCTAGTGACTTTTGTAGATGTTATTAGTGAGTTAGTGAGTAAGGAAGACCCTGAAAAGTTGCTTAGTATCCTTTGTCTTCCACTCTGTCACTTATAATGGAGGCAGCCTGGCCACACCGTGCTGGAACTCTTCAAAGCTCTCACAGAACTAGACCAAAGGCTTTTTCTGTTGAATAGTGCTATCGTCTAAATTTTTGTGTCTCCCCAAGCTCACAGGTTGAAATCCTAACCCCTAGGACAAAAGGTGGGGTCTTTGGGAAGTGATTAGGTCATGAGGGAATAGCCCTCATGAATGAGATTAGTACCCTTATAAAAAAGGCCAAAAAGACCCTTGCCCTTTCCCCCATATGAGGACACAGTAAAGGCCAAGGAGACCCTTGCCCTTTCCCCCATATGAAGACACGGTGAGAAGGTGCTGCCTATGAGGAAGCAAGCCTTCATCAGACATGGAATCTGCAGGCACCTTGATCTTGACTTTCTAGCCTCCAGCACTGTAGGAAACAAATGCCTGTTGTTTATAACTCAGCTTATGCTGTTTTGCTATAGCAGCCCAGATGCACTAAGACAGACTTAGCCAAAGCAAGAGTCAGCCTTGCTCCAGAAAGGTGGTAGAGCTCTTGGCTCTTCAGCAATCGGGCTATCCTATTATTTCATCCTTTTAAGCCATACCAGAACCTTTTACCTTTAGCGTAATACCTAGAACATGGGACGTTTTTAAGTTAAGCTCATGCTTCCCTTTGTCTTTGTCCACAGACTGACACAGCCTGGAAAAACAATCATGAGTCCATTCTATGGCGACCTTTTTGTTAAATCCCTCTAGCAGGTGACACAAATTAGTTCAAGCCCACCCTTCTCAAGTCGTGTCTTGCAGTTGCTCTGTTTTCTTTTTTCTTCATGAGACAGAGCCTCGCTCTGTTGCCCAGGCTGGAGTGCAGTGGCACGATCTTGGCTCACTGCAACCTCTGCCTCCCTGGTTCAAGTGATTCTCCTGCCTCAGCCTCCTGAGTAGCTGGGACTACAGGTGCGTGCCACCGTGCCCGGATAATTTCAGTAGAGATGGGGTTTCACCATGTTGGCCAGGCTGGTTTTGAACTTCTGACTAGGTGATCTGCCCACCTCAACCTCTCAAAGTGCTGGGATTACAGGCATGAGCCACCAAGCCCAACCTGTAGTTGCTCTGTTTTCTGATGGGTATGTCCTGGGAATATGAGCATCTGTCTGCTTGAGGTCTCAGTCTGAAAGCCTTCTGCAGTTTAGGAGGAAAATTCTTTTGATGATTCTTTTATTTTTTAACTCTCATTTTGAAAAATTCCAAACATATGCAAAAGTAGAGCATATCTGACTTCCCTTTATACATCACCAGTTTCAACAGCCATTAGAATGTCAACATACTTATTTTTATCTATCTCTCCTCCTCACGCTTTTATTCTTTCCTAAACCATTTTAAAACAAATATTTGGTATCATGTCATTTTACTTCTAAATATTTCAGTATGGATCTCAAAAAAGAAGGAGGGATTTAAATATGCGTTGTGCTTAGTAACATGCTTCCGAAGCATAGAAGATGGAAATGGGGGGAAGTGTAACTTTACAGTGGAGAAACCTAGTAAACAGCAAATACTGCCTTGGCCAGGTGATCAAGATTAACATCATTAGTGATAAGTCATGTGGACAGCATGTATCTTTGATATGATTTAATGAAAAAGGTACTAGTCAAATACAAATAAATTGTGTAGTTTAGTTAATAATGTGCCTATGTTGGTTCCTTAGCTGGGACACGTGTCCCAGAGTGATATAAGATGCTCATGAAAGGAGGAACTAGGTACAGAGTATGTAGGAACTCTATACTATCTGCAACATTTTGGTACTCTAAAATGTTTTAAGTTTATTATTTAAAAGGGAAGCAGGGCCGGGTGCGGTGGCTCAAGCCTGTAATCCCACCACTTTGGGAGGCCGAGACGCGCGGATCACGAGGTCAGGAGATTGAGACCATCCTGGCTAACACGATGAAACCCCGTCTCTACTAAAAAAATACAAAAAACTAGCCGGGCGAGGTGGCCGGCACCTGTAGTCCCAGCCACTCAGGAGGCTGAGGCGGGAGAATGGCGTGAACCCGGGAGGCGGAGCTTGCAGGGAGCTGAGATCCGGCCACTGCACTCCAGCCTGGGCGACAGAGCGAGACAACTACAGTGCTGCTATCTCACTTAAAAAAAAGTTGCCCCAAACCAGGTCACAGTCATAACATTTTTGCATGGTAGAATTCATAACCACCTTCTGCAAAATGTATATTGCCAAGTGTATTAATAGTTAAACATCCAAAAACTGTATTGAGACACCACTCTTTAAATAAAGCTTTCAAATCTAAACTATATACTAGTACCCAAGAACCATCGGAAAGCCAACGTGCTTTTTCAGGTGTGTGAAACATGCTGTCAAGGTTGTGGGTTGATTGCAGCGAAGATTTTTAAAGAGAAAAATTCTCTATTTTATGGTCATATAATAATTACGTTATTATAATAATTCCTATCTGAATAACACCTAACAGTTTACACAGCAGTTTCACATGTACCTTCTCACTTACAGTAAAGTAGATATCATCATTATACTCTTTCACAGATGCAAAAAGTGAATAGGAAAGTAAAATGCAATGGTTTTCAAATGTTTTGCAGATAAGCAAATTCTTATCAAGTCAGATATCACGTAGACCAGTGGAACAGATTAGAGAACCAAGAAATAAATCTGCACACTTACAATCACTTGATCTTCAACAAACCCGACAAAAGCAATGAGGAAAAGACTCCCTATTCAATACATGGTGCTGAGATAACTGATACATATGGATGCATATGCAGAAGAATAAAACTGGGCTCCTACATATCACCAAATACAAAAAATTAACTCAAGATGGATTAAAAGCTTAAATGTAAGTCCTCAAACCATTAATATAAAAATCCTAGAAGAAAACCTAGGAATTACCCCTCTTGATATTGGGCTTGGCAAAAAATTTTTGGTTGAGTCCCCCAAAGCAATGGCAACAAAACCAAAAATTGTTAAGTGGGACCTAATTAAAGAGCCTCTGCATAGCAAAAGAAACTATCAAGGAAGTG